>NC_141341.1:11235000-11740000 GCF_037954235.1 Aulostomus chinensis
TGAGATGACTAACAGGCAGAAGTATTGATCTAAATGAACCAGCCATGAAAAACACTACAGTGGAAATCTCAGTGTTCCCTGAGCTATAGCCATCAGCTGTGTCAGCTGATTATGGCGCCAAGATGTTCCTGAGACACTGGAACCTCTGGGAAAACAAAGATTCCTCCGTTTGGAATCAGCGGACAGGTGGACTAGCCAAGAAATGACCGGAATGTCAGATAAAGTGTGACATATCTCAGCGCGTGACCTCCAGCTCAGAGCATCCAGGAAAGTAAAAGAAAAAAAAAACAGAATGACGTATGGTTAAGACAAGTGGCTGCTTGTGGAGTTTTGTTAAGAGCTCTGGGATTTTTTTTTTTTGTATGAGCAGTTTTCCGATGAAGAATTGGAGGTTCATTTGAAGTTCAAGAGGAGTCACTTCCTCTTTCTGCTCTTCTTTTCCCCACAACTCCTTACTCATTCTGACAGAATGAATGAAAATGTGCGTCAGGCACGTTCTGGTTTGTTCCTAATTTGTCCTTCCCATTAACCTTGACATGATGTGTGTGTGTGTGTGTGTGTGTGTGTGTGTGTGTGTAAAGGTGCACGCCCACAAAGGTACAAGTGCTGTTATCACATGCCCGAGTTGAGCTGGGCTTTAAAGGGAGGCTGATAAATGCGGCTCAAACTGATGTCACTCGAGCAATCTTGACAGTGCAGCTCCACATATAAACCTCCCTAACAAAACATAGCAAGCATGCAATGCAAATACAGCTGCTGATCGAAAGGGGGGTGGGGCGGGGTGGGGTGGGAATCTCATTAATTACCACCTTAGCAAAATTGAGACCTCCAAAATTAGAGGTAATCAACTGTCCCTGGGGGCTAAGTGGGAACGATGGCACTAACTCCTGGAAATCAAGGTGATAATTAACCCATTATGACTGATTTATTTGCACTAAATAGCTTCATAAGTCTAACAAACTTGTTACCCCACCTGCAGAATGTAAACTGGGTGAGTGGGAGGCTGCTTTTTTTTAACCATGACAAGGTCACTGTAATTTCCGAGCCAAAATTCCCACAGTCGGCTTTCACTTAATTTGCACTGAGTACAGGGTGAAACGTGCCCATGCATATCCTGGTGAAGGCTGCACTGCCTCCATGAAGTTCAGCTGGGATGTGTGTGTGTGTGTGTGTGTGGGGGGGGGGGGGTATGTGAATTCCTAAGGGGGTGTCCAAGTAATAGACTGTCTGGAGATCTTTTACTTCATGCTTGAGAAGATGAAGAGGTGGATGTATGTACACGTAAAGGAAAAGGGTTCAGTGGGTCATCAGTAAAAGATAACTAACTAACTATAAAGTTCTGGAAGTTTTGTGAAAATTATAAGCTTGAAATTCGGATTTAATTAATGATTCTTATAGAAAGTAGAAAAAAGACCAGATATCCAATATCACTGATCAATAATGGTATTAAAGGAGGGAGGAACTGCACCGATCCTGGATCCATGAGCTCACACGCACGCACGCACGCACGCACGAGCACACACACACACACACACACGCACACACGCACACACAGCTCCAGCATCCCAGTCCCGGAGGCTCATTTTTGGATGAGGATGAGAGCTCGTTGCGCATTGATTTGGTGCGTAAAAGCCGGATATCTCACACGCACACACACACACACACACACACACACACACACACACACACACACACACACACACACACACACACACACACCGTACACCCACAAACCCTCCACTCATAACCCCAAACACTTAAAAGAAAACTCCCAACTTACTTGTCATACTCCGCGTTGTCCTTGTCACAGCGCGCGTCCTTGTGCTTCTCCCAGTCTTTGCCGTGCTTGCAGGTGGTGAGCAGCACCACATCCTCACCGTTATGGACGTGATATAAGGCATTCCTGGTGTCAGAGCCGATACCTGTCAGGTAGCGCTTCCCTTTGAACGCCAGCAGGTATTTTCTAAAAGGCGGGATGGAGTTGTACTTGAGGTACCCCCGTTCTCCGCCCGTTTTGGGGTGCTCTTTGGAGAAAAGGGGGATGGACACATCGAATCTGGGCCTAAAGTTATCGATGCCTACACTGGCTTTGGCCAACATGGCTTGACCGATATCAAAACCCAGTTCTTCCGTATAGTCCGGCCATGTCCCCGAGTACAAGTTAAATATGAGATGGTTCCTGCCTTCGTTCCACAGAGGCAGGTTCTGGACCTTGGTCTGCAGGTTGTGGACGTAATGCAGAGAGAGTTTATCCCGGTCCAGTGTGTCCAAACTAAGGACGAATAGACACGCTTGTCCGGGGTCTGAAGTGTAATACCTCGACCCCTCTATAATAGACAAAATACTCTGATAACTGTCTGAAATCTTCTCTCCTTTCTGCTGCGGGTAAACATAAACTTTGAATCCGTTTATTCTACACATAGAGAAGTCAAAGCATGACTCCATGTGGCAGCGTCTGCCTTTGTAAACACTGGTATTAATGTCCCTCCTCCCTCGAAGAGATCTGTACAAATTATACTCCTCATTGTCCATCTCATCCCAGGGTACGAAGGGGTATAAAGGGTCCGAGAAGTGAGGCCAGAGATGGTCGGGCCGGTACCCATTCCGGCTGCGGTTATATTGGCTCCTGCTCGCCGCTGGAAGTGGAACCCTCCCGAGGTAGACGAGAAGCACTAGACATGCACCGGCTGAGAGCAGGATCAGGTAGCGTTTTTTGGCCTGCATGTGTCCTGGGAACATGGGCGAGTTGTTTAGGAATAAGAAATTTAAAGTGGCCTGAAGTTAGGCTCTCACCAAGCCCGGTTACACCGCTCCATCCTCCGGCTGCCTCCAAGGATCCCCAACCCCCCTTCTGCGTATTCGGTTCCCAAATCCAGCAATTGATCCAGTGCATGTGGGCGATTTTAAAAGTGTTGTCCCTTTCTCTCTCTTCTGTAGAGTTTCAGCATATTGCACAGTCCCTGAATCGGGGCTTGGGTCCCCGGACCCTCTCGGATACAAAAAATCTCTTCTCCTGCGCGTCTCCTCACGCTCATTCAGCCTGGCTGTGTGGAGCGATTCTTAAGAAGAGGGCGAAAACTGTCCAGCAGCAGCAGCAGCAGCCTGTGGACTCGCTCTCCCCTGGATAAATAGTGGCAGGGGTCCCGGGGGGTCCTCAAGACGGAGATGTAGATACCCCGGGTTAGATGTTAAACTCGGTGTAACACATTCACCGTCGGCGTGGCCACCCGCGCTCGTCTCCAAAAAGCCTCTCGGTGCGAAATGTGTCCCGCTCCCCTCCTCTACCTCTCCATGGTCTGGCGGTGAGAGGAGAAGCAGAAACAGCGCAGGGGAAGCTCAGCGGCACAAGTATAACCTGACGAATCCCTGCATTTCTCTTCTTATTTATGAAGCTCCCCACATTGGCTCAGATGCGCTGATATGAAATGAAAAGCTCCTCGGCGGGGTGCCACTCAGCAGGCGAAGTTAACCCTTCGACACCACGGTGACGAATGTGTCTCTCACACCGGGTGCATGACTGAAGAATGTCCAAAAGACGGAATTCCTTGATCCTTGTGTCTAATTTCAGAGTGCTCAGTTGTTCCGATTGTTAGTCGGTAACATTCCAATCCCGACACGACGGCAGCTGACGTGACGTCCCATCCACGCTCATAGGAGCAGCTGATTGGTCCGCGTGTGGGAGCGGAAGAGGCGGGACTTATAGATATACACCCATTCATAACCGAAGTCCTCGGCATGTGCAAATTATCTACTTGTAAACCGATGAGCGTTGTTTGGGGACGAGCCAGGGGGCACAGCACCCTCGACAAAGACACACCACAAGTTGTGCTCCGATATGTTATACCGAACTCACACAGTCATATGTTTGCCCTCATTCCGGGCAGATGACACACACACACACACACACACACACACACACTTCATGGATCTTATGGTTGCTTTTATCATTTTATCATACTTTTTTAAATCTTAATATCTTTACATTTCGTGGGCTAATTTGATTTATATCTGCAAAAGTTTTTTTTTAAGTGCTCAGTATTTGCCTTTATTCGTTCTTGACTTGACTTGAGTGGTGATTGATATTTTATCATTCTTCAGTCAGTTTATGTCTTATATCTTGAAGTCCTTGAAACTGTAGGGAAAATAGCAAGTATGTACTAAAACTTCACATTGTTAAGTCTTTAAATAGTGATTTCTATTCAGTTCATTAGAATAAAAAAAGAAAAATGATTATACTTCTCAGTCAGGCAGCGTCCCCCACTTAGTTTTCATTTCTCTTCTGAAAGTGCTTCCCCCCTCTCTGTCATTTTTGAGTAATTCATATCACGTACAAATAATTTTAATGCAACATTTATGATCTTGTTTTATAAATATTGGACAGCCACATAATAGACATGACAAGTAACCTGGGGAGAGACGAGTCTGGCATTAAACGATGTTCCCGGGATGTTCTGCAATCACGTGGTATGAAACTCAATCACCAAACAGCAGGAGGCCTGATCCAAATTGGTGCTACTGATGTGATTCATGGTTTGTTGTCAGTTAAGAGTTCATGGAAACTAGCAGCACGACCCCCCCCCCCCCCCCCCCCCGCAGCCTTGACAGGACTAGAAAATCAAATTCACCGAAGTGAAGAGGAGCCCTGAAACATCTGGACCAAACAAGAACGAAACATGAGAATAGTTGACATATTAAGACGTTGAATGAGAATACACTTGATGCAAGTTCACTCTGGGCTAAAGTTTCCTCATTCACTAACAAACCAAAGTTACACGACCCCCCCCCCCCCCCACCCCCACTGCCCCCCCTTGCCCCCCCTTGCCCGTGACAAGAAAATTAATAGCAGAGGAGTGGTTCTCACTGAGTGTCACCATGCTTCATAAACCCGCATAATCCTCCTCACTGCCATTTGGTGGCACAACACTCTGGGCTGGGTGAAGAGGCCATCCTCATTTTTTATCGGCCAATTAGCTCAGAAGAGGGGGACTAATTAGCCGGGCTGGCTGGGAGACAGGCCAGGATCCTGCGGTTGGCCAGCGCTCATCGTCGGAGCACGCTGGTGACGAAGAGGCCTGGGTGCTGTTCCAGAGGGTTGCTCCTGTTTTTGTCCTACTTACTCCAATGTTAACCAGAAAATTTAGTCGAATGGCACGAGGGAAGGGAAGTAGATGCTACTTGTAGCTTTGTAAGACATGTTTACATTAGCACCTATAACAATAGTTGTACCAATGCTGAATCATGAAATGTTTAGGATAAGATTAGTATAAGGCTTTTTTTGTTAAAAAAAAAAGGTAAAATCTTGAAGTGTTTTAAAAGATGTCAGTGATTCTATAATCTCAGATCTTCAGACAGGGACTTCCTGAGCTGCGGGGCCCTGACTGACTGACTGACTGCAGATCTGAAGCTGCTCATTGGGGAGCAGAAACTCAACAGTATAACCAGGCTGTAACCCGCAAAGTGCTTCCACAAAACCAGTAAAATGTCACACATCAGATGTAAAACTGACTGATAACCTGTGACTGGAGGTCAAAACTTGAGTGATTTCTTTAAATCAGTTGAAAATCACTGAATAAATTCAATTGCAATAGGCCAGACATTTTAAAATAGAGGTGTGTGTGACCTGGAGAAACAGAGATACTCCTCAGTTAAACAAGCCTTGTGACTGTAAAGTTAAAGGTCGCCATCAAACATTACAAGTTTCTCAGCTGCAAGTTTGACATTTGCTTGCAACCCGATAGGGAATAACGTCTGGCTGCTGAAACGACACTTGAAACCAGGATCGTATTAACCGCAGTAGAGCTGGACTGTATTTTAATGTATTGTGGGTTTTCAAGATCATTAAGCATTTTTCTTAACTGCAGGGGAGACACAGCCTGAGCAGATGCTGCCATGTTGCACTGTCAAAGCCGCTATCATAAACTCTTTCTTTTTTTACACTGTGTGGCTTTTGGATAACAGTTATAAGGGGGTGGAGATATTCCAGTGAGCTTTCTTCCATCCATCCCTCCTTGTGTACGCTTCTAATATTGCTAACCATTTCCTGTGAGACGACATCAGGCCTTAAGAGATGAGGATGAGCAAGCAGGACCAGCGGTGAAACCTGGTAAAATACTCCTTTGAAATGGGATCAAATCAAAGGGAATGTTTGAAATAGACAACAGCATCCATGTGCTGGAGATTCTCCCTTCTTACTCAGATGAAAATCCTGGTGTTATGATGGCAACAAGAAGCTTGGCAGCTTGGTTTATTAGTGATGAAAAAAATGGAGGAAATGATGAGTGTTACATGTCCAAACAGAGCTACACTGGCATGCGTTAATGACTGGTTTTCTCTCGTATAAAGCTATCAAACGGAGCATATTAATATCGTGCTTTCCTGCCTTTATGGCACTCAAAAGGCTTTACAATGTTGCCCCATTCACTCACTCACTCACACACACACACACACACACACACGCATGCACACGGATGGTACAGGCTGCCATGCAAAGTGCAGATCTGCTCATCAGAGCTTTTAGAGGTTTGGTATCTTGCTCAAGTGAGGGGGGAGCCGGGATCAAACCGGCGACCCTTGAATTACGAAGTGGCTTCTCTACCTCCCCAGCCATGCCACACTTATATTACATTATGTTACCGGAGAGAGAGAGAGACAGAGAGAGAGAGAGAGAGAGAGACACACACACACACACACACACACACACACACACACACATTGCACATGCACGATGTAAAAATATCCAGAAAAAACACAACAAAAATCAGAACGGAAGATAAAATGGCGCTGTGTCATGATACCATTCAGTTGTGTTATGACATCACCTGAAATAGTAATTAGTCATATTTGGTAATGTTGCGCTGATCCATACTGAAATATCAATACTTCCAATCCTAACTTTTCAGTTCAACGCTCAGTATTTCGAGATAATTAATGCCTAAAATCAAAAATTTGAGGTAAATGTGCTTTTTTTCTTTGCTTTTGAGTGATCAGCTGCTGCACTCGACAGTAATAACGTCATCACCGGGAACTGATCCGAACAGTAGCCAGCTGATAGCCTCCTACCCCTCCCCCTCCGACGGGTTGACGAGTGTGTAATGTCATTAGATCAAAAACCTACACATTCATCACATAATTTATAATTAAAGATAATTAATGAAGTCAACAATGTTTCAGGTAAAAAAAAAAAAAAAAAGTCACTCAGAAATCACCAAACTTCAGTTCCTGTTTTGTCACAACCCTTTAGTCACTTCCTTCACCGGCGAGTTTCATTTGTCTGTCACAGTCGTTGCAGCAAAGCCGAATCTTTACGCACATTTTGCTGTGTAACGGATGAAATTTTAGCCCAACGAGGCCTGTTCACCTGCGATATCGGGAATGAAATGTGGGGGGAAACTGGTGAGACTGTGCAAAGAAAGGCTGTTAATGGTTGGCTGGAGAGTTTTTGAGACTCCCACTGAGATTAATTTGACCATGAAGCAACAGCAAAAGCGTCAGAGCTGGCAACCCCGCGTGATGTAGCTGGGAATCGCCCACTTTTTAATTCCCCGTTTGAACGCGCGCAGCATCTGCATCGTATTGTTACTGGCGATACCAGCCTGTCTTACTTCATTGTTTTGGAAAAGAAAGTCAATGATATCACACATACTTAATATCTGGTTTAACTCTGTTGCTATGCAGCATCATACAGCCGACAACTTGTGTTTTTTTTTCACTTGTTTTTGATTTGTTCCAGAAATTATGTGCCTGACCTAAATAAGAACTCAAAGGGGGCAAATATTTTCCCTCTCTTCCACATTTTTTGCCTTGGTTTTCACTGTACAAAAGGTCTTATCTTATCTGTTAGTCATTATTTTTGAAAATGGTTTCTGCAGACTGAGGAGTTCATGGGTACCAGAGGAGGTCCATAAGATACTGCACGCTTCAATTCAAAAACCTTGAAATAGTCAATTTTATATATTTGGCAAATGGATGATGGAGCCTTATGCGACGATGTATTGACCTGGCCACGTATTTTCCATTTACATTAAATGATAAGATTGTAAACGCTATCAGTCGTATCTGATAACGATATAATTTTTTGGCAGTCACATGGCCTGAATGAGTAAATGCAAAGTTGGTCGGGCAATGACGCCGTGGTTCTCCCGTCATCGACAAAAATGTCTATGAAGCACTTCCTGTCGGTAACGGCTGGGCAGCCATGATAAAGGCTTTCAAAGTCGGGCTGAGGTAAACAAATACGCGAGGCTGGAAGGTGATCTGTGGGTTCAGGGAGTTTCAAGCAAGAGGAAGACAAAACAGCCTTTGAGAGTCTTCAGGCTGCTGCTGATCAGTTGCTGATAAACTCCCCTCAGAATGATGTAACAAGCTGGGCAGCGAGACAAAGATGACAAAGGGCATGTGTTTGCATGGAGGTGTACACAGGCTCCAAAATACTGTATCTCAGGAGTGCGGTGTGTCTTTGAGTCCATGCACCTGGCTTGTGTATGCACTTGAGACTATATACTGCTCCTGTGAGTGTGTGTGTGTGTGTGTGTGTCTAGTGCGGATGTGAATAACAACACAAATCCAAATGAAGTTTACTCTATAAAGGTTTGTGAAGTCCCTCCTAAAACTTGAGTAGCTCCACTGATGTAGTGTGTAATCTTGCCTGCATGGTCTCGCTGGGAGTGTGCGCTTCAATACAAAAAAATGCTGCTTTTATTTGGAAGCTGGAGAAAAAGAACACAAAGGTTTTTAAGTATTCATGTCCAATGCTTTGTTTTGTCACCTGTGTTTTTTCCTAGTTTTTATTCCTGCAGACTTCTAGAGGTTAAAAGTTGAGCATTATGAAAATATTGTAATGAGATGGTGGCTAAAGCCCTGACTGGGCCTCTCAACCTGAGGCGACGAATTAATTTCATAATGCCGCTTCTCCTTGGAGCTGACAATAGCAAACTGTGCAGTGACAAATCGGCTAGAATGTTTGCTAAAAGAGCAGTGTGACTGATGCTGCCGTAAGAGAATAGGAGTCAAACTGGACTCGGAATTTCTGCTCTCAGACTGCAAGGCTCGTGGATGGCTTCAGGCAACTGAATGCTAAATGCTGTAGCACTGGCTATCCTTTCAAAGTGCTGCTCACTCTGTGTGTGGGATGCCTTAGTGATCTCCCCGTTCTTTATTTATTTTAAGTGACCTTTTCGGCTCCAGAGTAGAGATTGCTTAGGGCAAACTGAGCTGGGTTTAAATGTTCGGAGGTGTGGGAGGGAGGCCATCGTTTGTTACCAGGGCCCTGAACGAACGCTGCAGAAACTCTGCAGTTTTAACCCCGGAATTCTTCTGGGAAGTGTCGACTGGCAGGCAGCAACAAATGAAGCGTTTCAGGTTAGATGTGGTGATAGGTTTTTGTCCTCATTAAAACAGAAATCCCTGCAACTGTGCCCTCATTAGTATTCCCAAGCAATTCATTTGAGGTGGATTTTGATTTGAGGGATTTGGATGGTATAAGTCCACTGAAGCCAGGAGGCAAAAAAAAAAAAGCACCTTATAGTTTTGTCTTTTGTAAAACTCTAAAAGAACAACTCATACTCACCTAGTTGCGATTAATGACGAGCCGTTATCTCGGCTGATCAGAAAGACAATATTCCCTCTCGCGAACGTCCCAAAAAACACAGATTCTTAAGGGCACTTACTGCTTAATGTGCCAGTCGCTTGTAACACTTGAGGGTTGAACCATAATAAGCGTCAGTATCATTAAATCTACCGTGCTGATATTAAATCAGTATCTTTCAAAGGAGCTCATGCTGATATCATTGCCTCAGAAAGTGCTGATGCTGCTTTGGGACCTGCTGGCTACAGTACGATGGGATTTCACATTCATTCAGAGATTCTTAATTCCCTAAGGGAATATACTGCACAGTAATCCACTTAATTTACAATTACCCATGCAAGCCATACTCATATAGAATGATAAATGGACTCCAGTAATCCCACAGACATAGTTAGTGAGCATGGAGAGCAGGCCATAAACACTCTATATGGTCTGATTTCTATCCTTCCATCATTTGTCACTACAGTACGTTGCCATAAATAACCTGCACAAGCACACACTCGCATTTACATATACACACATTTTAATACCCTCTTTGCATATGCGAACTTCCTCTCTGTCTTTGAGAAGATGCAGGGGTAAAGCCTGTCTGTGCATGTCGAATGCCAATGTTTTAACTCCCCAGCAAGGCCTGCTCTCTATGCCCCTTTGAACCCTAACCCAGATCTCACTGTACCAACCTCTGCTCCTCGCCACATCTGTGCTGTGGGCTGCTGGGTATTTTGGAACTGCAGCAGTAGTTTGGAACTGCTGTTCAACGTGGAGTTTTCAAACAGTCGCTGCATGTTGTCACCTCTGCAAGTATTTGGTACAAAGCGTCTAATAATAACGACAACAGATCTCTGCACGAATGTGACTCGATTATCTCGGAATCTGACTGACATCAAACTTGGCGTGTGCATCGCCAGAGCCTGGAGGAAGCGCGGTGATGAGTCTGAGGACTGAGGTCTGAGATGACAGACAGGATTCTGGATGTTGTTTGAAGGTCAAATTGTGATTGGATGGCTTGATGATGGGGAGAGAATACGAACAGACACATGTGCAGCCATTTTGAGCGCGACTGAAATGAAGGACACAACGACTGAAACCGAAGCCAGAGATTACGAAGAATATGAAAGCAACACATGACGTGAGGCCTGGTTGAATAGATTCTCACATGATCTCTTTTTGCTTGTGATCTAACAAAATGAGATCATGAAAATGGGTTTTAGTCCACACGCAGCTTCAAATCGTCGAAGTTATATTTGCAAACTGGTTTAAAGAGGACACAAATCCATAATTAATTGGCAAACCAAGCATCATATGTGATATGAAAATATATTATCATAGCTGTCATAACATCAGGAGAACAGATGACCTACTCAGTAGCTGAATCAGTTCCATCGAAACCAAACTGACCGGTGGACTGGATGAATTCAGCATGATTCATTTTCCATTTCATAAGTTAGATGGAACCAGTCAGATTGAGGTCAAGGGAGGGGTGATGACGAGAGCCACAGACAATAAAAACAATACAGTACAATTACAGCTCTGCCAGGTAATTACTCTGATAATGATTATTTAGTTATCAAGAGGTGCGTCAATGAAAATTGTCGACTTGCCACCCCCATCTGAAAAGCTTCAGGACTATATATATATACAGAAATAGTTTTCTAAAAGTCTGGATCTACAGTCTTATAAAGCTTATTACAGTCCTGCTGTATATCAACTCTGAGACGATTCTCTCGTGCTTGCTGGGAAATGATTTTGTGATTTTAGAAGGCACAGAATTACTCCAAAGTTTCCCTTCTTCTTTCCGCTCTTGTCCTATGAATGAGAACCTCATCGTCACTGCGGCAACAAAAGTTAACGTGTAACCAAAGGGTTCATCCACTGATGACACAACAAAATCACAATCTTTATTATAGTTATTGTGATGTTTTTTAAAAAAAATCTGCTCGTTCTTTTCCCTTGACGACAAAACATGTCTTAAGTCTCATTCTGTGTGTCTGTACGGCTCCTGTCTCGGATTCTCCTCTCAATGTCACATTTTTCTCACTTTACTTTCCCTCACACCTTCGATTGGCCCTCATTTCACTTTCTTGTCAAAGACACACAAATCAATCACCTTCTTTCACGTTTTAATCACTGTGTCTTGCTCCCGTCTTGTTCCTTCTTTCTCTTTGACTTAGCCTATCTGACCCTTTGACTCAGTCAATCTCACTCTCTCTCTCTCTCTGCCTCTCCCCTTCCCCCACATTGATTCATACATTTTTAATTGCCTACTTCTCCGGAATTAATCGAATCTTTAGTCATACAAAGATTTATTAAGATTTTGAAAGGTGAGAGGGGAATCCACATGAACAAATGGAAGAAGAAATCCAAACATTAGAGTGCGCTGAGATCAGCAGAAGTCAGCCAAGTAGTTCAGTCACTCCTTACAAACGGAGTAAATCACAAAAATCGCCATCAACAAAAGCAAATGAGAAACATATTTTTTTCCTGCTCTTCTCTGAGAATCATTCGTGAGCCAAAAACATTAGAGAGATGTGAAGGAAAACACAGCTGATCAAAGCTTTGTTCCCTTGCCCCCCCTCTCCCTCTCTCTCTCTCTCTCTCTCTCTCTCTCTCCCAGCAGTCTGTACACACAGGGAACAACAGATGTGGGTGATGGGTTGATGGCAGAGAAAACGATGTAGGGAAAAAGGTTAGAATGACATGTAAGGACGTGTTATGAGTGCTGCCTTGACTTGACAGCGCAGGGTTAATTATGAATGGCCTCCTTAGTGTTGGCGAGGGCTCCAAGTCGCACAGACGACTGAGGCCTGGCTGCCTTCTGGCTACGTGCATTAGGTTCTCTTATGTTTTATTACTTCTGGAGGTTGCATTGGGTTGATGGAGTTTCACTTAGGATTTGCAACAACAATCTGACACGAGAAGTTGACAACAATTGCAGCTGAAGTTTTATGGCTGACCCATTTTACTCACGCGTTATTATCGAAACACATCCTCAAAGCACCGCGCCGTCGACGTACCAACCAACCACGCAGATTGTGGAACCACAACCCCCCCCCCCCCACACACACACACACACACACACACACACACACCACCAACCCTACAAAGACAGGCAAGAACTGAACGAAGTTTCCAAGTACTTATTAAATCATGCTTGTCAAACATAACCACAGATGTAGAAGTGACAAATTGTGGGTTTAGATGTGGTTATGTGATGTACACCTTCTCAAGGTCGTTGTTAGCAAGGTTATCAGGTTAGATGTTATACTTTTGTCTGTCAAAAAGGTTTTGATGATGAGAAATGTTTGACGTCATCACTCCGTTCAAGACTCTTTTGAGAAAATCGGTGAATTTTACCGCTTCGGTGTCCAGTGACAGGCAGCGATGCAAAGCTCTCGTCATACCTGGCGGTGATTGTATGCTTTAACAGGAAATACATATATGGATAAAATTGCACAAGCGTTTAATACCCACGAATTCATATGGTAGATAAACAGAGGACATTATCATTCCACCCTCCCACTGTTGCCTATCCATAGACGCCTGCAAGTATATGTTGTTTTTTTAAACAAATACAATTTTTTTTATCAACTTGATCAAAGAAAAAAAAAAAACTACATTTCCTTTGGGTGCCTGATCTTATTCCATCCTTCGATCGATTTTGCTCCTGCATGTTCAATCAATGCCAAGCTGTTGAAGCTTGCGCTGATTTCTTAAAGGAGGTCACGCCTCCGTGGCCCTGATGGATCTCTTCTGTTCTCACATCACCATTGACTGCCTTTTTATACACATCTGATTGCCCAGATACCATAATTAGCTTGTTGAGACAAACAAGCGCCTCTGCTTTAATGTATCTATTTAAGTGGGCTCGTATTTTTGGCGAGAGGTGCGATCGGGAATAGAAGGATGTCAGCATGAAACAAAAGCCTGAAACATATAGTCGATTTGCTGTCTTGGCCAAGTGAGGATAAAAGTTGTTCAAGCCAAAAAGTGCAGGGTGGGTCTGTATTGTCAACTGTCTGGGAAGTAATTTGCCTGCTAAGTCTTTGTTTGGGGTGGGGGTGGGGGGGTAGTTTTTGCTTTGTCATGGGGAATACAATGATTTATGCTAAAGGAAACCGAACATCTGGCCTCATTAATCATTTCTTTTCAAGTGTGCATTTTTTTTGGGGGGGGGGGGTACTTTTCTCTTTTCATCTCATTCGCTCACTCTTCCCTTCCATCACCCCCCCCCATCTGTTGACGTTTCGGCATGCCTCATCACCCGTATCACTCCTCCTTCCTCATTTGCTCCCCTAATTTGTTTAGATGGCAGAAGAAAGAGGGTCATGAAAGTGAAGGTGTAGTGAGAGCAGGGGATGAGGCGAGAGATTATCAGGAAGGAGAATTTAAGAGTTGTAAATTGAGTTTTGGGAAATACTTCTTTGCTTTTTACAGAAGCGTCTTCCTTGTTCTACAGAGAGCAAGTCATGACTGTGGGTGGCGCTTTGCAGTCGTGCTACTGTAGTCTGAGACGACAACAAGTTTTCCACTTCCAGTCAAACATTTACAGGGTTGGGAAAGGACTTCTTTGACCATTGTGATACCAACTGACATGTTTATTACTCTTTTATTATATTTTATGTCTCAACTGGGCATCTACCCTGACAGACATAGTGCTGCTGTTGACCGAGACCGATTTATTGAATGTGATAGTATCAGTTTATAAACAGGCGGCATTAATGTACCGCTTTTCTACCTTCACACTACTCAGTTGGCTTTATGAAAAGATAAAACTGTGGATCACATTGAAAGAAAGAGGTGAAAGAATGGATAAAAACATGCCCTGCAAGTATCGTGTTGTAGAGGATTCTCAATATCCGGTTCTCGGCCCTTTGGACGGCCTAAAACATCCATCCATGCAATCATTTTCTACACGACTTATCCATTAAGGGTCACAGGGCTGGGGGGTGGAGCCTATCCCAGCTGACATTGGGCGACAGGCGGGTTCAACCTGGATGGCTCGCCAGTCTGTCGCAGGGGGCTGAAGACAAGGTTCTCTTAATTCCTGAAACAATGGTGGTGCAGTGGTCAGCACTGTTGCCTCACAGCAAGAAGGTTCCAGGTTCGAGTCCCGGCTCCAGCACAGGATCTTGCTGTGTGAGTCTGCATGTTCTCCCTGTGTCTGTGTGGGTTCTCTCTGGTACTCCAGCTTCCTCCCACAGTCCAAAGACATCAAGAGGGGACGAGGCTGATTGATGCTCTAAATTGACCGTAGGTGTGACTGTGAGTGTGAATGGTTGTCTGTCTCTATGTGTTGGTCCTGTGATGGACTGGTGACCTGTCCAGGGTGAACCATCAACAGGATTAACAGGATAAGACGTAGAAAATGGATGGATGAATTACGTGACACATATCAATACTACATAGTCTATGACGTGGCATTATTTGAGGCACAGCAGATGCAAATGAACATTCACAGGCTTTTAAACAAGTTGGGCCTGTTTTGTTGTGCTTAAGTGACAACGCACACATACACGTGTGTGTACACGTCATCATGGAATGCTTTTGAGACATCATGGAATGCTTTTGAGACATCATGGAATGCTTTTGAGACATCATGGAATGCCATAATGTCACATTCTATTTATTCATCAAGGTGAGGCTGCCTTGATTTGCACTGTCACACAGAAAAACTGGTTTTAATAATCTAAAATATGAAACCGCCCATCCGCACAATTCAACATCCCATTTCTTCAATTGCACTGCAACACACTTGCCAAGCTTGATCAAAGGTGAATGTACCGTGGGCAAGAAACGACATGTCTCTCTCTCTCTCACAAACACACTCTCACACACACACACACCTATACAGATTCCTTCCTTTATTTAGGACAATGGCTGTACACATCATGAATGCAGTAGAACAAGTATAGTCAGACTAATATCATCTTATGCTGGCAGAAAACAAATGTGGTAATTACAGCCGTGCCGAAATTTTAATTAAAACATTTCACCTGAAGTATTAGAAAGCTGGATGAGTGAGTAGCTGATCCCAGTGTGCTGATGGACAGACATGCAGTGATAGCACAACAATGATGCCGATGCTAATCCACAGCAGACATTGATATTTCTTGTATTAAAAGTAATACTTTAACCAAAATATGTATTTTGCCTTTCAAGTACTTTCAAGATGTTTGTTTCCCCCCTGCTCATGCCTTTCTTGTGACCTCAGTATGCAGAGAAAGCAAGCCGTGTGCATTTAGCTAGAAGCTAATAGTGACCTCTAAACCAACTATTATTAACAGCGAAACTGTCAGAGAACATCATTTACAAACTACCAGGCTCATTGTCCTGTATAATCCACCTTTTCTCTGTCCAAATGTGTGTTCAGTAATCCACAATTGTTTTGATTTTCACTGCTGGTTCAGAGCAATTTGGTTCAATTGAATGCACCAGCTGGTCTTGCCTGGTGCTGCCATGAATAAGCAACATCTGCAAACCAGAGGCTGGAGCCTATCCTAGCTGCCTACGGGTGAGACACAGGGTTCACCCTGGACGGGTCGCCAGTCCATCGCAGGGCCATCAGGAGCAATTAGGGGTTCAGTATCTTGCTCACCGATACTTAGACATGGTCACCGGGGGAAGTGAGGATCAAACCAGCCACCCTTCGGTTGCTAGACGGCCACTCTACCTCTGAGCCATGCTGCCCATTTATGGTGTCATGTGAACCAAAATCCAGTGTCTTTCTGATGGCTTGTGTCAGAACTATTTTGGCTCTGAGGTATTTTGACCAAAACCCCACATCTTCTAAATGCCATAATTTTAACATCCACACAACATGAAAACATCATGAGACAATTATGTGTGGTTCAAGTCCAGCACTAGAGCTCGATATCAGATAAATGTTGGATTTTACAACAAAGCTGGTTTTGATTTTCAACTAAAATTGAATGGGAATAGATGTGTAGGATAGTTCTGACACTCCCTTTAACATCAGGTTTATACCTGGAAAAAGAAATTGTGCTTGAAAACCTGGTTCTCTCATTCCAGATGTTTGCCAGATGTCAACTTGGTAGATGTGCAAAAACATGAGATTTCACCTAAAGGGAGTCATAGATGTGATTATTGCCCTGTGAGCTCGAAGAAGAGCCAAAAATATTCACGAGGCTCTTTCAGATCTAAAGCAGGTTGTGCAAAAATGAAACCATTGTTCTATACATCATCGTACTACACAGGAAGAGAAGGTGTTTCCAACATTTTTAAGTTGTATTGACCCCCCCCCCCCCCCCCAATACATCCATGCGGACTGACACCAGAAAACCTTGGGAGTGAAATCCGATTTATAACATTCCAAGTCTAGAGAACTGGAATTCCAATAACTCAGGACCCGATGACAGCAAGTCATGATGGACTGCGTCTTCCTTTCTAAGGAAAAGTAAACCCCAAGACGATTATCCACTTTCCAGTAAAGTACTTTAAGATCTGTCTTCTGGCAAATGCTTGTTGCTGCTTTTCATTGTGTAAAATACTTACCGATACACTTTTTGATGATATAATTAGAAGAGGTTGTGGCACTAGCAAAACTCGGGTTTTCCTTTTGGAGCATCTTTTGTATGAATCAACAAGACATTTTAATTGTACTCCCTTTTCTTTTAGATTAAAGGCATAAAAACAACACCGACATCTTCTAATACACAGCAGTGAAATAAATTCAGATTGAAGTGGCCACAAATTACCGCTCACGAGGAGAAGAAGCCATCAAATTAAAGGAATTCATTGCGATGAGTTGCACCAAAGCCTGCATCTCACACACTAAACACACATTTTGAAGCTATTATAGGTTACATAACTTGGATGTGTTAGCCAAGTAGGCCGAGTTAAAGCAAAAAAAAAAAAAAATGTTGGATGCTGCTGTGTAATACATTATCTTCTACACAGGAGTTGATGCACAAATTTGAGTTGATATAAATCCAAAACGTTTCCCGTAAAACAGTAATTACCGAACACTTACGTTTGAATCACTGAGGGAAGAAAAAAAATGGCCATGACATGGAGGTTGGAAGGGTTAAAAAAAAAAAAAAACAACTCTAATTTTTGTTTTAAAGAATTCAACAACTGCTTAGTTATGGACTGGGGATTTTTAAAAGTTGCTCTGCTCCCTGCTGTCTAGTTCTTCCAAGGGAAAGCTACAAAAAAAGAAAAAGGAGAGATATACAGAGGAGTGAGGCCATATCGGAGGAAATGAGTATCAGGCCAAGCTGAAGTCTGAGTGAGACTGTTGATGAGGGATGAGTGGCACAGATGTTACCATGTACACACAAATACTACAAACAAACAAAAAAAATACCCAAGAAGCTGAAGGGTAGGACCCATTGGCTCGCAACGTCTTGCTCTTTGGGTGTATCAGGGCTCAGAGAAACACAGACACAGATCAAACCTATCTGTGCCAACTTCCTGTGAACGTTGTCCAGTGTGAGCTCTGCCAGGACAGATGATCCCCAATTTCCAATCTCCAGCTGTTTCTTAGTGGCACAGGAAAAAAGGTTGGTCAAACTGGCCTAAATCTGCTTCAGCCAAACTGGGACACATCCAAACCTACATTTTTGTGTTATCAAAAATGTCAAATAAAAATCCATCCCATTTTCTTCCGCTCATCCTGTTAAGGGTGGCGGTGGGGTGGAGCCTATCCCTACCCCAGCCTTCAGGTGAGAGGTGGGGTTCACCCTGGACAGGTCACCAGCCCATCACAGGACCAACACATAGAGACAGACAACCATTCACACTCACAGTCACACCTACGGTCAATTTAGAGTATCAATCAGCCTCGTCCTCTCTTGATGTCTTTGGACTGTATGTATGTGTTAAAGTCTAATAATGCTTTTAAATTTTGTACATTGACTTGTATTTATGAGCACAACAAATGACATAGACAGGCATATCATTAGTGTTATGGCAGTCACACAAACAAACAAACAAACAAACATACCTGAGAAATGATCCATTGAATGCAAAGAATATCAAAACATTTATTTTGTGACAAGGCGAGGAAGGGACACTTCTGCGCAAATTAAAGTTAGGCAAAATCGCGCGCGCGCGCGCGCACACACACACACACACACACACACACACACACACACACACACACACACACACACACACACACACACACAAAACAACTAACAACTTAACTGCCAAACATTCCTACACATTCAAGACTGTGTAGATGTAGTTTAATCAAAATGTCAGAAGTTGAGGAACTTATGCAAACATCTCAGATTTGAATTTTGAATTCTGAGACTCTGTACTGTGCAGGGGCCGTCCCTTCAAACTTTGTGCGATGCTAAAATTAGAAGTCGATTGACATAACAGGTTCTGAGGGCCTTCAAAAGCATCTCACACATACACATTCTTGCTGTCAAACCAGGAACACAAACTGCGCTTATGAATTAGTGCCGTTTGTTTGGAATGACGTGCAACTCCAACTTTAACCTGAAAAGTAATCTCCATCTAAAATTAAGAGCATCTTTATCACTTCCCTTTAAAGACCCAATGTGTGATGGTACCTAGAGTACATTTGCAAGTCTCCATTTAGGTCTTTTTCTTCTCCTTTGTTGTGTCTTCTCATCTCTGAGTTTGAGCTTGCCTGAATAACTTGGCAAGAATTATTGGGACACATTCCATCTCCCAGCAGCCCCGCAAACTCACATTTCAAGGATTTCCCGATTGATTAATCCCTGTCAACCTTGAGGTAATGTGAGGCTGACACGGCTTTTACTCAAATCTTGTCAATTCATGCCGTAGATTCAAATTGGGGGTTATTCAAGTTATTATCCATCTTGTAGTGCACAGACACTAATGTGTGGAAATTGTGAGGAATGTGGAACAAATTCTTTTACCTTGTCTGAGAAAAAAAAAAATTGTCAAAGAAAAGTGAAGGAGCTGCAGGTAAAGGAGAGCTTACAAGACAGCCTGGATCGAGGAAGAGGTCATAAAAATCATATTTCTCATGACTGAAAGCGAGAGCGGTGCAGGTACAAAAAGGAGCAGAAGGTAAAAGAACTGGATTATTGTCTGCAAGTTCATATGTATGAGTGTGTACGCCTGAGGCAGGATGAGGGATTCCACCAGGGGAAATGAGTTTGAGACTCTGCTTGCTAAATGAGGAAGAACAACAAAAACACATTATAACTGACTGACAGTGGACTAATAAATGGGAGAGCTCCAGCGAAAGGGATGAGTTTAACATATTATTGAGCATTTAGAATAAACGGAGTCTGAATTACACTCCGGTAAACAAACACAGAGCTTATTAGAGGTAAGATGGAGAAAATGAAATGTAAACTGCTTAAATTATTTGGGGGGGGGGGGGGGGGGGGTCAATGTCCGGTATTATTAACAAACTTTTCCAGACTTTCATAACACTGAGGCCTGTGAACTCATCACTATAAATGCTATTATTTCTGCCAAAGTCAAATTTCTCTTCAGCAGCTGGGACGTTAAAATCCAGAAGAGGAATTTTCACAAAGCCAGTAACTTTTACAAAGCGGATAATGGAGCCTTTAATAGCTACATCTTTATAGCAGTTCTTTATATCTCACATATCTTTGTCTGAACTTAAGTAGAACTCATAAAATGTCAGCCTGTTATTTAAAGGCAGTTTCCAGAGATATTCGTATCAGAGACTTTACAAATGCATATAAAGTTCATCGCAGTGATTGGTAACATGCTCCCTGGCTAGGCTAGCTAAATGCTAATGTCTATACAGTATAATGCAATGCTCCCTATTTTAGTTTAGCATGTTTACATGTATGCTAAGATCACCTGATTAATAAACTGTCATTTATTCTGCATGTTTTTACTATATATCACTTAAATTCATTCAGATATATGAATTCCCCCAAAGTATCTGTTGAAGATTTGATGCTAATTAGTTGCTGTAATATTTCAACGCTGGACTTAAAACGGAAACTTAACACAAACTGCCACGTCATGATCTGCACCTTTTCAGCTAAATATACCTGCATGACGACATGAAGCACGTTTTTTTTTGGTTTTGTTTTTTTAACTTTAGGAGTACATACGACTCTGTTGGATTTGCCAGTTAATGAGCAAGCATTACTTCTTTTCTTTCTACATTTCTGGAGCAAGTAAATATTTTTAGTTTACCTTGTGGCACCTCGCAGTAAGCAATCTAAAAGTAAACTCAGGTACATCAAGGTTTTGCCTTCTAATAGTTAAGCGGGTACAAACTGACCTACATGCAGTAAATAGAGTGGATCCTCGTATCTGCAATTAATCACTGTGAGCCCTAACAAAGTGCTGCTGTCGCCGGTAGTTAGATGAGGAACGGCGTGAGCAATTATGATTGGCACAGCAAGTATCATGCCAGCTTGGTATTTTATTGTTTGTGACTGTGTGTTTACACCGGGAGGGCATTAGTGCTCTATGGGAAAATAAAGAGGCAGGATCATAAACAGTGCTGCATCTTTGTCGTTTACTTGTTTGTTTGTCTTCCGAAGAGTATAATCAAACCGTTCGGTCTACCACACCCATCTGTCAACCAGCCTACCTACCTGCCTACCAAAGTGCTTAGGCTCAGCACCAACTACTCCTGTCTAGAAGTGGAATAAATTAATTTTCAGCCTCGCTTTTGTTTCCGTACATACGCTCTCTTATGCTCCTGTGTTCCAAGCCTGCTATGCAGTTGTGCATTTGCACAAGTGTTGTCACAAGGCTTGAGAGTTATTCAAAGTGAATATGTGGGCGGTTTTGTGAAAAATGAATGCTGTGTTTGAATGTATTCTGCTGTAGCTTGTATCATCAAGAGGGGAGAGCCTGAAATGTTGATTTAACCCCACGCCCCAGCTGTTTTCATTCCATATTCAGAAGAGTTTAATATTGAGGCACTCAGAGCTGTCAAAACACATCAGTGGTTGTTGGGGGGAGAACATCGTTCTGTGATGTCGCATATGTTGGTGGCGATATCGCAGGCCGTGGATGGATGGGAAGACGGCCGTTCCACGTGACTGTATGGATGCTGATGGACATTTTTTATGTCCTCTTGTTTTCGTGGCTCCCTCTCTTTTTCTTCTTCGTTATCTTTCATGGTTTATATATATTCTAAGGTGCTTCAATTTTCAGCTCAGTAATATAAAATAAGCTTTATCCTCCTCACCCTTTGTTTTTGAAATTTGGTAACAGCTTAATGCCTCACATGGGGGATAAAAACTATATATACTATATAGTTCACTATAAGAACAAACAACAATGTCTTCCTAGTCTGAAACAAGAGTTGTATATCGCCACCTTCTTAAAATAATCGCCCAGGTCATTTTCTTTTTCAAGTTGTTTTAGAAAACAGACAAAACATCATCAAGAGATGTTTTAGGCAAAATAAAATAGACAAAAACGCTTTGTTTTTAAATTATTCAAACCTAACTATGCTAACATGTAACATTACTTTTCAAAACTGAACGTTGTTACACAGGAGATTCTGTCATGTAATGCAGCGTTGAGAGGTCGCGGTCACATACGACACTCCACTTCATGTTTTGTTTGATTGACAGTAGCTGCGAGGATAACAGGGTGTCACACAGAGAGCGGAGGGAAAAAAACCCCAAATGGTTATAGTAGCCAGCGGGCATGTTGAAGAGCAATGACCACACCAGCATCTAAGAGAGCCAAAGTGGCACTTACAGGTAGGTTTGCATTCTTTTTAAAGTGTTGCAGCTGAAGAGGTAATTAACTACCAAGCCTGAGAAGTGACATTAGCGGAGCAATTTTCTCAGCTGAATGTTTCTTCGGCTTGTTCAGCAAGCCAGGCAGGATAACATAGGTGTTCAAATTTCTAGGTTATACAAGAAGTACAATTCTGCTTGATAGCAAGTGTGGGTTGTTGTTCAGAGTCTGCAGCTTTTGTGTCCTGTAGTTGGCTGCTGTGTGGCTCAGTGTGATCGTCTGCTCTACCTATCATAGAAAAGCATGTAATAGCTTTGTGCAAAATTCGAGTCCCTGCATGGAGATAAGGGGCTCCAGCTACAGCGGATATCTAACAATAAAAAGTCTTCACACCCTCATTGGAAGTGTATGTTTTTGTCATGTAGAGCGTGAGATCAAGATAAATCATGGAAGACCATATTTCTTCCTTGAAGTTGACCTTGCAGTCAACTTAAGGGATTAAAGCGGTCATGCAAGAGTGCTCACCCTTTCACAATAGGACCGTAGCTGCCAATGAACCAAAACAAGTCACATTTCTAGCGCACACAAGGCCAGATTTGTTCCCATTTACTCAAGAATTACATTCAAAGATAAAAGGGCAAACAGCACATTTTGTCTGCTGCTTCAATACATTTTCTGTATACGCATTTCACTTTTTTTGTGGGTTTTTTGGGGGTTCTAGCGGTGTCTAGAATTTACCAGTCGCCTTGTAAATCATATCCAGAGTAGTTTACAATACAAGACGTGAATCTGATTAACCCCGAATAAGGATCAGCTTCTCTTCCTTGCATCCTACAAGGCCAAATCTAGCAGGAGGACAAGGGTGGGGGCAATTTAGAGGCTTTAGACGTTGTGGTTGTGCGGACTGTCATTAATAAGTGAAGAAAATGTGGCACTGGGACATTGGATATCACTCCCTAACTGACAGAACAAGCAGAAAACATATCTGGGAAGAGACAAAGACACCTGACAACTTTGTTGCATGTGAAAACTCCTGCGTTCGATTAGCCTGAAACTTGCGGCAAAATGAGACCAAGGCTAATCTTTTTGGACTCAATTCTAAAGGGTATGTTTGGCACAAAAAAACAAAGAACAAAGAACATCAGTGAAGCACAGCGCTCGCAGCCTGTTTCTCCTCAGCTGGGACACAGTCTCTAGTCAGGATGGAGCTGATAATATCTCCAAAAAAAGAAGAAGAAAATATCTTGTGCTCTGTGTCAGAAAGCTGAAGATTAATTTCACCTTCAAACGTGATAATGATCACAATCCAAATCAACAAAGGAGCTGCTTTAGACATGGAAAGTCAAAGCCCTGGAATGGCCCAGACCTCAATCCTACACGCTGGAGGACAACCTGTGGAATGACCTAATGAGGGCCGAGCTCAGGAAATCCCCGCACAACATGATGGAGCCTGATGTTTTTTATTGTTCTTTTTTGTTTTTGCAAGAACAAGCGGGATACTTAGAGTGGAACAAAATCCAGGCATGTGAAGTTAACTGAAACCTACTGAAAAACTACTGTAAATCTCAAGGTACTTTGACTAAGAATTACAAAGTATTTACGTTTTTATTTTTGAAGACATTGGAGTTTAGCATTTTGTGTAAACATCATTTGTTTCTCATTCGAATTGTGTTGGTTGTGAGGTGAAATTAATGGGGTTAAAATGTCTGATCTTGAGTTACGACTTAAGGCCTACAAGTTTCTACAGAATTAAAGCAAAACTAAAGAAATCCAGAGTGAAACCATGAAATTAGTTGAAATTTCTCCCTATAGGTTTATTTTTCGAATAAAAAAAAAAAAACACGATACAAGGGATTTTCGGAGCAAAGAAGTGTGATGCAGCATGCAGAGTAAGAGTTAAATCTCCTGCAGCCCAAAGAGGAGAGTTAACATCACCTGACCAATGAAAAGCGTTACAAGACAGGTGAAAAGTAGAAGTTAAAACTCCATTCGATCCGTGTGGGTCCTTTCAATTTTGAACAATTTCCTGGTAGCCAGGCGTTACAGAGCACATTGACAAATGAGGCGAGTCGGACAGTCAGTATAAAAAAAAACTCAAAGGTTCCGCCTCACCTCCACGCTTCCCTGAATTTAGTCCCATTAACCTCACTCCCTCAGCGGCTTGTGGCTGCCTTTGACCTCCATGACTTCACCCTCCTGCTTTCTGAAAATAATGTCCTCATTTTCAGTTCCCTAATGCCTGGAAACACAGGCTGAGAAAAGGCTACCTAACAGGCCCTCCCTTGTGAGTTACTTCACTTCAAACGACCACAGATTTTTTTCCCCCGTAGTGCATTTTTTTGATTCCCAGAGGGTTATCTCTCAGATAGCAGCTGAAATACGCCTTCATCGGTAGTTGCGAATAGACTTAAGATGAGTAGTTTTGTAGCCGCTAAACGCCAGAACATTACATTTAACATTAATCTCTCTTTCCTCTTCATGCATTAACTCTAAATACTTTCCCTTGCCCTATAATTGGAAAATTGTACATTTACTAAAGCAAATTGCACAGTTAATTTCTCCTCTTATCTTATTCCACCACCCACTAACACTGAAATAGGCGCACAACTGAAGAGCCGGTGGAACTCTAGGATGAACAGCCAGTAATTCTGGCTCATTATTACTTTTTAATAAAAATGACGATAGAGAAGTGTTTGGCACGATCAAAACAAACAAAAAACAAAAAACTCCATTACGTAGTGTTGCGGGTACTTTTGGTTGAATTTATCTTCTGAGAAAGCAGTTTAATGCCGTGTCTGCACAAAGAAAGAATGGTTGGTAACAGTTAGAGGAAAAAAAACCCTACTGTAATTAATTGATCTCAAACTGTTTTCGGATTGAAAGCAGCACTTCTTTAAAAAAAAGTAGTCTCCGCCATATTAATGACACCAGCTTCAACCAGTACATTTTTGCACCAAAATTGCTGGTTACCCCTAAAATAAGCAATTCATTCCTCTCCCATTGCCTGCCGACGAGTCTGTCACCTCTTTCTTTGTCCCCTCTGATGTCACAAAAACACAATGAATAAGTAAAGGTCATTATCTGTCTGGTGGTGGTCCTTTCAGTGCTGAGACAGGACTCAGGATGGTGAATATGCGTTCTTTTACACATTCCGTTGCTCCGTTTATTCTCAGCGAATCTGAAGTTACCGTAGCTACACAGCTAGTTAAAATGTGCCATTCATATACCCACACCGTGCTTCATAAAGACCGTACTCTGTCTTAAAATAAGGTGTAGTCACGCCATTTCTGGTTAGACCATCAGGTGGTTTTAGTTGTATTTGCAGTGTTTGACTGCAACAGCCGTCGTACGTGTCTTTCCACTCGTGTGTCACTTTTCCGTCACTGCTAGCTAGTAGCTGTAAAAACTGCATTGTGACCTTTCCCACTGAAGACAAAAGTCAAGTATTTGTTGTTTTTGTTCATTGTGAAAGACAACAAAAGCTATTGATCGGTTTATAATAGAGTTAAACCCTTGGTGTGTCATACTGACGCCTCTGGGCCTCCATTGGTTTTAGATGGCAAGTGGCGTGACAAAGTGTTACTGAAAAACCTGGGGTGGGAATGCGTTTCATATTAGAAAAGGCAACGTTATCTCGGAAAGTGCTGCATGGGCCATTCAGACATATGTAAGAGTAAACTACATGTACTTTTATGTGGGCGCAGGAGGAGTGTCTGACTCTGCAGGTGGGTTACGTTAAAAGCCCTCTGCCAGCGGAGCCAAAGGATGTACACCGGCGTGAGACACTGAGTTGCATGACAAAGAGCCATTTGATGGGTTGGGAACATGTTTCATACAATGTGGTGTCATAGGGTATGGTCACGTAGGCGCACACGAGCTCTGTGTGTAGCCTCCAATGCATTTTTGTGGGGGTGAAAAAATATGCAATTGGAGTTAATTAATGGTGTGACAGGTTGCCTTTTTTTGACGAGCCAGTGTGGGAATGTGTGCTATCCTATTCATGTGTGTGTGGTAAGTGTATGAAACTGTGCAGTGGGGCCGAGTTGAAAATCATGTGTGTATCATATAGACGTCGAAGGGTGTACGTTGGTGTTTGACGCGCAGTGATGTGACAAAGTGTTGTTATTTGATGAACTGGGATGAGAATGCTTTTCATACTATACAGTGTCATCAAATGTATAAAGACAAATTATGTGTGTGTGTGTGTGTGTGTGTATGTGTGTGTCTGTGTGTGTCTGTGTGTGTGTGTATTAGGGTTATGCTATGTTGGAAGTCCTGTCCATCTGATACCAAAGGGTGTACATTGGTTTCAGATATTGTGTGACGTGACAAAGCATTGTTATTTAACACAGTGGAAGGTTTGCCAGCAGAACACATAAATAACAGGTATGTGTGTGTGTGTGTGAGAGACTTTTTAAATGTGTGTGGGTGTGGCATGAGAATCTGGCCCTGCAGGTCCTCTCACTTCATGATACATTTCCATAGCTGTATAAGCCAGTGTGATAATATTGAAAACTGATAAATCTCTTTCCCCGTTGCCTAAATCCTTCATCCTCCATCTTTTCACGGCACATGGTTTTAATGCAGGACTGTTTCAGTCTGATTGCATGTTAAAACAGGACTCGATCTCGGGTCTCCAGCATGATGTGCTACACACCCACACACCACCTGGCCTCCACATCCTTCTTTTCTGCCTTCCTCCATAAAAGCTACACTACTTGAACATTGGCAGTGGGAAGAATTTTGATAACTGAATGCATGGGTAGCAGGGTGGGGCGCGAGCACTGTCGCTTCACAGCAAGGAGGTTCTGGCTTCTGGTGTCTCTGTGCGAGCAGTTTACATGTTTTCTTTATGACTGTGTGGGTTTTCTCTTGGCGCTTTCTCCCACAGACTAACTAGAAATACCGCATTGTGGTTGTACACCTCTGCAATGGGTGCTTTTCTGTCATATAAATGTAGTAAAATGAGTGTTTATTTGGACTCATTTTTCTCCAACTGGAGATTTTTTTTTTTTGAATACCTGAGATCTCCAAATGTTGTATCTTACAATAAAATGTGCGCCTGCCAATAAATTAAATGATTATGTGTAATGGACCTTCGCGCCAAATGTAATGACGTTTTTTCCAGGCATTACTGAGAGACAGTATTCATAAGAACGAGATGAACGTGACGTCACAGAGACCTTTACCACCAAAGTCAGAGTACAAGTGAACGCCAAATTTGAAAAAGCTGGTTGTGATATTTTGTGTGAATGAAAATGGGACTCCTGAATGTGTATGAGAACAAACCGAAAACAACGTTTCAATGTGTGAAGGCGTTAAAACATGCGAGCTGGTTAACTGAAGACGTAATTGGTTTGGTGGCAGTGGTTGATTGTCTCTGTATGTCATAGATCGGCCACATGATCAGGGTGAACCCCGCCTCTCGCTAAATGTCAGCTGGGATTGGCTTCAGCTCCCTGCGACCCTGTGCAGGATAAGCAGGAAAGAGAATGAATGATTTAATGTCAAGACACACATAGTATTCGATCTTCTGTAGTGAGCAGCTAAGAGGTGCCAAGTACTCAGCTGCCAACCGATGGATGGGTTTATATGTGTTTTTTGACTCTGTCTTTCGTGGCACCCCGGTACCAACTGCTGCACATACACCCACGTAGTCACACACACACACACACACACACACACAATCTGCATCACACACTCTCTTTCAGCGTATACTTGGACACCTTCAGGGGGGCACACATCCAAGTCTAAGCATGTTTGAACTGTAAAGGTGACATGGGTGTCAATAACATCACACTGCTGCTCCATAATCATCCTTATCCTCCAGAGCAGCACACTGACACACACACACACACACACACACACACACACACACACACACACACACACACACACACACACACAGTTAATAAGCCTGTCCTCTCACATATTTTAGTCAAGGAAACAGGTTGGAGGATTAAAGTATTCTTGTATGCTACAAAGGCAAACAGTGATGTCATTTTTCATTTCAGAGGACAATAATAAATTCTGCTAATACAAGAGCTGTGGGCCGATGAATAAGGGAAAGGAGGGACTTCACTTCTTTCAGATTTTGTTTATTCACGATTTTGTTTCTATAGATCTTAGACTGCAGACTCATGTTGAAACAGTTATTGTTCAGTGTTATTCCATCCCACGTATTATGCAAATTTCATCCACGACAATCAAGAGAAATGCAGCCGAGCTTGTTCTTAGAAATAGAAGAATGCTTGTCATCATTGGTTATTGTGCTGGAAGGTAGTGAGAAAACTAGATATGTCTATCTGTGTGTGTGTGTGTGTGTGTGTGTGTGTGTGAGTTCATGATCAGAAGTGTGCTCACAATGTCCTCTTCTTTGTTGCCCTGACTGCAAGGTGCATGAGCACGAATAGATAGAGAAAGCTCTTGTGTTTGTACACTAACATCTGCATGTACTACATCACTATTCAAACGTACAATCTCAGGTCTGCATACATGATGAAAAGACAGATGCTCCTACCACACCCACACGTGTAAGGTGGCACCCACACATATACATACACACACACACACACACAGATGTGAAAGCACTTAGATAACACATCCTGCCACTCTCTGTGGCTCTTGTACGAAAGAGTGAAACATCAGATCCAATCATAAATAGCAACTCTGTATGTCTAGTTTTTCCATACAATGCAGCAACACAGAATTCTAAAATTCTAATAACTTAAAATCATGAACCACTGACATTGCTCAACTGTGGTAGGAAGCCAAATAGCACCAGAGAATGCATACACATTCAAAAATAGAGAAAAAGTGTGTTCCTAAAGGGGTACAAGCGCTCATGGCTGGGGTGTACCAGTGAGTTTTTTGTACCCTCTCTGATAGCTAAGGTGCACTTGTGGACATGTGGAAATACCAATATGCACTTTTAACAGTACATTTTTAGTAGAGTGCGGATACAGAACTGTACCTCCGTTCCTGAGTTCTTCCCTCCACCCAGGTGGATATATTCGTAACAAGAGCATAGTGTCCTTAAAATCCACTCATAATTGTCCTTCACAACCACCAAAAATAGGTCCTCGAGACCCCAGATCCAGAATACGATCAAGATGATTTGGGGAACTGGAAATGTTCTTTCAACCATTTCACATGGACTCTGGTCCAGGTCCTTAAAAGATCCCATGAACGGCCATATCCTGGCAACAACGTGGAACAGACTTCAGGATCTACAGTCTGACCCAGATGGACTTCAACGGTTAATCATCTGTTCCTTGCCAGATCACAAAGGTAGAAGAAGAGTTGTTTATCGGCGAAAAATGTCGAGAGGTGTTGAGGAATTAGCTATTATCTGCTGTTTTGTGAAATCAAGTGAGCATAAAGACACTTATTGAATTCCACTGTCTCCATCAACCTTTTATGAAGAAAAAAGAAAATCCATCAAAATAACCTTGATGGAAACCCAATTATTGTGGTTCCCGTTGGATGGGGTTAGAAGATGTGATTAGATATCATATCTATAGTATGTGGAATCACACGTTTGACTCATCCGGCAATCCATCCTGCTTTCTCACTATTGCACCTCAATGTCGCATGAAATCTGCCTCTTAGTGGACTAGAGCGGTTGTAGTTGATGCTCAGAGCTTCTTTCATTGCTTGTACTCCTTTGCGCACAACTGCAAAAAAAAAAAAAAAAAGAAAAAAGAAAAAAAAAGGTAATGAGAAAGAACCCTCATCATCCAATCACAAGCTGCCTGGCAGACAATATAATTTGCATTTTACTGTTTGGAGATGATTGAGTTGGAATTCAGAGATTTTTTATCAGTAGACCTATTGTTAACCAGAACCCACGTACAAGGTTGCACAAGAAGGTAGGAGGAGGGTTTCTGTTTGTTCCAACCACCCATCTATTACCTGCAGCTGTCATGAATCAGGCATAAAATATTGCTGTGAAAGGTTCCAATTTTTTTTTTCTGAAAATAGAATGCAATTATACAACAGAAAATAGAGTGCATGGACGTATGATGTGAAAACCCAATGCAGTGGTTTAGAATTTTCCTCCCATACTCGGGTTAAGGTGGCTGATAACCCCTTTTTTTAAAACTGCTTATCAACCAGTCAGATGGACATGACCCGTGACACACTCCTCTCAATAACCATTCTCGTAAGGGTGTAATTTAGGGCACTAATGTTAATCGTCCACCATGGCAGTGGAAATACAATATCTTCCATCAAAGAGGCGAGAATAGTGAGTGAAAAGCCTGTAAATGAATATTGACTCATACACCGTGTGGATCAAAGCGACCAGGCCATCAAACAGGCCTGTACTTTAAACCCTTAGGAAACCAGCAGCACCGCGTTTTACTGTCCCAATTCAGTGCAACAGTGAAAACAAGAATAGCCAGTTTCTCACCAAAGGCAGCATGTTACATCATTTCTTCTGTTGTTTTTTTTTCTACTACACTGAACCAATCCAGACTGAAGCCATAAAGCCAGTCATTCACAGACCTGACAGATCAAGGCCCAGCAGTGTGAAATGTGTCGGCCATTTTGGCTCAGTGAGATCTGGTGGCACGCAGAGAAACTGCTCATTAGAAGGCAAGTGTGACAGAGCCTCTCTCCCCTCCACTAGACCTTACCCAAACAGAGGGGAGAGAAGAGGCGAGGGAGGAGAGAAGAGGCAGATGGCAGGCTGGAGGGAGAGTGAAAGTGAAAAAAGAGAGGAGAGATGGGAGAGAACGAAAAGATACTGCCTGAAAAATGTTGAGGGGAGAGAGGGCAGGAGGAGAGGGGAAACGTGCCGGCGGATATCATTAAAGTTGGGCGAAGGGCTGTTTAACGAGCTAGCTCACAGCACCCCTCCATTCTTAGTGGCGCCTGCTGGCTGGAGGCCCCCAGGTTCTGGCTCCACAGTAGGGGCTCTGGCCTGTTCCATCTTCTCTGAAAGTAGGGGGGGAGATGAGGGAGGAGATTTACTTGTTCAGACCACCTGTAGAGCAACCAGGACAGACCCATACACAGGGTTTAAAAGAGCCTGAAAATCATTTCCTCAAGACGCCCATTCAGCCTCAGGGATAAATGATTTAGTGCCCCCCCCCCCCTCCACACACACACACAAACACTTCGCTCCCATCGGATGTATAATTGACTCTGCCTGACATGTCAAAATCCTCTTGATGTTGGGTGGCAGAGAACACAGCTGTGCAAGGTGCTGTGAAAAGTCACAGGGCAGTTGGCATCTGCTGGCTCGTGGCATCCCTGCCGACGCCAGTTTTCAAGCCTGCGACGGCAGCAGTGCCACGGGAGGCTGACTAGAAAACGTGTCAGATCATAGCTTAAAAAAAACCCAAAAACTATAAATGTCATTTTACATTTGAAAGAAAATGAAAACCATTAAAATCAAAGAGCTTGTGCTTCGTTTGCCAGGGTTCTGTCAGCGGAGAGTCAAAGGGATTATATTGGAGAGCCAGTAAAGTGAATAAATTACGAACAGATTCCAAACTTTAAAAAAAGAGATACTTAAACTGATTGCTGTGAGGAGAATAATCATATTCTGTTCTTTTAAAATATGTTCTATCTGCTATTGCAATCAAATCGTACCTTTCAGTGGTAATATTTAAAATATTGTGCTTTTAATCTTACGTGCGTTACCTCAAATTTGCATCAATTCTGTAGATTTGGTTAAAAATGATTTTGCAAGGTTTTTCTGAAATAATTTCATTTTAGCGTTTTATAAAACGACTTGTTGGGATTTTGGAAGGCTACCATCAAGATCAATATTTCATCTTTTTTTTAAAAATCACATAGGCACACCTCACCCTTGTGCAGTTTGTTTTAGCACCACACCACAATACATCAAGTGCTCGACCAACAACAACAACCACAACGGGTCTTTATGTGTCGTACCAAAGAGGAGAAAGGCTGTTTTGATCTGGAACAGCATACGTGATGACAAACGGGTGGATGATGCAGTCGAGAGAAAGACAGAAACAGAAGGAGGAGATGATGTGAGGATTGAATGGTGTGTGTGGAGAACAGAGACTGGACATTGTATTCTAGTTCAAAAGGCTGCACCTTACATACCTTCACTTGAAAACACCCTGAAAACATGGGAGGTAAAGATCACGGGAGGTAGGGAGGGAGGCGCTCAGTCACCGGAATAAAATGCTGGCATTTCTTTCCTTTCTGCAACTTGCGGATACGCAAAGTCTTTGCATTTGTGAACCGAAAATATATTTCAGACCAGACTTAAGCGCATTTCATGGGGGATTCTCCCCAACCTGACTGTATTTCACCAGATTATCTGAACTATCTTGACAGATGTACATTACATTTTGGTTTTTTTTCTAACTTGTGACTACAACGTGTCAGTGCTCAACGACAAGCATCAAAAACGAAGAAATTCTTGTTCCTGGCCATGTGATGACAAACAAATGGTGATGTCAATAGACGGAAACAAAAAAGCAAAGGGGGTTGACAAGAGTTGATGGGAAAATACACACTGACATAATACAAAAGCGAAAACAGAGACGAGCTATTATGGTCTAACAGACTGCACCCTAAAATTCTTACACCCTTTTCGCCCAGCTACACCTTTAGTACATGGGAGGTGTCATCCAAGTCACGTGTGGCCAAAGTTTGTCATGCTGCACAGGAGGAAGTGGCTAAAAGCGGTCCCTGTACATTTCTGATAGCAAATTGTTCGTGAATCAAAGAATACATTTAATTCAGACATTTCTCGGGAAACATTTAGGAGGACTGATGTTTAGTTGGGATGGAGGGAAGCAACAAACACGATGGTGCGACTCCTCATAAAGCACGATTTGCAAAAATGTGCAACGAAAAGTTTTGATTCTGACAACCGTCTTGGCCCAAAAGACACTCCGCCGCTCCACGAGCACATCAAAGTAGCAATGATCAGATGTGGGTTTGAAATCTAAAAACCAGCTATGACCCAACATCACGGCAAATGTCTCATCTCAAGATAAAAGGAAGAGGTGTCACAATGATGGAACGGTTACAAACCCTCGTGCAGGGATCACCGGGACAAACACGACCTGCTAATTATTCCGATTGTCTGAGATGAGAAAACATAAGAGCGTTAGAAACTTGACGCTGTTTAGAGGTTATTTATCAGTAGTGTTAATGACATGTAGGCAAAATTGACATCAGCACGACTAATCGGTTATGTGTTATAGATCAGTAACAGTTTGGATGTGACATTAAAGCAGGGACAGAGCTTTGTTCTTTGTCACCCATCTTTGTGTCCTTGTGCGAAGGGATGAAAAAAAAAAGAAAGAAAAACAAGCTTGGATGATACCGCAATTTAATTTGGTCCAACAGCAGCAATTATGGGTTTCTCTTATTAATGAAGCCACTAAAGCACAATATAAAACCATTATTAGATGGCAAATGGGCTGTTGCAAATTTAGCCTGGCCTTGTCCTTCCATCTGAGGCTTGTGTCCAACACAGAGAGCGTGCTTGTATTGTCCCAGATGAATGAGTGTGAGCACACACACGCTGACACACACCAACAATAATCAGTAAAACTGCCACGCGGAAAAGAAAAATAGAAAACACTTAACAGCTAACAGACATTACGTGGCAACACAAAATGACTGGATACGATGCAAACTGAGATTTGAGCGTGAGCAGAGGGTTCGATAGAAAATGTTAAATATTTTGTGCTCGCGCCTGTTGCGTACATGTGTGTCCTGAGGGAACGATGGAGCTGTTGCGTATGAAGACATGATAATTATAGACATACTGTCAAGAAGCAGAACGTTCTCAGCACAGCAGTTGTTGGAATGGAGGTTAAACACAATGTGACGATGCGTGTTGAGTAAGAATGTTGGGTAACAGGAGCTGCTCCTCCATTTAGTCAGCTTTTTTTTGTGCCTGTCATACTATCCGGTGCATGGACCCAGAAACATTGGTGTGACTGGAAATATAACCGCACACTTCCCTGACAGTGGAATTTTCCATCAACCAAAAAAATATCTGAATTCATTTTCATAACAATGTCGTTTTGTGTGTGTGTAAAGACTCATTTAACGACATTGGAATGAGTCCTAAAAGCTGGAAGTGAGTTTGAATTGTTGAACACTCGGTTCCCTTCACCTCAAAATCTGCGGTTCACACAAGGTTTGGATATTTTAGGTCTTTATTCCACGGTATAATAAATCAGTGGACACCACATTTATGACATCACAGCGTTAATATTGTCTTTAAAACAATGTTTGGTTGTAGCAGAAAACAGCAGAAGCGGGAGGCTAGTTTTAGTGATGGCTTGGAGGATTTTCGAATGGATTCGTGGTTAAATTAAATGATACCTGAATTTTTTTTTTTATGTTGCAGTGAATACTGAGATTCAAATGATTGTATTTCCACTTAGAAAAAAAATCATAACACTATCTTGCCGAACACAAAGTATCATGAACCTATGTTAGACACAGACCTTGTTTTCAGCAATCACTGAAAAGCCACAGTAAAAATATAAATGGAAAAATCCCTTCGGCTTTGCTAACTTGTGGGTTGGCCTACAAAAACACACCATCCCTACTGCGTGTGATTTCTTCGGCTTTTTTTGCCAGCGTAAGGCCCTTAAGACTTTATCGAAACAATAACATTCGCAAGCCCAAAAACCAAAACAACAAAAGTTTTCCACGGAAGTCAAAGAAACAACTGCCTCCATTCAGAAGGTCGCAGTTTGACCTGTTGATTTCTGCAGCTCGAAAGTAGAGGCGTCACTTTGGAAAAAATAAATAAAATAAAAGCTGAGCTTGAAAGAAAAAGGACTTTTCTAAATAGGAATTTCCACTTTCTGAACTATTATTTCCATTTTGATTCAGGGATCTTCCCTTTGAAAAGATTTTGCAGCGTTTGATTTTGTCCCTTTATGTTTCGAAAGGTTGCCACAGAAAATCAGAGTAATGGAAGTGTGCATTATTCTCTGCAGTACTAACATTGGCTGTATAGAAGCAGAGGAGATAAAACCTCCTGAAAAGTGTCTGTTGTGAGATGAACACGCAGCCTGTTGGTAGAGAGCGAGGACCGGGAGTTCACAAGCGGGTGGATGTCAGTTTGATCTATACTGAATCAACACGCTGAAAAGGTTGATAAGAAGGCTTAAACCCCTCGGCTGGTGGAGAAACTCTCCCGATGCCCACTTACACGTGCGCAAAGTTCTGTGAAGATAACAGTATATACATAAAGAAGCGTGCTGACATTTTAAATTGCAGATACTGACATATGTCAAGATAATGATACGCGCACACGCACGCACACACACACACACACACACACACACACACACACACACACACACACACACACACGACCTGCTGAGATCTGAGCTCATCCTCGCCAAAATAAGCAACATCAGGGTTTTCATATCAGTCATATTGACGGAATCAATGAGAGCAGGGATTGGAGGGGTTGGGGAGGTGGTGATGGGGAGGGCAAAGAGAGAGACAGAGGAGATGTAGCCGGAGGAGGGGGTTGGATGGAGATGAAAGACAAAAAAAAGGACAAAAAGAAATGGGATCAAAAAAGCGTAAGAAGAAAAAGTTACATGAAAGTAATGAGAGCAAAAGGAGAGAAAAAAAACAGGGCAAAGGAGACGGGGAAGAGCAGAAAACAATACTGAGAAATCAAACAAGATATGACACAGGGAGAGACAAGGAACACACAAGGAACCATGAAAGAAGAGAAGCTTCGCTTTTAAAAAAAAAATAAAAAAAGTGTTAAAGCTTAAAAGCATAAAAGAAGGCTCCTTGCTCCCTCTCCCATCTGACAAAACACAGAGGAGAAAAAAGATAAACCCTTGCTGCTCTTAACACTCGCAAACCTTTTGTACTTGACACTGTATCACAGAGTCAAGTACCAACACACACACTGACAAACACTTACGGTGTGTGGCCGGAGCCCCCTATCTGAGTACCAGTGCTCATACTGACACTCCAAAGGCGCTCAGTGTGTGCACTGTCTAAGATGTTTAATTCATACAGCCGCCTGCTTGTGCTCGACATGAATACGTGATGGAAGACGATGGGAATGCGGAGCGTTATGCACAACAACTAGGCTGAGGATGATGATGATGCAGAGACACAAGAGAAGGATACATCAATAGAGAGGAAGAGAGAGGGGGAAGATAAAAAGAAACTGGAAGGATCTGTATCAATACACAACCAAGAGGTAAGAAAAAAATGTCAGGCAACAGAATAATCGCATGAGACTGACCATGTTTGAGATACAGAAGGAATTCTAAATAGAATAGAGCTTGCAAATCTGAAAGAGAGCAAAAGGGGATGTGGCAAAGTGAGAAAACACTGGAGAGAAATTTGACAAACACACACATACACAGGGACCAACCCCCCCCCCCCCAACAAACAAACAAACATCACAAAACTATGGCGATCTCATCCAGGCAGGCAGTCAGAGCCCAGAGTGCTGAAAGTGTGTGTTGCAGGTCTCAAGAGGAGAAGGCAGGGGACTGAGTGCTAGCGATTTTCTGTCATATCTCTCTTTCTCTTCATCCCTCAAGCCTGTTATCCTCTTCCTCCTCCTCCTCCTCTCCACTGCAGCATGGCCCCTCTTAAAAAAAAAAGCACTCCTGCATTTGCACCATTTGTAGACATCAATTTCAATTTATTCAAAAATCAATTTCATTTTGGAATGAATCTAACCTCTATGTAAGTAGCCTCTCAAATTTTAGACCCTACTTTTTTTTTAATACAGTTCCAACCAGTCATGAAGAGAGGATGCTGCACTAATTCTGGAGCCCCCCCCCCCCCAAGAAAAGAAAAACAAGTAGAAAAACATATTTGCCTGAAGAAAAAAAAACAACCTTTGACCAAGGTTTATAGTTTGAAATGCATTAATACGTGTTTTCTTTTGTATGGATTTGCAAGGCATTATAATTTCACCTCACTTGACTCAAAGAAAAACACAAGAAACTGGTGCAGGAGTATATAAAACATATTTTCCAAAAACTCTGCCCAGAAAGACTAATACTGCTATTTTACATAACATTAGATTACATAAAATACATAGAGTTTTGTCCTGGGGGATTTCATAATGTCAGACTGAAAAATTTCACCAAAACTACAGTAAAAAATAACCAACTAAAATCACATCGTCACTCTTAGAACTAAAATAACTAATATTCTTTCACTTTTGTCACCCCCAAAACTGTTTTTTCCCCCCTGGGAGTCCCGCTGCCCCCTCCCGCAGACCCAGATGAAACTAATGCAGTGAAATGCAACAGACCCAGAAAGTGATACTTCCTCCAAACTGTGTATTTAGCCAACAAAGTACTCAAAAAAAATAGGCGTCTTGGGATTTTTTTTTTAACCACCACGTCTCTTATTTTGGAACTCCAGGATGTAGGAAGAGCCAGACACGTATTATTAAATTGAAGCTGCGGCCAGTTACACGTCCGAAAACATCCTTTTACTAACTGGAAAGTGCACTGTCTGGTATAATCTACATCCAAAGAGAAAAACAATCCATAACCTTTACAGTTCGGCACAACCCTGAATGAGCTCAGGTGAGTTTGTTCAACTGAAAGTGCCAGCCGGTCGCTACTAAGAACCAAACAATGAATTGAAAAGGTTTTATTAGCTCAGTGTTGGCGGAGTATCGAGCAAACGGCTGGACACTAACGGCATGGATTATACCTGACAGTGCACATTTGGATAGTTTGTAGTTGGTGCCGACGGTGCGCTGTCAGCTTCAAGGTGATCTATGAGTGGCTGGCTCTTTCTGCATTCTGAAGTTTTAAAGGAGGGACGGAATGTCTTTGTGAGCTCAAGACAACTATTTTGGAAGCACTTAAAAGGGCATAAAAGGCAAAAACTGGGTCAAGAAATGCGTTGAGTGGCAGGTGACAGACACTTGAGTAGAGGAATGAGCTGAGTTGAAAGTAGAGGCCCCAAGTATTGAGCCCACTCGCTGCGAGAACCCGTAGCATGATACTTGCTCACAATCCATCACTGCAGATTCATGTGTGAAAGTCTGAAATGTGCAAGCCGTTCCCATCACCACCAGTTGTCACTTCCAGCTTCACCTGCGGGCGGTTGAAGGTCAGATGAAAGGTGCTGAGGAGACCTGCCTGACCAGAATATCCGGCACATCTGTCAGCTGATTATTTTTGCAACTCCAGTCTTCATCTGCCTGAAACATTCAGAAGGACACGTAAGCACAGGCCTACAATGTGATGCAACATACCAGACCGTCAATCGCACATAGAGCAACAATGAGAACGTCTTGTACATGAAGATTAATCTGTTTATTATATTTATTCATCATGATATCAATATCATAATTAATTTCCATCATTAGGCACCTTATATGTAAATAGACAGGGAGTAGAGACTTGATCTGCATGCCTGCTGGTTACAAAAACACCCAGAACAGAATCAGAACATGCTTTCATCATGGCAGAAAATTAAAAACCAAACACAAATCAAAACCCAACCTGTGTTTGAGGTGCTGCGTACATGTATATTTCTACATGTTCAAACATAACTTATAGAAAATGTGCCGTCACTGCGTTAACTGCTCATCTGTTCGTGATGTATGTATGTGTCACTGTGTGTGCTCGTGTTTTATACACACAAAGCTTGTTTGTGCCAGCATGTGTGGAAGTTCCTGTGCAAGAAAATCATATGAGGTTCAGTTTGGCGTTCCTCCCTTGTGTGTGTGTGTGTGTTCAGGACGTGTGTGTGTGTGTATGTGTGTGTGTGTGTGTGTGTGTCAGCTAAACCTCTTGTTAGGTACTGTGTGAGGATGGGAGGAACCAATTTAGGTAGAAACATTGGCACAGTTACCAGATGAGCTGGTTAAACGTGGATATCAGAGCTTAATATACTGGAATGTTACACTCATACTAATAGCAATGAGGAAAAGTAGGCCTATATTCTCTCCCCCACCCCTGCGCTTCTAGGGACAACAATAAAGAATCAATCTTTTACTGCCTACACGAAGGGTTGTATTACAGTGATGCAGCCTGGGATACGGATCAGAAAAACACACTGCTTGTTTTTGTTATGAGAGCCAGCAAGCAGATTAAGGTCTTGAATTAATTTTTAGTTTCACAAAGACGTTGATATCAGAGACACTCTCAGAGAGAAAGAAAAAAAGAAATCTGCTTTTTTTCCCATCCAATTTTCTGCAACAAACACTGAATTCTTAGTAAATTCCTTCAAATTCAGGTCTTGATAAAGTCTGCATAGAACTTACGTATTTGAAAACAAAATAAATTTAAAAATCAACAGCAAAAGATTTTGCTACAAAAGCTTGCAGTTATCCTTTCCAGTCATGATTAAATACAGAAAAAAGTTACTTTCATCACAGAGACGACACTGAAATATGATGAAATTCAATGCAAGTGGATCGCAAACTGGAAGATATCAAGAAGTCAGCCTTTAATTCTTCTTGGGGAATTTTTCACAGAACTTGATTTTGTCAAGGCTCTTATTTGCTAATGGTTGTGCTTCTGACCACATCCGAGCAGCTTCACTTGAAGAAATATTTTTGGAAGGTGTCAGTATTTACTTTGTTACTAAGAGTTCCAGGAGAATATTCATACCATTTCCTTTAAGTCAAACCCCAGGAGCTGGTTAGCTCAGCTTAGCATAAAAAGAGGGGGGAAAAAAGTTAGCCTGCTTAAAGTTGAAAAGGTTACCAGCACCCTCAAAGTGCTTTAACCAACATAAAATCATGATTAGACAATCAATCATACACAATATGACGTGTAAATGCTTAAAGGTGCCAACAAGGGAATATTGTTACACTCAGACAGAGTGAAAAGCAACCCGTTTCCAGTATTGATGCTATGCTAACCTTTTGTTAGCATAAAGGGTCAGACTTAAGTGTTTTCTATCTCAAATCTTATCCAAACTGTTAAAGACGGTAAGTGAAAATGTTACAACTACACTTGTAGTGGGCTACTAAGAGGAAGGCATATTGAGTTTTTTTTTTAATATACATATCGTATACATATAGACATTTTCTACACATGATGATCAATATTAATTCAATATTTGTTGATTACGTTATCATCAGGAGCCCCAGCCATGGCTCATTTGCATAATGAAACCAGGTTTAACACTCATCAATTCACATTTCAGACTTTTCCAATCTGAAATCCAAGAGTGAAGAATTCTAAATGTAGAGATGTGAACGCATTTGACGCAAGTCCCCCACGGCTGTTCCCCATATTTCCTGTCTGCCTGCGACGTTTCCTTTGCACACGGTGGCAGTCACCTTAACCGCGTTACTCAAAAGTTTACCTCGCTACAAAACTACTTTGTGTCACCAGCTTTTATTTCACCTGCCCTCCCGACAATCCGCTGGACATCATTGTCATTCCACAGTCACGTCATTGGCCGTTTTATGCTGTGTGTACACAGCTTAACAGAAACTTCAAACCTCAAACCCCTTCCTCCAGCGGCCTTGACTGACATGGACACGGCATCTCCACCCGACCGTGAAATAGCCACTTGTATTTTAGCCAGAACAGCTCCATTCCTATGTGACTGTCAGCATGGCAGCCAACCCTCCCTTCATCCACACACACACGCACACACACACACACACACACACACACACACACACACACACACACACACACACACACACACACTTCTTGGGGCTATTGTAATCCTGGAGGATCGACTGTATGTCCTGAAGAACTGATCAATACTATTCAATCTGCTTGCAGGTTTTTGCTGCATTAAGCTACCGCTGCTATCCAAACAATGAATGGCTGGACACACAGGGACTCATGTACAAATGGAATCCCATTAAAGCGCAATGGCTCTCAGGGGCCGATGCCCCCCCCCCCCCACCTCTTCTCATTTTTCTTTTTTTCTCTTCCCCTTTCTAAATGCAGCAGCTATTTTATGCTCCTCAGATTGACAGCTTCCATCCATGAGAGGAAAGACAGACATGGATATGAGATTTCGATAAATATCACTCAGGCTGAAATCAGATGCTGATATTTAGAGGTCGTTACACTGGCTACAGGACTTCATAACACACACACACACACACACACACACACACACACACACACACACACACACACACTCGGAGGAGAAGATGGAAAAGTTTTGTGTGCGCGTGACAGACACGTGTGCTTTCAGGTGCAGTTAAAATACCGGGAATATCAACAGTGAGCGGCCATTATTCACATTGACAGCAGAGATTTGTCTCATCAGAGATAAATACGATACACCATATCCTCCTAATAGACTGACACACAACATTTCAGTGATGAGCTTTTTGCGCGCAGCTTGTCTCCTTTCTAGACTATTTTCAATATATCTCATCTAAAAATAGTTCCAAGGGGTGAGTTAGAAAGCCGACAAAGCAATAAAGAGTACAGAGCCGTACAGAGGAGGGTGGAGGGGTAGAGAGTGGGGGGGGGGGTGAAAAAGCCTCTTCTTTTGTTATCAGTGATGTCTTGTCTTCTTCCTCTCCTCTCCTTGTTAGCTGTAAAGAATTTCAAGTCACAAGCCCTTTTGCTTCATGTGCTCCTCTTTTTTTTCAGACCCCCCCCCCCCCCCCCCCCACACACACACACCCACACCCACACCTCATCCCCCATTTTGGGTTGCCAAATCAGTTTACCTACTAGCACAGTGCTTTTAGGGACACCAAGGGAATTTCCTTCTCTCAGTTCATCCCTTTTTTTCCCTCCTTCAGGTTCTGCTTCACCTCTTTCGGATTGCTTTTTACAACTTAACCGCATCTAATGTTTTGCCAGCTTCACTCTTCATTCCCTTACTTTGTTTTCAACTACGATCCGCATTAGTGAGAGGACAAAAAGTGAGGATGGATATCAGAACACTCTTTACAGGGTTGACGCACAGAAGTCCCAACACACGGACATGATTATGTATACTGTGTCACCCCCTTGAGGGTATTGGAATATCATTTGTGAAGGTATACGGACAAAAAAAACAAAGGAACTATGAACAGTCTTGAAGTTCCCACCACGGAAGAGTCCATAAGAAGGTGAGAGCCAGTCGCAGCGGTGCACCGGCGGGAGAAAATACACCTTCAAGTGCTACAATGACAGAGCGAACATGCCACAAACAGAACACGCTTGAGGGAAAAATCTGGAGATTATACGTAACGTTTGGGATCCTTTCGTTCCCAAAATATAAAATAATCGCCCGATCACAAGGCAGTAGTGAAAAATGATCTTAAAATGATTTTTGGAAACAGAGCCAAGCACAGCCAGTGTTGAATTCTGGGTAGAAGGGAGCTGGGAGGGCTTGGCTGTCGGCGAGGCTCTTGAGGAAGCGAAGTGTGGGAGTTCTAGCATGAGAGGTCTGGCTGCGTTTTTGCTTCAGAGGTCAGTAATAACATGGGATGGAAACTATTGATCAGATTCCAGAAGGATCGGAGGATTGTTGGAACTTGTGGGAATGTTTCAGGAGTGGCTGGGAAGAAGTTTGAATTTTGGAGGTGTTGACACAAAGAAGTGGTCCAGGAGGATGATTGAGGGATCACATACAGGAGGTCTGGATTGGCAAGGCGGTGGGTGTCCTTTGTGTGACTGGGTAGTTCTGCTCCATCAGGTTACGGCGAAGATGGAGTGCACTCCAGAGAGGCTGCAAGAAAACAAAATACAGATAAGATTGAAGTGAGACAAAGCTCTGTCATTGGAAAGAGACGGTTGGAAAGTTAGAAATGGCGAGAAAAGAAGAAAAACAAGATGAAAACAGAATTGTGGGGGGGGGGGAGAAAGCGAAATGATGATCACCATCACAGGAAGAGCGGGGAGGGAGTGCAAATGAAACAGAGGAGTGACGTAGATGAGAGAGGAAATTAAGAAGTTGAGATCAAACAGGAGGGAAAAAAAAGAGAGAAAGGGCCAAGATAACAAGCATGAGCACAGTGAGGCATAAAAATGGATCAGGGGGATGGAATTAGAAAACTGGAGGAGAGAGAGAGGGAAAGAGAGAGGGCGGGAGATAAGAGAAACAGGATAAAAGAGAGAAAGAGGGAGAGGAAGAATAAAAAAGATACAAGACATAATTATAAAATGGTCAGAGAAAATCAATGCAGCGGGCATCATTGTGGTTACAGGCACCGCACAGAGGGAGGTGCAGAGAGGCGGTGTCCGTCAAACACACCAGCACATGACCATGTCTCTCTCTCTCTCTCTCTCTCTCTCACACACACACACACACACACACACACGTATATTCACACACTGAAGTGTTTCGAATGTAAAGTGAAGACAAGGATGAGTCAGACAGATGAAACGGACAGTGACATTTAAAGCTCAGTCATGTGATGGCAAGGCCCACATAGACATACCCGCCGCAACAGCTTGTCTACTTGTGTGTGTGTGTGTGTGTGTGTGTGCGTGCGCACGCACGCTTGTGCAGAGGTCAGTGCAAGGAAACCGATTTGTGATTTTAGATTTCAGATTTTACTCTATTCAACTGCCAGAGCGTGGACCCAGGGCAGAGAGCCAGCACAGAGGAGGGAATTCATGATAACATTGTTGTGGGTCTGCAGAATAGCAAGAAAACCTCCACTTTCCACCGTTGAATAAAGAATTCAGCTCTTTTAGGCAAGTAATAGCAAACGCACCACAATGTAAAGTGCTTCTTGTGATGGAAAAGTCCTACTTCAGCGATTGAGACCTAAAAAAAAAAAAAAAAAAAAAAAACACTGGAAAAACCTGTAGCTCCCCCCCCCCCCCCCCCCCCCTCCAAATAACCTCCTAAAGCCTGAGGTGCTTTCATAACCGTGAAGGTCACAGGTTGAAAGCTTGCATGATTTTTTTGTTTGTTTGCAGAATGCATTTTTCCTGATTCAGAAACCCCCGGGACAAACCTTTACTACAGCGCTTTGGTACCAGATAGAAGAAGAAGAAGAAGAAGAAGAAGAAGAAGAAGAAGAAGAAAAAAAAAAAAAAAGAAAGAAAAAGTGAGGATTGTTGGCTTTTATTTAAAAATCCCTTGCCTTTGCCCTAATGGGCAGTATTTGTTGTAAATCAATCATTTACACATAAATAGGATGAGTTTATCATCAGCTAAATGGAAGTATAAGCAGTACAAATACTTGTTGTGGAGAAAACGGGCACCTGGGTTTTATTATTCTTTTCATTATTCGATGGGTTGTTATGCTTCATCAACATGTAGGCAGTGTTTTACTGTCCGAGTTAACTGTGGTTCTCAACTTGGACTCGGGCTCCGATCAAAGCGAGACGAGATATTTATCAAACGGAAATGAGAAAGTTCTGCTACAAATTGTCTTTGTCTTTATTTTTCTAATGTGTGTGTGTGTGTTGTTTTTTTTAAATGAAAATTCTGAGCATCTTCGGTTGAAATTACATCACCTGAGGTTTTCCCGCAACCCCGGAGAAGCCAGCTGTGCCATTTTTTCTGTACTTTAATTATGAGTAATGATAATAATTATAATAATATTAATTATAATAATAATGTATAATTTTTCAATCTGTTTTCTAATTGTGGTTATTGTTATTTCTGGCTTTGTGGTGCTGCAGATTACAAAGTTTACACAGTTTAGTTCAGTTAAATCGTGTTCATCGTGATGAAAATCCTCCGACTGGCCGCTCTCTGCTCTGGTGCCAAGCTGGTGCCTGAATTTGAGAAGGGACCAGATGCTACACTGTTGCGTGTCTTAACTTCCTAGCCGCTCAGTCTGTTCCGTGCAGCTTGATGTGGCTTCCGGTCTAATAGTTTTGGAGTGGGAGGAGAGCTGCTTCTGAAATGTGCTGCATCATACTGTATGTGCTGGAGTCAGAATAATTGTCCACATAGTTGCGATCAGTTACGGCGGCCGCAGAAACGCACTTGGACCTGCTGGGATCGAGCTTAAACGTCTGAAGTGACACGACAACTGGGAACCGCTGGTTTAGTTTTAAACAATTTCCCGTTTTTCCTCAAATTTTTAAATGAGAAACCGGTAAATATATAGACGTTAAGTGCACGTTATTGGGTCAGAAGCACCATAATGGTTGTAGAATGGAATGAAAAGAAGCATGTACTTCTGCTTCACAACTAAAGTACACACACACACACACACACATGCAATTTTCAACCACTTCAACCATGTAATAGTCATCACCATTATTGAGAAACATTGCGATACATGAAGCCGTTTGCCCCTGGAAAGCATGTAAACATCATCTCAGCCACGCACACACACACACACATACACACACACACACACACACACCTTTTTAACTGTATTAGTGCCAGGGCTTATCAGAGCACTGGGACCACACACCACAAAAGGCTGAAATTCATTACAGTCGTAGGAGGGCCTCGACAAGCTGTCAGCATGTTCGAAGGAGTCCTCAAATCCCCCTCCCCTCCCAGTCTTTGGAGAATGCAGAGGATACTTAAAGCTTGGCTTATCTGCTATCTTACACACACACAAGTCACTTTTGCGGTATTTACATACACTGACATTCATTTCTGGGAGACTTGAAGCTGATTTATACCTGTGGGTTGGGTCTACGCCAGGGGTGGCCAAACATTTTTCTTTGAAGGGCCCCAACTTGAACTAAAAAGAGGGCCGCCGGCCAGAAGCAAACACATTTGGGGGTTTTGAAATGCCTTTTGTATCACAGTCTTTTTTTTCTCTTACTGGACGAACTGCTGGGAAGACAGGAATCTTACTCTTGCCTCAAAAAAAAAAAAAAAATACAAACAAGAAATGGAAAACAATAAGACAAACCACAAACTGTGATTTTCACAATATTTAAAAGTATTTTTCATTTCAAGATTACTATTGATAATATTATCTAGTATTCATTTTATACGCGTGGCACGCAAAATCAAACCTGATATTAGGCCAAATATGGACCTCAAGCCCTATTTTGGGCAGCACTAATCTTCACACTATGTCCACTTCCAACAATGGAGTCTGAAACAAAACAGATCGCTTGTATTGCAAATAAAGGCTGAACTGAATACAAAACCAAGAAAAAAGAAGAGCTCAGACTAAAGGAGGAGGTGATGTTGAAATGAGCGAGTGTAAATGCACAGGAGGAGACACAATGTTTCAAAGCGGATGAGTCACAGCTGTTGCGGTATGACATGTGGTAATATTTCTCGTGAGGGGCACGTCAGCCTTCAGAGGACACTGAATGCACCGACATTCATTTCTTGTAGACTCTCTGTAACCTTAGTTTAACCTTAAAACCAAGACTACACTGCAGGTTTAATGCTTTACACTATCGGGACTTGCCTTCCTTTTTTGGGTCAAAGCTGGGGAAACAACAGCATGAGGACTACATATCGCACGCGCGCACACGCACACACACACGGATTTCTCCTTGTCGGCATCTTAATTTCAAGGATAGTTTGCTCTGTCACACGCCGACTCAATCGGCTACATTTACACATACAAACATGAAATACTCTGATGTGAATCTTAATTTCATGGGTAGTTTACATTCACACAGTTACAATCACACACACACACACACACACACACACACACACACACATTACTCCGAGGTAATGGTGAATAGAGAGCAGGCCCAGAGGTGGGGTTCAATGACACTCTATATTCCCAATTTATGTTGACATCACTGTGTTTTCTCTTGGTTGCCGCTGCACATGCAAACTCACACAAACCTGCATGTTCTGCATTTTAATACAATTTTCTGCCATAGACGCATTCACGTGAGACCTTTTTTTTGGGGGGGGGTGGTTAATTTTTCGCCATAAAACCATGCGAAAACAGTCAAATCAAATATTTTCACAGAAACACATTTTCCCAAATGAAGGTTAAACAGCAGCGTAAATAAAAGGGGGACGATCATCCTCGTGCTTTTTTTCTTTCTCTTTCCCTCTTCAAGGACAGAAATAAAAAAGGCTAAATTACTCTGGAACTTCTTTTCTCTTACATAATTACTATAATCTGCCAAGCGTAAATTAAACAGACCGGTCTGTAAATGCTTCCCTGACATGAGTGTCGTGTGTGCATATGTGCTTCACTATGTGAATTACATTTGCAGCATGTTTTTGTGGTGTGTAATTGCATGGGTGTGAGAATGAGCAGCACAGAACGCTGGGTTTTTGCCTCCCGTTATTAAACTAACTAATTACAGGTCCTGCACATCACTTTTACATCCCAAACAAAGGGAAGAGTCAGTCTATTATTAATGTTCTGTTCCGTGGTGTATTCTCACACGGTTTCAGTCTCATCAAACACACACAAATTATGCTTCTTTAGCCTGTAATAGCTCAGTCTCCAGTGCCACATGTACGAATGATGAATATGATTTGCGAGTAATCACAGATGCGCAGCTTTCCAGAGATCTTCCAAGCGATGCTTCACTCCTTTTTTTTCTCCTCTCTTTCCTCTCTGTCGTGCGCGCTTGCATTCGGAATCTTTCCCGCGTGTTTAAAAAAAGAAGAAGATATAGCTGCTCTGATTCTGTCCATCCAGCTTTGAAAAATCAGCTGGATGGGCCGGATCAAGGCTTTAATGTGTGGCGTTTCCTTCTCGGTTTTCCTCGGCCTGTACGGCTATTAAGACGTGGTCCTCCCTGATTAAAAACACATCAGTGCGTCGCGCTGTTGAACTGGTTACATGTTCCTTCCATTACAATCAAAATGGCCACTGTGCTTTACTTCAAATGGGTCGCACATAACACACATCCTGTCTCTGTAATGATCACAATCTGACTAAATGTGTATCAGTGTGTGGCTAAAAATAATCCAACAAGTAGGGCAGCAGTCCTGTATAGACAGAACATATCATAGGCTCCAACCGAGGGCTTAGATAATCCTGATTGGTTATCAAATTAGGATGCGAGTTCTTCAGGTAACCATGGCGATGTAAAAAAAAAAAAAGAGTAAATATCTAAATATCAGTAAATTAAAAAACAAGTTCTGCGGATTATTGTGACTAAATGTAACATTGCTGCCATGTTCCTTTGGATTGAGCACCAAACAATCAATCAATCATATCAATACCTGAAATTGTAGCTTTGTAACAGCCAGAGACGCTAACTTGCTAATGGCAAGCAACTTTTACCAGTAAACACATGCTTGTTTTTTTCACTTAATATCCATTGTTGTATTTCAAATCAGAAGTTTCCTTCATTTTCATAGCTTGAATAGCAAATTAGGAGTTTTAGTCTGCTTTGTTGTTAATACAAACATCAAACAGGAAGAGAGAGACAGAGAGAGAGGGAGAAAGAGAGAACAGAAACAGAGGAGTGAGCGGGAAATCATTTGCATTTATGAGCTGGAATGTTCCCTTGAATAGCACATAGTTTTCATTTGAATGATGTTTTAAAAACAATGCTCCAAGTGTTTGAACAGCGCAACCTTTAGAAGTTCGGATTTGTCACTTAGTACAAGACAAGTATGAGAGAGGCTTTAATATCATCTCTGATGGAAATATTTCATGTTAGCAAATTCAAAACTAGACAAATAAGTCATAAACCGCTCCTGTTAGTATAGTGAGAGCTGAGGCAGGTGACTAACGACTAACACCCAGAGGTGAACAGTAACAGCAGCGTGTACCTCAGCGCCACAGGGTGATTTGTAGTGGCGTCACTGAGTTTATTACATAAAATTACCGTGAAAATTTCCCCGATAAATCCTTTCCACATCTCCGCCCACGCCGCTTTCCCAACCTTCAACTTTGACTTACATTGTTTATGTCATTTATCGCCATCTTTAGATGTATTTTCTGTACACCTTCAAATACATGGGAAAAGATCAGTTGACTCCCAGGTGGCAAAAGTGTCTTCTACTATTATAAGGTAAGATAAGATGTAGATGCCACTTCAACAGCATGACGATCAGCGAATCGAACGCCACCGACGCATAAAGTACGCCGTCACCGCAGCGACCGCAACAGCAATGTGTTCATACATTAACAAATAAATAACAAACCCCAGAAATGTGCAGGAGGAAGACCAACATGAGGAAGTAGCGACAACATTTAATGTATTTTTAACACAATATTTGCATTGAAAACACTTGAAAGCCCCGGGTTTATTAAGCTAGCGCAGCTGACGTGCCATCAGGCTCCTTCTCCACCTCAAACCTTGTTCTGTTTCCCCAAAATGCTGTGGTTATAAGCCTGCTGACAAGAATTTATTCACTTTGAGAAAAAGGGGCATCTGTGACAGCTCCATATTATGCACGAGGCTTGAGCTACTACACGGAGCACATGATGGGTTCTGTCTCACTGAAATTCAATTCCAAGGTACGCTCACTTTTTTTCTGACAAGTTAGAAAGGCTACGCTTCATGTATGCACACATGAAAATAAAATAAACACAATATTCATACTCTGCAATGTAGAGTTTTCAGGCTCTGTAGTTCTCAGATTAGGTTTAGCAGACCTCGTCTTTGCTGCATGCGTTCAAAATAGGTCATCATATTCTGCAACTGCTTCTTTCCCTGCCCTGATTTCAACAACATAAACAACTGATGAGAGGTTTTCCCCTCTCCCTCGCTCCATCTCTCCGAAGCCGAGCTGCTCCTAAGTCTAACCCGGTGTGGTTAAGTAAATAACTCTATTTTATGCAGAGCAACAGGAATGGTAGTTCTCATCGTGCTTGTATTTTGGTATTTTAACTTGTGTCAAGTTGGATTTGTTTGATACCGTGACTTTATGGTGTCACCTGCCAATGCATTTGAACAGACACACACACACACACACACACACACACTTACAATCAGACACAGACACACACAAGTGCCGTGCTTGTGCTTGCTTTAGTTGCTCAGCAGGCGACTGACACACTCAGCTCGGTAGCGTTTCTTTACGGTGCGGCACCGTCATGCAGGATAGCTCTCTTGGCACACAACAGTCATGGCCTTCGGGGGTTAAAGCAGAAAAAAGAAAAAAGAAAAAAGTGGAACAGTAAAAAATCAGCCTTTTATTTTAGAGCATGTATATGTGTGTGTGCGCATCTAGATGGATGAAAAAAATTGCTTATACGTATGAAATCGAGTCTGTCTTCAGGCGATTGTCTCGTCTCACTGTGATGTCATGACTGCTGTGGTTTACTCAAGGCTTTGGCATCATCTTGACTGAGGGCTGGTTTAAAGAATTGAAAGCTTCGTCACGCTGAATCAAAAGGAGTCGCTACAACACTGCATCCAGGCTGCGTGCGCTGAATAAAACAACTTTGCCTGTTATCTGCAAATTTATAGTAGTCGAAAAGTTAAAAGCATTTTTTTGAAATCATTTTATTTTCTTGTTGAGTTAGATGAGGAGATAAATACAACACTTTCTGGAGTCTCAGCTGGTTGCCTGGCAACCTCACTGTGAATGAAGCACTCCAGAATCACAGCCACCAGCCAAGAAATAGTCTACATAAGATTTTGGTGTTTTTTTGGTAAGAATATATCATTATTGAGTTTATAAGATGTGCTTCATACTTTTGTGCTGAGCCTGGCTGACCGGTTTAATTCTTTTAGGTGACTGCCGGGTTTGCCCAGGTTCAAGTCACTATTTGCAGGTCAGGCTCAGACGTGTCAGCTCGGTTAGCTGACCCTGCATGATGCTTTTGAGCTCTTTCAGTAAACATTAAGAGTAAAATACATGATTGCTTGTAAAGCTATGACTGTTTTGTGCCATGTTTGGTTAAATTTACTGACAAACACTTGAACACAACACAGGTTATTTGTGACAGGCGGTAAATATTCACACAGCTCCTCAAAGGATGGAGTGGTAAAACAAAATTGGTCATTTGGGAAATTTATCTCTCTACTGAAAACCGTGTAGGGAAATCAACAACAGGCTCACTCCGATTTAGTCGTCAATGCAGGAGTTAGAAATATGAAATCTAGCTCGGGATTCATGAGATTCGGCAGCGAGAAAGCAAGAATTCAGCTACATGTGTGGATATATTCAACACGAGTTCATTAAGATGATGTCTTGACAACCACTGGAGGGCAACTGTAACTGGTTGCTGTCGTAGGCACCTTCTATCTCATACACGTGGCTGATATATGTCATGGTGGCCCCCTCCTTAATTATGTGATGGCATTCAAATGGAGTGATAAAATTCACACGTGTGTTCCGGAACCGAAACGGAGAAAACCGCTTCACTAAACGTGATGTCAAATTTTAACCCGTATTTCTGGATCGGGATCATTTTTGAGTGTGTGTGGTGCGGATACGCTCAGACAGGGTACCTCCCAGAGGATCGAGACACAGTCCTGAGCTTGGGTACAGTGTTATTAAACTTGTAAAACCTCAGCCCGTGCAGGTGATTAACGACGCACCATTATGCACTATTAAAGAGGGTCCCCTCCAATAGCAAAACAACACTCCTAAAGAAGTTCAACTTCTTAAGGGAAAAGCTTTCCCCGGGCTTGAAATCATCCTCCCACAGGGACGGGAAGATAAAAAATTCAAGCCTTTACATTATACATCGGCTAAGAATGATTTGTTTGGATGTTGCAGAATGACCCACAGTGGCCTAATATCCTCTGACTGATGCTTCTTTGCATGCCGCTTGCATGTTTCCCCTCCCCGTCTTGTTCAAAGGTCTGTTATTGTTTATTACAATAGAACTGAGAGGAGTCCCCATGGAGGGTTCTGTGATAAGCAAAATACTCCGACACCGAGAGGAAGCTTTTACCAATGCGAGAGGCAGGGGAGAAGAGGAGAAGAGAGGAACGGGAAATAGATAAAGCGAGAAAAGATAAAGATGCCGGGACAGGGTGGGGATGCGGGAGGGGGAATAAGTGTAAGAAAGAGAGAGGGGGGAGAGAGAGAGAGAGAGAGAGAGAGAGAGAGAGAGACTGAGGCGGACGGGAGGCGAAGATAACGTATTCCCTGATGTGGCTTCTGTGTGTTGGCTCTTTGCAGCTCCTGCTCTAAGGATTACTGCATTTACACTTCAGCTTAAAAATAGCCCCCGTGATAATTTATTTAGCTGGAGCACGCCATCCTGCATTGTGTTCCCAGAGAATAGTTTCTTTTCTGTCTGAGTCGCTCTCGCTAGCTCTCTCTCTCTTCCCTTAGCAGTGATATTCTCTATCTCTTGCTCTTAATCTCCAACCCCATAAGAAACTCACCTTCCCTCTATAAATAAACATGGCTGTGTTTACCTGCACAAACCTGCTGTCATAATCTTATTTGCATTACTAGTCTGGTTACATGAACCTTCGCTATCTTTTGACTTGGAGCAGTGAACGGATCAGCTGTCAAAAGGCAAACAGGCTGCGTTACGACATGTTTACCAGTGCTGACAGCGTGTGGGTGCTCATTTTGTAAATTGGACTTGTTCTCCTGCTCACTTGTCTGAATGCAGGTACGCATTTTAACTGTCTGACTCACTCCCTGGCATGACCATAATCTCACTAAGCATATAAATACATCTCTTTAAAATAGAGGACTTGTCAACGAAGAAAACGTTCAGACTATCAAAGATCTGAAACGAACCAGTTCATTATCATGATTTAATCACTTGACACTTCAATCGCCACGCAACATAAGGGTAAATCTCACCCCCCAACATGTTAAAGAAATGCTGGCGACAGGCTCCAGTTCTCAGGCGGTTTAGCCGTCTTGCTAACTAGGCTGCTTGTCTGCATGACGTAGGCTATAGCTGTGCAAACCTCTGCAGTAGCATACCAATAAATAAATATCAGTAATTGAAAATATCCCAAAAAGGGTCCATAAAAAAAACCCCATATATGTCATCAGAAATGTGGCTTGGCTGCATATGCCCCTTTGTCTCATTCCCAGCCAGAGGTTACGCAGGTAAAAAACACGTTAGTGCGCATTAATATTTGTAGGTATGACGAAAGACATCAAATCCAACAATCTACATCCTTAGATTGATTTGCAGCACAAAATATATTGTCAAATTGAAAAGAATATTCAAACTAGTATATATATATATATATATATATATATATATATATATATATATATATATATATATATATATATATATTTCCTTGGTAATCTTCCATGTAACTATAAAACAATGGACAAATTAGCATTATCACAACACATGCGTTGCTATTACAAGCTTGTAAGCCAATGATATAAAGCTCAAGGGAGGAAGGAAGTCTATTACAACTGTGATATCCGTTTTGCCCTTGGGATGCGGCTGCTGAGTGTACTCTGAGCGTACTTGAAGGGAACGATTCCCCTCAAGACGCTCAGCTGGCCTATCAAGACTCGGGCATGTTCAGTCAATAGCACTTAAACATAAGATATGAGAGGCCTTCAAAGAGCAGTGACAAAAAGGCTTGGGTGCTATATTGGAACAGGAAAAGTGCTTCAGTAGCTGAGGTTAAAGGGGATCATCAGTCTTGGTGGCACGGCGAATCTAATTTTCTGCAGAAATGTGATGACTCGACAACGGGAGGACAGCAGTGATGTAGATGGTGCGAGCAGGGAAGTGGGGTAAAGTTAGGAATAGCAATGTATTTTACTCAGCCTTTTCACTTTTGTGTCTGTCTCTCGTTCTTACTTTCTGTGTCTGTCATCAACCCTGCCAGCTGTCTGTAAATAATGATGACCTCGCATGACACGGCAATTAAGAAACGCAGAAAAAACGGTTATTAAAGAGTGGTAAAGATATTCTATAAATTTCGACTGAGCTCCTATTCTGACAGATGCATTTCCTAGGTTGCGTGGTGGGACGTATCTTTATTAGCTTGTACGTGATTTGTAAGCATCCTAAAACATCATTCTAACTGTAAACACACTGATCCAATGTTCCTTGGACTTGGGACATTTGGTTGCTACTACAGGCCCATGAATGCCATTTCTGCATGAGTAGATGTTGAATGTTCGAGTAGCTTGGCTGTTAATTAACGGGATAATCCACATCAAGCCCAATCACGTTTACGTCCAAAATTCCAGTTTGTTGGATGAGTGTGATCACTTCGTACCATGCACAGGTAGGGTGGGTCAGAGCCCAGCACGGTGGCACAATGCCTCAACAGTAACATGTGAACTCATGCATATGGAATGCACAAAAGAAAACTGACCGGATATCTAACAAAAGATGTTGCAGGATTATGAGGGTGTGAGAAAATTTCTGCCTGTCCTTTGCCCCCTCGACGTTTGCTAAACCTAAAGAAGAACCGACATCTGGGGGTGCAAACGTATCGCTCTTCTGTGATGCAGGAACGGATAATCACTGCTGTCCCGTTCTGCTCCTGTGACTCGTGCAAATCCTGACCTGCCGGATTCTTGCCAAAATGTCAGGCTCTTGTGTAATGACAAAAGTGCGCTCTGGCCTCAGCAGGCAGGAAGGGGTGATGGGGTAGCAGTGCTGTTTCAGCATGGTGCAAGGCAACTGAGCCAAATGTGAGCGCGCTCTGAAGGAAACTGCGCCTTCAAACCATCTTTTTATGCGTACAAACCATCACGTTTGAGGGGTTGCTGTCACTTTTATTAGCTCTCAGTCGTTTCCTTACGATAATTCCACACATAACATTTTCTTTGTGTTATGCCTTTCATTTGATCTAAATCATGCTTCCGCTCTGTTCCCTTAGGCTCCATAGCCACTGATGGCATTACCTTCTTACACACAGAGAGAAGCTGTTTTCAGCCTGCGGATGATGTTACCATTGCTGCGCTATTAAACATATATGCTTTTCTCAATCTCACCTGTGTAAAATATAAATTAAAGCATGGAGAGATGCTGAGTATACTAAGTAGATAAATTAAGGCGTAAGTGCAATAAAGACTTCCTCTCAGTGGCAAAACCAATCACCATGAAAAGAGAATTTCCTTTTCCTTCCCTTCTCCTGCTGAAAACTTTTTTTTTTATTTTTGGAAATGCTTTAATTTCTCTTGAGTGGCTCTGGGATTTCAAGCTTGAACTAATTTGCTTGTCTGGTAATTAAATAAGAAATGAATTAGACAATTAGTTCTGCCCGTGCATGCAAGCTAGTAGTTCTTATTAAAGAGTTAGTGAACACACAACTTTGAGTATTTGTGTGGGCAAATGTAAATAGCGTGTGTTTGTTCTTTGGATGTTATGAGGACGATTCCTTTTGCTGAAATTGTTTTGGGAGATTTTTTTTTTCTTAAATCTTTTCTTTTTTTTTCGAAGCCCGAGAAAAAGAAAAAAAATGTAGATCTCTTAAAGGAACACATAAATGGGGAATAATGCAGAGACGGACTAATAGAGCGTTGCTAATAAATGAGCTAGCGTGATAGATTGTGAGCCCCTAAAGGAATATTTAAAGCTGAAGTGCACCACACAGTAAATTCATAAAGATGCACTTCCTACATGCTGCTGGTTAAAGACTATTTGCAGTACGAGCAGCTGACACAGACACACAAAGAAAGAAAGCAACTTAGTGTGCTGTTATGAAGAGGAGAAAATTCTGAAATTTCTGAATAGGTTGAAACTGACTGGATGAAAAGAGCATCCGCACACTGAAATCTCTATGAGAATCTTATTTTATTTGTAAACTCTGTATGAATCCTTCTACCGAGGTGAAGGTGTATGCGGATGCTCTTTTCGTTCAGTCAGACTCTTAAGCTCCAGCAGCTGAGCTAAAACTGGGTGAGTGATGTAAACACTTAAAGACCCATTCTTAACCTGGATAAAGCTACTGTCTGTAGCATTCCGCGCTTTCTGCGAGCTGAGTTTGGTGCCAAAGCAAATCTGCTGTCCCTAAAACCTCCTGGTCGGAATTTGCTTTGTTGACTGTAAAGATTTCCCAGATTGCATTTGAACAACTTCTTGCTTGTTATTTAAAATCAACGGTGGTGATTATGCAGTAAGAGTAATTGGCACTTCAAAATAAAGTAAAATGTGTTATTTTGCAGAGCACTGCATTGAGCATCGATTAAACGGGTGTGTTTTGTGTGTCTGTTTGGAGGACATCTAAAAAAAAAAAAAAAAAAGATTTTATTATGAAATTTATGACGAGGAACAAGTGATGGAGTGGAGGTGATGTGGGTCGAACTATAGATCCTGGATCCTTAAGAAGGTTCAAGGCCATTGGAATAATACGTGGAAAGGCTAAGAAAATTGAACCGGTAAGTTCACATCTATTGTGTTCTGGCTCGTGATCTGGAAGATCTATTTTTGCTGGTTGGGAGGAACATTGCTGAACTGATTTTCAATGGCATCGTGCTCGTATCCTGTAGCTGTTGCCTCCTTTGAGGAGGTATGTGCTCTCCGAGTCTTTTCTAGTTCACTTATCTAATTCTTCACTTTTTTCCCTCCAATATAAAACATTTTCATACTTCAACCCAACTCTAAATACTCAGCCCAGAGTGTCATATTTTATGATATCTATTTTTCCTTGATAGGAATTTGAAGTTATAATTACACCACGTGCCCCTCAAGTGACAGACCTGTGTGAGCCTGTGTAATTACCCTAATAATGAAGTCGAAATGGAAAAATATGGCCTTTATTCAGCCGTTTTTATCCTCTTTGCTTCATTTCTGTGATATCTGCCCTTAAAAACCCTTTATTTGAGTCTCCAGCTAGCTTTCATATGGTGAGCGGCCGTGTACAGTCTTCATGTGCTGCCATTGAGGATATTCCTACTGGTCTCTCACATCCTCGCAGCTTTAAAGTAAATCACCTGAAGTAATTGTGGATTCTGTGCACGCTGTACGCTCACGCTGACTCTGTTGCATTAAACGTGTATTTACCAGCTGGGGGTCTGAATACATGACGAGGTTTCTGCGTTCCCAGCGGGACGGTACCTGCCACTGTTACACCACATCGCCCTTGAGCTACACACCTTCACCTTAAAACAGTTGAGTTACACATCGCGCCCAGCCAGCTGTGTGTAAATGCATAAAACGTTAGTGTCAGGGTGTGGAGGTCCCGCTGGATACAGAGGGGCATCTGTATGCAATGGAGGAGCCATACGATGAATACTAATAATTGCATATGCTTCCTCGGGGGATAGCTACTATACATTCATTAGCCATCAATAGTGCTGGAACAGAACACTGTGGCCCAGCATGCCCCCCAGTAAGAGCACTGTGTGTCCAGATTAGATGCACTTTAGACGGTGTTTGGCAATTGCGCACTAACGGTGTGACAGGAAGGTTTCTGGGGTGTGTATTTGCGCTCATCTCCAGATAACACACTCTCCAGGGCCTACCTGTAGGTTTATAATACGTCTGGGTCAACAGACATTGGAAACACAGAGGGAGGTTAATGTGAAACAGAGCATCTACTTCACTGCTGGCAAGCATTAGTGTTTGCCAGATGCATTAGACACAGAGACGGTGAACAACGCCAGCTGAAAGAAATGAAACGCATCCATTTGGAGATTGTTTATGGACATGTGATACACTTGAGGTGTTTAGGATCAGCCTGTCCAGCTTACCGGAGGAAAGCTGCAGGTGTAAGATTTTATGAGGTGACTGGTTCTGGCTTTATTGTCCGACCCTGCCCCTTCCTGTGAGCTGCAAAAGTTCCCCCCTGCTACCTGAAAACAACAACCCGCGAGTCTCTGAAGTGCTGCGTCGTAGGCAACTTCCAGTTTTCTTCAAGACGTTTCACCTCTAATCCAATAGGCTTTTTTTTCCAGCTCAGTTCCAGCACCTACTGGTTACCACCTGACCTGGACGGCTGAGAATACTCCCCAACAGAAACCTGTGATCTAGAAAGCTGGTAGCAACACTGAAATAGGCAATATATATATATATATATATATATATATATATATATATATATATATATATATATATATACACACACACACACACACACACACATACACACAGTATACACATACACACGTTTCCTGATTAGAACGCGCTTCACCCCGGACACTACGATCATGACTGACCTCCCGAAATACTAATACAGCAGGCCAGTTTCTGTCTTCAAATTTCACTATTTCTTCATTTTCCATTCGACCATAAAGACCCTTTTCATGGGGCTAATGACTGGAATGCATCAGCTCAATAACTCTATTCTAACAGCTCATATTATTTCCTGAAGCTGTATTGCCACATGATCAATATTGTGAATTAAGTTTTGTGATGAGTAGCATCAGGAACAGAACATGTACACATCCTGAAATGACAGATGCTCTAGAAAAACACACTTGACCTTTTAAAAGCTGAGCCATTTGCTTTTAAATGTTGGAAAGCTGCAGAAGTTGTCCTCTGAAGACAAATCAGGACCGTAGTAGAACTGATTACTGTCGTGAGCCCAGTGTGGACTGAAGTGGCCCTGAATTATTCCTCTTGCGTTCGCAACGGAGAGTGTGATAGATATATTAATCTGTCCTACAAGCAACAAGTAGACTTTTTTATGCAAATATATCACTGCAGCAGAGTTGTGTGGTGCAGTCGGCACGGTGTAGGAGTAAAATCTGCTTATGCCCAAGTACTTGAATGCAGTGTGTGGCAACTGTTTTCGTTTTAAGACTGGTCTCTTTGGGAAGAAAAGTGAAGACAGGGAACATTTGCACAAATGATGAATAATCGTCAAAGCCTCTTCGCGAATGCCCTGCAAATAAACCTGTCACCTGTTTTCACCGCCTACTTGACACTGAGTAATCACACCGTTACAGACATCTGCCATCTTACTGGATGGCGGCGTTGCCTCCTACATTCAACCCAGCCAATTGATGCCACAGGAAGCACGGGAGGATTCGGGCTTGACCTGCCTAACGCCACAGGAAACCCGGGATCCAGCAAAAACAATTGAGAAAATGATGTAATGTGCATCCGAACAAATCCCAGCCTTCTTTATGTCACCAAGGTAACAGACAAGGAACTATTTTTCCTCATTTTTTGCTGTAGATGTTATCGTAGTAAAATCGGGTACCACCTGCTGTGGCCTCAAATACTGCACCAACTGTTCGCTAAGTAGAGAGAAGAGTGAAATAATGAGGAAACTCTGGTGAGACAACAACATCATGACAAAGAAAGTGTGCAAAGTACAGCGATACAATCGAGGGAGGACTTAGAGACATTGGGAGGGTGGAGGGTTGATGCGGAGTGGATGTATACACAGGATTACAATAACGGAGCTATTAGCATTTGAAAATGAAACGGCATAATACATATGATAGTTGTAGAAGGAAGAAACTCTTAATATCACTCTCAACACCGAAGAACGAGAATCAAAGCACGTGTTTCAGCATCTTATGCTTCTTGCAGCAAACCCCACCCAAGTACATACTTAACTCTAAACACTGAATAATTTACACATGCTATTTGACCCAGGTATGCTGGTTGCTAGCCAGTAGCTCTAATGAAGGGCTATTACACATCCCTCTGTTAACAACCCTGACTTTATCTGATTCTCTAGCTGTGAGGGCGGGTGTGCAGAAAGGTAGGTACCGGCAGAAATGACAGTCACATTTCTCACGAGAAATGCGACTCGCCGTCACACAGAATACTGATACTAGTACTTGCGATACAAAATTGATACACTTGCAGCAATTATCATTATTTTTATTGCAGCAGGTCATGTCATGAACAGATTCCACTGCCATTTTGTTTTATCATCTGCTAATTGTACTTGTGTAAGAAGCTCTAATGGCTGCACATTTATCTCAGTTGTGAATTTTTCGACTTCATTCCCACGTTTCTGTTTGATATTTCTGTTTCAGCTCCAAAGATACCAAGATGTATCATAGATGAGCTGTCTTGCAATACATCAGTTCTTTCAGAATGGCTTTATGGTGATACTATCACGGAGGTTAACACAAGAGTTGTCATTTACATGAGGCCATATATCTGGAATAAACCAAAATCCAATATTTACTCTTCTTTTGGGTCCTTGCTGCCTCCTGAGGGAAATACCAGGCTCTTTAGCGGCCATGAGCTCCACTAGAAAGCTGCTGACTCAGCTTGTTTGTTGTTTGGTGTCGAAATGAAGGTGCAGGGGATGCGAATAAACCAAAACAGTGCAACTGCACTAAAGGTGGTGAAACTGAGGAAAGCTCTTGATAATAACCTTTGCGAAAGGAGGTTTCATAGTTGTTTGTTGGGAGTTTTTTGTGTTAGCAGGGTTACGCAAAAACTACTGAGCAGATTTTTATTTTAATTGGTGGAACGGGGGCCAAGGAAAGAGCTTTCAATCTGTCCACAGGTCGAACATTTGGAGATAGTGAATTTTTTTTTTGCTTCAATGTTATGAAGAGAGAGAGAGAGAGAGAGAGAGAGAGCTTTTGTGTAGTATTTTATAGTTTGGTGAGCAAGAGTCTGTGAGGGTATAAATATTTTAATTGTTTTCATTTGGAGGTTGCATTTTTGTACTTGGCTACAAACACCAGCAGTGCTTTTAATTGTCCTGTTTTATTTGTGTGTATTTTTCTTAGGGGGGGGGGGGGGGGTCTTAGACTTTGGATGATAAGCTGCGCCACTCTTCTACTACTCTTCAACTTTCGAAGACGTCCTGTATCATCAGCTGAAAGAAAAACAAAAAATTACAACCGGCAAATCCACCTTCTCAAATGCCCTCAAATGCTCCCAGCTGGGTGCTTTTCACAAGAGCACCTGGTGTTTTTAACTGTGAAAAAAAACAATTTGCCTTGGTTGCCACAAGGCCCTTATGGTGTGAGGATGAGAGTGCTACATTCATCAGTTAGATACCTGAGGCAGCTACGGCCAACTGACCAGGTCTCATTTGTAATTCGGAGGGAGAGATGTTGACATATCTCGGTATAACTAGAACCTCCATGCATACACATTAAGCTGACCATTTGCATGCCAGTTTGTTTGTTCGTGTTAATATGCAAATGTAAACATGAATGTACGTGTGTGTGTGTGTGTGTGTGTGTGTGTGTCTCACTGGGGAGTGTATTAAAGGCTGCGAGCTAACAATATATGCCTGAATGCCTCTTTAAATGACTCATCTGTCTCACTGAGAGAGCAAAAGGCACTTAAGCAAAAATCCACTTGACCTGCTCTGGAGGCAGACACAAGCAAAGACAACTGAGTGCTAAACCCACCACCATTAAACAAAAGAGTTCTTTCTTCATTACTGGTGGAGGAGAAAATGAGTTTGTCTTCATGGATCACTGGTTGAAAGGCAAAGCGCCCCGCACCTCCCTCTTGACAATCGAATAGCCAGTATAGCGCCAGGAATCACACCGAACAACACCGTTCCTACACAGCGCAGGGCCAGCACAGCGCCGCGAGCTAACAGTGATTCACGCTAGTCAGTTAGAGGGAGTTGATGGACAAATAAGAAGCACAACTCTCGCCTCTTTATCTCCATGTTTGGGTTAAGGCTGCGCTCATGTGATTGATGGCTGAATGCAGGTCTTAATTTGTAGGAGGTGAAAAGAGAGGAGTTACAATGCCTGACAAAAGAGAAACAAAGGACGAGGGGAGATATAGATAGAAGAGGAGGGGGAAAATGGGATGTGACGATCCATTGTTCATCTTCGGCAGAGATGTGTTGCCATATATGTAGTTTGTGGAGTTCTTCCATTGTAAAGTTACTCATTTTTTACCATTTCCTTTCAAGAGCGGCTGACATTTATATTGTTACGGTGTAAAATGTTAAAGCTGACTCAATTGTGCAGAGGCTTCATTCATCGCCATGGAAATCAATGCCAAAAATCAGCATACAAATGCTGTATTGTATTGTTCATGAGTCTGTCTGGGCTGATAAACATTGTGTCTCTACTTTAAGGAACGTGCGTTCAATAATGCAGAACAGAATCAGACCAGAACAAAACTAGAAAAAGAAGGAGAACAGAACAGTTTGCATGTGTGGGAGTCGGTCCGGAGGCATTTTTAGAACATTTCACGACAACAGATGAAACAAGTGTCACCGATTGAGACGACTAGTTTGTGCTTATGTCGTCAGCTGCCATCGTCCCCTTCAATCTGCCTCTTCAGTCCCGTCTTACACAACCTCAAATTCTGCAGTTCTTATTTTGCTCGTTACTGAACTCTTTGTTGCTACTGCAGTATTTAGTATTTAGAGTCTTTTTTTTAACCCCAAAGGAGGAACTCATTTGACCCTTCCTGAGGGTGGGATTAGTTAGGTGTTGGGTCCCTGCTCAAGGTCTCTTCAGCCATGGATGTTTGCCATGGCTACCTCCTCTGACTACAACTGTTCGTATGCATCATCTTTATCACTTTCTATTATCATAGAAATACATTGTGTAACTTTTGTTCTGCCTATTTTGTTTCAGTTTCGCTGAAACCAAAACCGGTGGAGGCAGATAACCGCCCACCTAGTTTTCTTACTGCGAAAAGGGAGTTTGTCCTCACCGTTCTCGCCCGCTGCTCATGCACTGATGCCGGTTCACCTAAAAGACGAAAATTCATTCATTCATTATCTACTCACAAACAAGCTGATGGAAGGCGGGGCAGAGTGTTTTTATTTTAGTCCCCAAAGCACTGCTGGAGTTTCACAGGAAAAGGTGTTCTTCAAGTGATTGGAGGCTGACTTTTAAACATAAAGAAAATACATGATAAAACATAAAATATCTAATCTATCTAATCTATCTAAATATTACTCCATATTGCCAGTCTTTAACCATCCAAGTGTCCTCAACATTCAAAACGCTGAGCTACTCAGATGAAGGCCACTGCCGCCATGTTTTTTTTAAACCTCACTGTTCATTAGCCTTCAGCTCCCAACCATGACGCCACGTTTTTAGTGAGGTTAAAAGCGTGGCGGCAGTAACTTGGCATCTCGAGGCTTCAGGACACTTTGATTACTTCACATGAAGACTACGGAGGCATTTTATGATTTTATGCAACATCTTTTATTGTGATACTCCAGCAGTGTTTAGTGATCTAAAAAATATCACCTGCCCTTCCAATCGGTATGAGAGTGAGCAGTTAATTACGGTATTGTTATTTTTGGGTGAATTATCCCTTTAAATAAAACGTAGAACTGCTCAACATGAAAAGTGTCCTGACATAACTTCTGTTATAATTCGGCCCTCTATAAATAGCCCCTACTTTACTTTTTTTTTTACTCCATCCTATTTAATTTCCCCTGATCTTGTTACTTACCACACTCCAACTGCTATGTCATCATCCTATATCCTTTCCCCTCGTCTCTTATTTCCTCCTCAACAACACACACACACACACACACACACACACACACACACACCCCTTCCCTGGGGTCTGTAGTGTGTTGTAGACGAGTAGCTGACAGGTAATTACTGCCACAGCCGAACGATCTTAATCAAGGTGTGATAAAGTCGAAAGCCTAGCTTTAAGGATCGTTTACAGCACACGTCACCGCAGCAGAATAAACTATGTACATGTGAACAATTACCCCCCCCAAAAAAGTACTTTTTTAATGCAGATAAGCAGACAACACATAATCACAGTAGCAGCTATAAACATAACATCTTTAAAAAAAAACACGCCGCTGCACTTGCAGTAGAAAACAGGAGAGGAAATTACTGTCGTCTGTCACATGTCAAGACTGGAGTTTCATGTGACGCTGATGGAGCTTTCATCTGGCGTAAGTACGGCACTTTGTCAGGTGTAAAAGAAAAAGAAATAAATGAAGTGCAGTGGGTAGAATACCGTGTGATGGGAGAAAAAAAACAGTTCAGTTTGTTTTACATGACAACTCTGCAAACAGTGAGAAGGAAAACACAAGTTAGCACCTACATGTCTGTGCAGCAGTGTGGAAAAGTAGAACAGACAAACGGCTCACGTCTGTATGTTCAGCTGTAAGACACCTCGCCGCAGCTCTTAATGACGCTAACACACAAATGACTTGTTTTTTTTTTAACTTGTGCAAACTATTTTCTGCACCTACTCGGAAGCATCAACTGACAAAACAATCTTAAAGCCCATTAAGTAGCTGCTCTGTAGCTCATGGTTATATTTTTATCAGGAGGGGGAGTCTGTTGTCACAAATTTGTTTAAATATCCTGTTTGTTTGTTTTTTGTGGGAAATATTTTCAAGTCAAAAATGGTCATGAAATCCCTCAAGAGTTGATTTTTTTTTTTTTTTTTAAAAAAAGGTTAATATCATCAAAAGCCCTTGAATGGAAACTTAACTGATCTGGGTGGTGGTGATGTTTTCCTGAGTGGTTTATGTTTCGTGCGCCATAATTACCAGACTTTAACAGTGCTGACACACTGAAACAGTTTTTTTCAGTGAATTTCTTTTAACGAAGTTAGTGTAAGTGAATAATGATTAAAAATAACAAAAATTAAAACCACCAAACAGCACCAGTAGCTGCTCAGTGTCTGCTCAGCGTGTGAAAGGTTCAAGTCAACGTTCCTTTATCTCTCATTTTAAGAGAAGTCGTGCAGCTGCAGGTCACGGTCGTTTCAAGTATGATGTGAATCCATCATATTTTTCTCCCATTCTTCCCCTTTTTTATACTCCTACCGCTGTGTCAAATAAAGCTGCATCTCCGAAGCTGTTTAATCACGCCGTCATTCATGCCCATCTTACCATTGGTGCGCTGAGGTTCACCTTTGAAAAAAATTCTTTTATTAGAACCTCAATGAACACAACAGCTAATTATTACTACCCCTTTCAGGAAAACTCACTTTAAAACTCCAGCCCCGTTGAGACTTACTCCACTTATGTCTTTGTACTCGGCTGCAAACATTTAGATTTACTTAAGAACTTCATGAGAGGAAAATACTGCGAAGAGTCATACTAGCTCTCAGACTAAGTACATTTATCCCCCAGGAAGCGGTAAGCTGATGTCGCATGACAGCGCCATTCGGCGCTCTCTCTGAGGAATTAGCCTATCGAAAATGGGATGCCACTATGATTAATAACCTAAAAATATATGCACTCGTTGAAGTGGCGACAATATGGACGTTGTTAAGCAAACAATGACAAGGTAGCAATTCCTCAACTGGAAGACGCAGTCATGCAGGTAGCGGGGGTGGCTACTGGAGCAACTCCTAGAGCCTCAGTATTCATGTTTCCACAAAATATCTGCAATCAGACTGTTGCCTCATTAATTTAGGGGTTCAATATCGCGCTCAAGGACACGGGGGAAGGACTGAACCCTCTAGCAAATTGACAGCAACTCTTTTGAGCTGGATTATGCGCATGTATGTGCAGACACATGGCCACGTGTTTGTGTGTGTGTGTGTGTGTGTGTGTATCCTTTACAATTTTCCATCAGGCTGTGTGCTGTCATGCAGGGTTGTATCATGTGGAACCGTTCGATCAGTCTCAGGGAATAGCGTTTGTGTCTGCAGCATGGCGGATGCCCACCACTCTTCTCCCAGGAGCCAGTTGACTTTAATTGAAGCTCCAGTGAAACACAACACCACCCAGACGGTACAGTGGCATGCACACGCACACGGTTATCTGCAACATCTCTGTCTCCCACAGAAACGGAATCAGACGGACCATCACTGGCCTGCAGAGCTGCAGTGTCACATAGAAATGGATGCACACTCACACACAAAAGTGTTAAAAGATGATCTCTTATTTGCTTCAAAATAAACAAATATGTACATTATACATAGCAGGAACACAAAAGCCCTGCCCATCGCTGTGAAAGTTCATATTGTATATTATGTTGAGGCACTGCAAAGGAACGAGAGAGAGAGAGAGAGAATGGCGGATCAGTGGAGTGAGAGATGAGATGAAGAAGAGGAGGTATGACGAGACAGGAAAGCCAATCCGAGGAAGGTAGAGATGAAGAGAAAATGAGCAGAGGTTGGGCGTGCGGACAGAAAATTAATAGTTAGCCTTTTTTTTTGTGGTTTTTCAGTCTACTTCCTTGTTCAAACTGGGTTAAGGCTGGAGGTTAAGAGCTAATCACTGTTTAAGTCTGTTAACTGTGGAAGCATGGCAAAATGATTTCTTACGCCGAGTAAATAATTGAATAAATAAACGAGCCAACCGTCAGGAAGCAGCTTAAACCAGATCTGGAAGTTCTTCTCTAGGCGAGACTTATGCTCCTCACCCATGCACCCTAATAATTCCTTATTTAAAAGCCCATGAAAAAACAATCTATCAGCTTTTTCACAATACATCTGCTTCACTGTGCGTGTGGCTGCAGGGCTGCTGTGTGTAGCCCGCCGAACACACTTTGGCCTCATACACTGGAAAAAGATGACATCATAAAGAAAACCTTGTGTTTTTTTTTCTTTACATAATGCATGAAGAAAGAAACAAGCAAACTGGATTTGCATCGGTTATTTGTCATCTCTTACAATTACATTTGTAATTTTTTTTTGTAAACTTGTTGGTCCTATCGCAGTTCATTTCCCGTCTTGAGTGACATCCACCCACTGTTAATTAAAAAGCCATTTTAAAGTTATATCTGTATCTGTACGTGCTGATTTTAATGTAGATTTATGTGGTGATGAGCTGAAAATAAATGCTAATCTTGTTGATGGAATTAAATACAGTATATTCCAATTAAAAGGAACTGAAACAACAGAAAAAAATAACAGATTATTAGCAGCAAGGCAGGTTTTTGTCTTTACAACATAGGTTTATTTACGTTTTTAAAAACAGATATCATAAAAGTGTGGGGAAGGATTTATCAGGAGTGTCTGTCTGCAGTGTGGCCCTGGACTGGATTACTCTGATACTTGTTCTTGATTTCTAAACGGTCTGTTCTCAATGAACATGCAAGATAATAAAATCCTTGGGAGGTGAAAGTCACAGTGAATTATATTTATATGCGTTTAATTTCTTAGCACGACTGAGTCCAAGGAGACTTGTGGTTTTTGCCTCATGCTCAACTCTCAGCCGATTTATCAAGCTACAGTATATCAGTACTTGACATTGTTGAAATACAGGGGGAAAAAATGCTTAAAAAATTAATGCAATTAATTGGACACTCCACCCGCATGCAAGGATTCAGCTTGTAAATGTAGAAGAGCGAGTAACCACTAGAGGGCAGCAGTACGTCTGTGCTGCGCCTATTTGGCCAGGAATTAAAAAATGAAGAACAAAAGACAGACAAAATAAGTTGTAGAGCGCCGTAACTGTATCACTGCGGCCTGAGATGTTCCGGAGGTAATATTTAGGATTGTTATGACCATAATTGCCTAGAAATTGAAAAAAAAAAATTGCATTAAGGAAAAAAATTTTAAAAAATTGATGCACTCATTTATTCACACATTTACCAACATTTATTGAATTTTGTAATTTTAAATGCCAATCAAGGCTAAAACTATGAAATACGATTGAGGTGTAATTAATTCATTAATTAATTACTTTTTAATTTATTTTTTAAGATGTAATTAAACAGATTAATTTCTAATTGCTTGACAGTCGTTTATTTCCTGTTCAAATAAAAAAAACATTAGCTTTATTAATGAGCTAAGAATTTAATTATTGCTGAGAAGAAAAAAAAAGAACTACATTAACAAATCAATCTTTTTATTTTTTAAGAGAAAAAAAAAACGCCTGCCAGTTTTAGTCTGGTCATCTTGATGCAACCTCAATTAAATTGGATGTGTCAAAAAAAAGTCAGCCAGCGTGAGCTGCTAGCGACAGATAATGAAATTCTATGAGGGAACAATTTTCTGCAACGTTTAATGACGTCACGTCAGATGTTTCTGCTCTTTTTTTAAACCATAATTTTTTACACTCTGTTGGAAAAAGATCCTGTGGAGTGTTTCTAGCCGCCGAACAACAACGGTGCAAAGCGTTTTCCGGAGGAAACAGGTGTGTTTTATGTGCACAGTATGTTGTAATTGTTTGCTTAATTTGAAAGCACCGCACCAAAATGAGTCAGCGGTTTTGTGGGGGAAGCAATCATTGCAGCATGTTTGCTCCTGGGTTGTTTGCTCATTTTTCCAGGGAGACGCCGCTGTGCATCACATCCCATCGACCCCCACCAGTGCAGCCCTGATGATTGGTGCTTGAGCATTAATACATAAATATTTAAAATGTTTAATTGTGCATATTGCTTATTTAGTGCTACGCATTACATGACGGTGAGAAATGGAGGGAAGAAGGGGCTTCAGTTCAGAGTCGATTGAAGTCCAAAATGACAAACATTTCCAGAGTGAATGACAGAAAATAAAGAAAAGCAGCTGTACTTACACACACATATGTATATATATGTATATATATATAAATATATATATACACACACACACATGTGTATTACATACATATACTGTATGTACATAGATTTTGTGTGGTTGGATCAGTGGAATAAACAAGATGGCACCTTGGGGCTCAATCAGTTGGCTGTTTTTAGCTTCACAACAGCTCCAGTTGAGTTTTAATGGCTTTTGATTTCACACTTACAAATGCAACACAAAGAAGTACTGGATTATCAATTATTAATTAGCTACCAAACCCTCTGGCATTTCCCTTGTTGTACACCATGATCTGAGATTCTGCGTGTCAAGGTCACATGCTTCCGAGCGCTGGTAACATTTGGATGGTGTACTTCATCACCCTTCCTCCAATTTAAAATTTCACATGGTTCACTAATACATTCGCACCATTAGGACCTGCATAATGAGCAGCAGGACGCCTGCTTAGCATGCAGCTACCGCCCGCCAGGCTTCAAATCACTCTGACTCTTCGTCAGCAAAATCTCAGCGAGGGGAGTTGTGGTCCTGAGACGACAGGGGGAGCACAAGGCAGCATTTGTATTCTGCTAACCCGCTTCTACAGTGCTGCAGAGGGTAATGGGGGTTAACAGGACCTTCACTTTAACACACGCTGAGCTGCCAGCTTTGAGTGAGTTTCTTAGAGGCTGGAGGAAGGTGCACCTCCATGTACAATCCCCTCCATCAACCTGCTCACCCTATAGACAGTCCTGGCTGAACGAGAGGGCAGATGGAAGGAGTGAAGACAGTAGTGAGTGATGTCGCAGAGGTGGCGAAAAGGTGCACATGGTCATGGAAGGCAATTGTGATATGAGCGTATACTTCTACTTGATGTACTTGTATTGTGATTGTCAAGGTCACACTCGTCACCCCAGAATGTAGCAATAAAACCACCTTCTATTCAGGAGTATTATGTTCATTCATAGTTGGTTTTTTTTATACCGAAATACCAAACACATCTGCCTTAATCTACAAATCAAACCTGCACGAAACTAGAAAAGAAAAAAAAATATTGACATAGCAGCTCAACACTTGATGCTCGGTTTACCAATCAAATCAATTCAAATTTTATTTGCAAAGCCCCATTTGCCTCGAGGCGCTTCGCAACCCTTACACAATGCAACATGTCCTTAGATCCCTGATAAGGTGAAGCAAAACTCCCAACGACAACAAAAACCCAAATTGACATGAAGTAACCATGCCGATGGGATTGGTCATTTCTGCAGGTAAACAGGCCCCTCCAATAAATTCATTAAAAAAACAAAAACTGCCCGGTAACTGCTCTCCCCCTCAAGTTCCAATAAATTACCACTTGGCAAGAGGTTTCTCTGTTCTTCCTCATGCTCTGTTCTTCACCCTATATATGTGTGTGTATATGTAATGTATAAATGCATGTATGCATGTATATAAAAAGCAGAAGAAAAAGGAAAAATGTGTCAGACAGTGGCTTGACCAGTGAGGTGCTGACATTCTTCCGCACCCATCGGTCTACATACTCATACTCTCATACTAAAGTTTCAAAACTACAATCAAGCCACGTATTTGTAGGGTGTGGCGTTAAAATGCGAATCAGGTGGAGGCAGAGTGTGTCTTCCTCTGCTGGTCATACGTGTCCTCTGGTGGTCGTCTCCAGATGCTCTACATATTTACAGTGACACGTTCAACTATTATTCATCCAATCATTACTTTTAACCACAGCTTTTCCTGTCCAAGCCGAACCCGACAAAGCGTACACTTGTAGCTCCGGAATACTTCGGAGTTAACTGACTTGCATGTTTTTGTACTTAATGTCACGATTTGCAATGCAAAACGTTGAAGCTAACACAAACTGCAGCGGGGGTGCAGGTTTCTACCATGCAAAGTGTGAAAGCCGTGGACTAAAATTCAAATGAAATACCGTCTTGCTGTTTCCTCACATGTAAATTATTGATTTTGAACCTATAGAGCCTCATTGCCCTAAATCATATATTAGTCTTACATTTGCACATTCCATTTACTGATCATGCAGTAGCTTTGCATTACGAATTCATTGAGTGGGAAAAGATCTGACCCAAGGCAGCAAAAGAGAATTATCTCTAAGAGAACATGAAGTTCCAGTACTGTCGCTAATGCCGTCACCCTGAAATCCTTCTATTACTGTCACAGGCATGGTGTTCTCTCTCTGAATACAGTCGCGACATTCTTCAACGTCTGCTTCTAAGATGGCTGCATGACAAACACTGATTCAAGTATGTAATCATGGTAATTTGAGCTACAAAATTTTTAAGAGTATCACAGAAAACAGTGAAAAACTTGTTAGTACTTCGTAACTGGGATTATTTCAATTATTTTCATTTAAATATATCAATTAAAGCCCTGTTTATTGCCAAGCGAGTTAACCGTTGCTGTTTGAACCTGTTACGCTTGCCAGCGAGCTCGGCGCTCGAGTGCCATCGTTCTCTATGAATGTTTCGACAAAACACGACAACAGTCATTTCCACATTCTTTTTCTTTTGACTTGGAACCCATCCATCCGTCAATCCATCCGTCTATTTTCTTTACCACTTAACCATTAAGGGCCGCAGGGGCCTTGAGCCTATCCCAGCTGACACTGGGCGAGAGGCGGGGTTCACCCTGGACAGGTCGCCAGTCCATTGCAGGGCCCACTGGAGCAATTAGGGCTCAGTATCTTGCTCAAGGACACTTCGACATGGTCACCGGTGGAAGTGAGGATTGAACCAGCGACCCTAAACAGCCACTCGGCCTCTGAGCCATGCTGCCCTGACTTAGAACCCTTTTAGAAATATTGCAGGGAGTAATGGAACAAGGAGCCGCCATGTCGAGCTGTTAGATGAGGAGCTGCCGGCGACAAGTCGCAACTTGAGCTTCTCAGCGAGGTAACAGCACCTTCGGCTCTGCCCCGCTGGTTCTCATGTCGTGTGCAGCCTTAAATCAGATCACGCTGCTCAGACAATAAAGGGAGAAAAAAAAAGAGCCAATTACTGTCCGATTTCTTCATTTAAAAAAAAAAAATAAAAATCCATGAGTTTTGGAAAACTGTATGAAACTGCACTTGCTTTTACCCCCAGTAACTAAAGGTGGCATCACATCCGCCGGGACTGAAGTCTGGAGGACAACACATCGAATGTCTTTTTTTCCAATAATGGATAGAATGCTGAAAAAAGGTAGCAACCCCCACCGTCTGACCCTCCCACCTCAGCGTGGGATGAAAGAAATGTATTTGCAGTCACATATAAGACATAAAACCATTATTATGAGATGAGAACTTTGATCGCATGACCATCCGACTCAAAAACATTCATCTTTAATCCGTTCGCTCCTGCAATTATCTTTCTGTGTCATCAGGAATTGGCTGAAGAAACCTGGACATTGATTTTTCTCATTTTAATTTGTGATTTCAAACCGCTAATGATTTTGTTCAGTCGTACACAGAGTAGTGATTATGAAGCAGGAATGGATTTTCTTCAATAATAGTTAACAATCTCATCAAAGCAGTGATCACTGTCTTCAATGTTAGGATGACGTCCGCTGAGGCAGGACACACCTGCTGAGCTTTTTATTCCCTCACAGACAGAAGAAGTGTGTGTGCATGTGTGTGTGGGTAGAGTTGCCAACTCACTTGGTCAACTCAACCCACTCCCAGACACACTCTCATGCTCTCACAGTGCTTAAAGACATCTGAACATCAAATAAAAAAGGAAACCAGACAGATACGGTGACTTTAGTGGCCCTGCGCTGCTTTTCAGATCTCACATGAATGGCATGTTTTGTTTTGGGTTTCTTTTATTCTGCCAACAACAGAAAAAGTAAAGAAAAAAAAAATCCCCCAAATTCTGCGAGTATTATTTATCCGCCTGATTCATTTTCTTTACTTATAACCTTCTTTATGAGGACCAGTTAAACTGTCCCCACAAAATGTCTGTTTAACACCTACTTCCTCTCCAGCCGGTGCCGATTATGAAAAATGTTCAATCTCACAATAAAACAACTCACGTATTCGCCCTGTAATTCAGATCGGCTGCAAAAATTAATGGGCTCTTCCATGACACTACCCCCCCCCCCCCCCACCACCACCAGTGTTCTGTATTCATAAAAATCCAACAATCTAAAACTAAAAGAGGTTGAAGAACAGGTTGAGCACAAGATGTGAGGTAAAGGACTGAACAAAACGCAATCTGCTTGCAGTTGTAGATGTGTTTGATTCTTTTGAGCGGTAGAAGTAACGTCAACCTTTTGAAAAGTCTATTTATTTTGGACACCATCCACCACTGACAGGCTTCCAGAAACTACTCCAGGATCAAACCGCTGTGAGACATAGGGGAAGACTATGTTTAAAAAAAAAAAGCGTTTTGCACATTTGCGCGAGTTCTTTTAATGAATATGATTTTAAATTTCACAACAGGGTGTTTACAAATACGTACAGAGGGAGGGAACTTGTTTTTTTTCTTCAAGAGGAGCTGCCCCCTTGATTTCAGCTGTGTCACCAAGGAGAAAGGTCACCCTCAGAGAAGAGGATGAGTGCTACATGATGTCTCTCCTGGACTCGGGAGAGTCAACATATTCTTGCCGTGTTTGCCTGCTCTGCCTGGCTGCAAGGCCTCTCTTTTCAATAAGTCAGAGTTAATGCATTTTTTGGTACTTTTATATAAAATCAGACTGTAGCTGGGTACACGCGTCCACAGAAATAGCAAGGGATCTGTGCTCAATATCTTTGTCAGATAGTATTGTAATTGTGTGGGGCGAAGGTGGCAGGAGCAGAGCAACTTGGTTTGGATATTGCCTGGTTAGATTTCCCCGGAGCCCAGTGCAGTGGAAGCAGTTTCTCTCTGTCTGTCCCCTCCTCTCCTGTCTCTCTCTCTCTCACACTCTCTCTGTTACCTCCCATCAGATGGGACAGTTTAAACACAAGCAAACACATAAATTCTCTCTCTCTCTCTCTCTCTCTGTCACACACACACACACACACACACACACACACACAGGCACATATGGTCAGTACAATTACTCATGCATGCTCAGGTGTAGTTCTGAAGTTCTCTAAAGTTTTGGTAGTATTTTTTTTTTTATTGTGTCTTAAAACTGGACTGACTTTGTTTTCTTTTTGTTGTTTTATGTTGTGTGTGTTCCTGTGCTGCTTCCATTGTGTGATCAGGCAGTTTTCAAGTCTGGTAAATAATAAAAAATCTATAGGATGAAAACAAGTGCAACCCTTCGTGTTTGTCCGTAAAGCAGGATGTCTCCCATTAACCCCAACTTCTTCCTGTAGCCTTGATGTCACGTGACGTCCACCTTTGTTTCTCGGCCTCGACAGTCATTCTTCTCTTGGCTGAGCATCAGACACATTTGAAGGTTGTTTTGATGAGGACAGGCTGGTATCATCCCGCACTTCATGTGACAAACCAAACAAATGCGGCCAGGTACAGGGAAATCGTGCTGGGAATGCCACCTCGGAGTGACGACCTTGGGTAGGAGGTCGAAGACCGGACGGATGCAGCCGGCTAAATAGCTGTTGTCAGAGGGCAAAGACGCAACATTTACAGAAACTCGACTTGGAAATCCAAGTCAAAGAGGTTTAGAATGAACGGAAGCATGTGAGCATGTGGTAGACGACATGAATGTTAGGACAGCTTCACATTTATCCTCAAGTGTTTATCTAGGAAGTTGCTCTTTCCTGTCTGAGGAAAATCTGTGATGGATGATCCAAAACACGGCTAAGTTTAGTTAGTTAGGAAGCGCCTAGAATGTGGGCCCTGAACATCTGTATTTATTTTCTGAAACTGTTCCAAGTCTTGGAATAAATACAGATGCTCAGGCAATGTATTCTAGACGCTCCTTAACTTGTAAGCGGTGTTTGTTTTTATTTTTTAACAGTTCCACGGTGTCCTGGAGGGACTATCAAACACGTAACCATCATTTTCACTCATCCAGTGAGGAAGAGGATCATATCAGTCGAAGAAATAAACAGGAACATGGTTGAAGAGAAGAAAAGGACATGGTTAGGGTGTGAAGGTTAGCCAGTTAGAGGCAGGAAGGCCTATTCTGGTTCAGGTATGATAATGTCAGCTCTGGAACCACTTACATCAATCCTCTCTTACACCTTTCTAATTCACTTTCTTTGTCAGTTTGCCAGTAGCTCTCGCTGCCTTTTGTTGTCTCCTTTCTCACTTCTCTCTCATGGCTTGTCTGCTCTTGTACACTTGGCTGGAAACCTTAAATCTGCTGCTGCAGGCCGGCCGAGCTGGATAGAGACACAGGGCCATTTTGGGAAACAGGATTAAGGGTGGAAAAAGTTCAAAAGTACAGGAGAGGACTAAGACGGCAAGTGACAGCAAGAGAGAGAAAAGCACACAGAAAAGGGGATTATGAGGAAGAGCTGGAATGTGTGGGAAGGAGTCTGACACGTCATCTCATGTTCTTTAGCAGAAGGTGAAAAATGTTGAGCAGAGATGGGGAAGGCAGACAGATTGGCTTTAAGTGCCTTCCCTGTATACGGTCTGGGCTGTAAATACCCAGGTGATGAATAAGTCAAACGTTGTTGGCTGCTAGTCAGAATTAAACTATGCACCTTCCATTTTGACAGAGGGCAGATTTTGGAAAAGGTCATTTGTTGATGGACCTCAAGCTTTACTGACAAAGAGCTAATTTAAAATGGGCTGCCTGTAAGGAAAATCTATAATGCATCATTACTGCATCTATAAAAGGTTTTGTATGGTTGGGCTTTGAAGAGTTGCACGCGGACCAGTGTGTGCACGTGCGTGAGTGCACGTATAAATGACTACCCCTGTCATAAAATGCTCCATTGTGATGAACTTTGAAGCATCTGTCTGACATTTGGTGAGCGTTCCCACGTGATGGTGAACAAGGATGGATAGCATCCACAGCTCCACATAATACCAGGTGATAACTGTCATCTTTCTTGGGCTTGGATGAAAGATGTGTCCTGGTTTTTGTGGTACTGTGTTTCCTTCCTGCAGGAGGGGGTGGGTGGTGGGGTAGCGTTGGCAAAATAGTTAATCCGAAACCCATCGATGAGAGAAACCATTTTAAATTGTGTCGAGCCAAAACTCCCTCCGCTATCAGACAATGTTAGTTGCTGCACCTTTGCTAGAAAGACCCTTAGAGTTAGGAACATAACAGATGAACTCAAAACATTCACACTCGCCTTATTTAGTCCAGTCCAACTGATCTCTGGTGTGTTTCCCCCTCTGATGGGGTTCATTTGGTCTGACCTTGTACAAAAAAAAAAAAAAATCTGGTACCACAAGTGCTGCTGTCATCAAATTCTACAACCGGTACATTCGTGGTCGGTGTGACCCCAACTTGATGCAAGCAAACTACCAAGTGAACAATGAAGGTTTGAGCTAACACAAGCGCTAGCAGCTTGAAGAGACTGGATACGTACAAGTAAGTAGAACAAAGGACTGTCCTCCTGTACTTGTACATCTGGAGGGTATTAATATGTAGAATAGCCATAGTTGCAAATTGTCATGAAAACACATTACAAATGTGTCGAATTCAGCTGCATTGAGCAAACAAGCAAGAACAAGCAGACAGCTAATTATTTAAAAGGTGTGATTTTCAGGGACAAAGTCGGCTTCTGACACAAGATAAAGAGTGTTAAGTGAGAAAATGAACGAGAGGTCAGCTCACCAGTATGGCGTGCGCACCCCCCCCCCCCCCAGGTCTTACTGACTTTTTTCAGGTGGTTAAATAGAACATTTTTCCTCATAAGCTTTAGTAAAATAGGCCAGTAACAGTTGTCGATACTGAGTGAAATGAAAATTTTCATCATGATACATTTTTTAACTATCGCCCATGCAGGCTTGATTCAACGTCTCGCTCTGGCTCCAGCTACATCTAACCGATAAGTACGTTAGCAGCATTCAACCCAAACCACTTCACAACAACAGACTTGAAAAGAACATACCAGCAAACCAATTAATGCAACAGGTGAAAACCTGAGGCAAACACCTTTTATATCAACTATATTAACCAAAGCAATCTCAATGGAGAGGACAGTCCTCGTGTGGCTTGTATTGAATCAAGGGCAAAAGAATCCAAGTTAATGAACTCATGAAATCATTTGTAACAGAAGGTGCAAAATGGAAAGCGTTAACACGCGTGACATTCCCTCCACACGGAACAGAGAAACCTGAACTTGTAAAAATGTGAATATCTGCACCGTCTGTGATTTCTTCCCGTTTTACTTCTTCCCACTTTCCTTCTGTCCTCTGCAAAGATAGAAGGATCCAAGAGTTCACTTCAATATATCCTCATCATAGTTATTTTAGGAACTTTCATTAGTCACCGTGTTTTAGCGGACCAGCTAGCAAGGCAATGAAATGTCCCATCCTGCTTCTATCATTAGATAGGCAATTACACTGACGCGGCACATTTTAATTTTGAATAACAATAAACTTCCCTGTAAGTCTCACCTTTTAATAACTTAGCAAATTATCGCTGAGAGAATCATAACCAGCTCCTCAGTCCAATGCCTTAATTACACCAGCACTGCTTTTCCATCATCTGCTAGAGACTCTCTCCCAGAGGACACACACACACACACACGCACGCACACACGAGGCAAAATGAAGTCTACGACTCAGCTGGCGTGTTTGAAGTGCCTAAGAATAGCAAGCAGAGATGTAAAACACAGTGGAGAGAAGAGCCGCTGTTTATCAGATGTGAATGTCATTAAATTTAAGTACTCGCATAAATAAATTTACATCCCACTGTCAGGAACATAAAATTCCTAGGAATTCTCAGAAGGCGGTGTATCACCTCAGGAGGTAGTGTGCAGTTCACATCTGGAAATGCCTCCAGATATCTGATATTCTTGCTTATATGTCCAATATCTTCCACAAACAAAAAAGCTCAGTAATCCTTTAAATATACCCTGGATGCTGTCATTTTGTCCCCACTGTTATTTGAAAATGACACATTAAAAGCTGCTCTAATGCATATTTCTATATAAACGGTTACTTTTTTAAAGCGTAAAACCTTTCAAGAACACATTGCACGCTGCGTGTCCAGCACCACATTTAGCATCTAGCCGCTAATGCACCAGATATCCTAAGAAGCAGAACGGAAAAAAATAAAAGATGAATAGTAATAATATCAGTATTCATAGCTGAAACTGACAAGGTCATGCTTGTAATGTCTTTTTATGCCGTTATCTTGAGATCAAGTTCATTTTTGCATCATCACGAGACAACTAGGCTTGTTTCTTCATCTTTATCACCTGTACTATAAAAAAGAGCTCTCCAGATAATGCCATAATTAATTCTTGATCACGAGATGATGCAGCTAAGTAAATAGCATGGCTTTCTGTACGTTTGAATATTCAAAACACGATCCTAAACCCCCCTGGCATCTGTTAATAGGACCACCGTCACACAACACACCAGTTATTCACATTTTATGTGAAAGCTATAAACAGAAATGAATACTTTTCATTTGAATAAATTAAATACAGTATGAACTCAATGTGCTTATTTACAGTGTGCTGTAATGTATTTAGTCAAAATGCTTAAGGTTTTTTTCTTTATTTGTATTTCTACAAAATGTAAATTCCCTTGCAATATCACAGCATGAATAAGGTGCCGAAGGAAGCCAGCGACTAAACGTTCCAACTATTCTGGGAAACTGAAAAAATAAGTCCTACAGGTCCAAGTGCGGATCCACTTCGTTTCGTTCCCTTCGTTCAGACGTGTTTTTTGTAGTTCATGTGTGGCAAAAGGTGTTGACTGAGAACTTTTAACTCTAAGGAAGCCAAGCGTGATGGAGGCGTAAAAAAAAACAAAAAACACCCAAAAAAACAACAACAACAAACAATAACTAAAAAAAAATGATGAGATGCAGCGATGAAGTTTGAGTGGAGCGTTTTGCAAAACGGTGCATCTCATCACTCGATCGATATCAAACTAGCACAGGTCAGATTTTTGTCAGGAGATATTTATACAAGGAGTTATTTCTTCTAAACAGAGGAAGAGAAACACTCCCATAAAACTGTGCCAATTCTTGAGGGATGAGGAGGCTACAGAGAGCTGAGGTAACTGTTTAATGAAAGCCGAGGTATGGTGGATGCTCCGTCATTCTGCATGCTTGGACAAGGCTGACATTTTTTTTTTCTCCTTTTTCCAGCTGCCCTCGAGTGCTGATGTCATCAAACGCTATAGAACTAGAAGATCCCATAAAGGATCACAAACTGGCGATATTCTGAAAAGGGTGACTTTTCCTCCGAGAAGAGGTTAAGTAGTCAAATCAGCATTACAAATCAAAGTCACTCAAAAGTGAACGGCTTTGAAATCCGCATGGCAACAGGCAAATAAAACAGATCTGATGAACGTTTTCAAGCCCCTGGGTGAAATTAAACAAATGAAAAAGGAACAAATGCCCCTCTTATCTAACTGATGATAAAATGTGTGCATAGTGAAAAATAATATATCCCTAATAAATATCTGCAGGGTAGATTTGGTGTCATGTGCCCCAAGTGTGCACTGTATCATGATACTGCGGTGCAAAGGTAGTAAATGACTGGCATAGCAGAGCGTGGCCTGCCTGCCTGCCTGATTCTATTTCTTATGGTTACTCTGCGCCCAATTTTATAGTGGCAGCACTTAAAAACACTGACACACCATAATTCTACACTTTCTGCAGCCAAAAGCTATAATACCGATAGTCCAGAGGAAAAAAGAAAAGGTGGAGATGCTGAGGCAAGATGGAGTGACTTAGGAAAAATGGGAAGAGTGTGTGTGTGTGTGTGTGTTTTGCATTTTGCGCTAAATCCAAATGCCTTTGTTGTGAGTCACTGCCACAGGCGGAACAAATTACTGTAAATGGAACTATTAGTGAAACATAGAGGGTGAAAGGAGGAATTTAAATTAAAGCGTTGCTGGCTAGCCACTTACTTTCTCTCCATCTGCATAATTACAGTCAGGACACTGAGAAGTGTGTGTGTGTATGTTTGTGTACATTCAACCGAGTGCAGAGGTCACAGAGGTTTTGTTTGACTTGTCATGGTTACAAACATCAACAGTGTTCCCCCCCTCTAATTACCATACATGATACAAGTTTTAATTACAAAAGAGCTCTTGTGTACACGGTGAATGAAATGAGCATAGCCGGTGTGTGTACATCCGTTTGTGCCTTGAGTAAGTCAAAGAAACCAAAGCAGCGACTGCTAAAGTTGTCTCAGGTAGCCGTATCATTAGATGGCTCATTAAAGATTCATCGCCTATGTAAATGTGGACCTTTACTGCTGTATTTGCAGTTTCTGTGTGTGTGTGCGTGCGCGCGTGTGTGCATGAGGGGCGGCGAATTAAATTAAATAATCTTCGCAGCTATATCACTAAAATTGAAATGGGATTCCTCCATAACCTCTATTGTATTCTCCATTAATTCAAAAAGGCAAATGCAGCAAGAATCTCTATATTTGATGTACATCTGTTGGAACGTGTGACATTGTGAATCTCAATACACTGACACATTTTATATCGGGTGTAAATAACTAGAGTTTTAAAGACACACACCTGTTTGCTGAAGGGTTTTGAAAGAAAACACACATCTGTGTCTTGGAGAGGCATTGTGCTGGTGCATGCTAAGTCAGCATTTCCTGATTAAAAAAGGTTAAACAAGTATAGCAACATGCCAATCAATATCAGGATTGTTTCTCATTTTTACCTCCTATCAAATGAATTTTGGGTTTTCTTAAGTTTATATACTTGATATCGTTCTCTGACATGGTCTGTACAGCAAGTACGCTGAACAAATCTTGTGAAAAGTCCCCTTTTTAGTTATAAAATAAAAAGCAAGTTAGCAAAGTGCAAAATAATACCTTGCATCTATCATAAAAAAGGAAATTATTTTAAATAAGGCTGTGCGAAAAGTATTTACCAACCAGTCATGGTCATCAACAGTCATGATACAAAGGATAAAGGTGGTTCAAAGTCTTATAAATTTCCCAGTTTGGGGCCTGTAAAATCTATTTAAATGACAAGAACAAAATTAAAGCAAGAGTGGCTTGAGTGAATAGCAATTCTTATGCAGCATATAAATAAGCCCCTATACTGATAATAGGTGTGTGTTGGATACAACACAATTTCATCAACTGTGTCTTTTCCATCTCAGAAAATATGCTGTTGAGTTTACAACTACAGAGTTCTAGTTCCGCTGTCCCACAATATTTGCTGAATTGAAATGAATGCGTGTATGGAGACATTAACAAACATGGATAAGACGTGAGCTGGGGGGGGAATGCTTCTTAAAGCGACAGTAAGAAGGTGAGGAAGAAGTTCCAGCCTGCTGCAGTCATTAAGGTTAACACTGATGTACTGTAACCCTGTTTGCATCTTTATTTGCAGTGCCAGATACGTCAGACATAAATGTCAAGGCAGAGTTATGTACTGCGAAGCTGCCAGTATATCTGCAATAAACCAATTTACACGAGGGATCGCACACGACTGCTACATACGTGCTACCATTAAGCATCAACATGCTTGTCTGCAAAAGACCACAGGATATGTATATCAGTTATAACGTATGTTTCATTATTTACTGTTTTCTCATTTACAAGAGAGCAGCCGCAGGTATAAACTGAGGGACGCATTAAATCCTGGAGTAAGCCAGCAGTGGGGGAACACTAGATGTCCCTCATTAGCCGCAGCGGCAGCAGTAGCAGCAGCTGGCAGACTGCTGCTGCATCAGGGCCGGGCCATCCTGGGGTCAGTCTGGAGGATAATCAAAGGCTATAGAACTATATCAGGAATGTCCCTGAAGCACTGAGACTGGCAGGAGCAAAGGATCGCTCACCACTATCAGAGAAACATCACGGAGGACACGCAGATATAGACTCTGAGGAAGGGAGATGGAAAAATGCTGCCGGATGAATTAAACAGCGATGTGGGAGGAGGATGGAGAGAAGACATGTAAATAAACAGATAAATAAACAAGAGAGATGAGAGCAGCCAGGCCTTCACAGCTGGTGTGCAAAAAAAAAAGGTGGAGAAAAATGAATTATGTGGAATTGCAAAAAAAACAAAACAAAAAGAAAGACCCTTCAACAAACTAGTGCCGATGTGAACCTTCCTCCAGAGGAAAAGGGGGCCCCCCGTCTCTAATAACTCCCCGCTGTGAACAATGTGGAAGGATGACAAGCTCTGGACAAACTGCTCTCTAGTAGCACGCAACATGAAAGACATGAGAATGTTCACAGACAGGATACTCAGGAGAGCCTGAAGGAGAAAGGTTTGGAATCATGTCATCTTATTTTGCACATACAAGCGCATTCACAACTACAAGTTCACAACATTGATAGGTGACTATTATGAGCTATTTACACGCTCAGAAAAGGGCAAATTTATATTTCATCCCCCTGGAAACCCTCATCTCTAAAATATTTATTAAGCAATTAAATAGAGGTTAAAAAAAACCCTCTGATGCTTGAGGTTCTGTGGTGGTGTTGTGGATAAAAAGCAGACTTAACTGACTGTTAATTCTATTTAGAACCTAAAGCTTGAACCAGCACAGTTCTCAGCAATATTTTTGGGGACTACATAATCTCACCTGTACTCACCGGTATCAACCTACACGTCCGGACCGGCTCTGCTGCTCCTCAGCAGAGGCGTGCGCTGCTGCAGGGGTAGTCTTTATTGAGTGCAGGGCAAGGGGGGGGGGGTTTGTTCCCCATTGCACTTAGGGTGTTGGTTTTTGCACCTTGTGTGGTTTATGCACTTACTGTACAAAGATGTGGCGTAGATATGAAAATTGTTTGGTGGGTATATGGTTGATTGTAATGTATACTGTTGTATCTTAAGACAACCATTCTGGTTTTGGTGGTTCCCCTCAGTAGTGGTTTGCTCCAACTGAGCATATCTCAGAGTTGTATTTAAGCGAGCTTCATTTCAGCTCCCGGGCCAAGAGGGGAACTACTAGCCTGGTGTGAGGCTATGATTATGCCATGTTTGTCTGCAGGTCTTTGCATTTTTTTTTAAAATGGAAAATAAAAGTCTTTTTCTGGCACATGAAGCTATGCTGGCTCTTGTGTTCCAAACTCGTTGCCTGAATCTGGCTTGCCCTGATCCCCTATACTTGGGGAGGCTGCTCGGGTCCGTCACATCTACTAAAACTGAGCCACAGTATTATCATGGAGTAAATGATGACTTTATTTGACGTAAATACTTGTGCTTATCAATATATCTTCAAATATGCCAAACAGAGAGTTTGTTTTATTCTTGGATGTTTGGTTAGGCTTGAAGCTGGTGCTGGCTGCTCTCTGAGGCTAAAGAGACACTGGTGCTTTTTGCTAAGAATCGTCATCATGCTAATTGGTATGACAGTATTATCAATAGGTATAATGCTAATTATAATGTTGTTTCAGTCGGCTGCAGTGTTAGCCGCAGTGAGTTAATCAAAGTGAGTTAGCCACAGCGAGTTAGTCAAAGCAAGTTAGCCACAGAGAGTTAGTTGCATTAAGTAAACCAAAATCAAAGTGAGCTAGCTATTGCAAGTTTGTCAAAGCAAGTTAGTTGAAGCAAGTTAGCCACAGCTAGTTAGTCAAAGCAAGTAAGCCACAGAGAGTTAGCTGCAGTTAGCCAAAATCAAAGTCAGTTAGTCACACCAAGTAAACCGCAGCAAGTTAGCCACAGTGAGTTAGTCTAAGCCAGTTAACCAAATCTTTTAAACAAAGTTGTTTAGAAAGACAAAGTTAGCAGATGTGTTTTCTGACTAAAGGTAAAACATTGGCTGCATGGTAATTTCAACCTTGATCGGGGGTTGGGCTAAAAAAAAAAATTCCAGGCTATAATACAGCCATTTCATCCCGTGAAATAATTCTGCTGCGCAATGACACATTTAAACTACATATGATTATTTTCGGGATTTCACTGGTTGTGGCCCTTTCTGTTCCAAGTGGCTCATTCACAAGAGAATGCAAGAGCTGACACGGTGTCTTTATGGATATGATGAATAACGCATTAGAACAAATTCTCCTGGATTAGATTGTCTGGACCTTTCTACACACAGTACAGTTTTAGCCAGAGTATTAACAATCACTGAATCACGATAAAGTTTAGGTAAGTCGCCCCCAATTAGGTAATCACTGCTTATCTGAATGAGGTGCTAATTGCGCCCTCTATGATTGTGTCATGCAATTGTTTGCATCAACCAAATTGCAAGAATCTTTGCTTTCCGACCAGTTATTAAATGTGCATCTGTAAATTATGTACATCACATAGTGGGTACTTAATGTTCCAACAGCCCACAGACGTCGGTTTGTCAAGAGGTTAATCAACCAGGAATACCGCAGTAAAGTTTGAAGAATGTTTAAAGGTGTCAAAACTTGGACAGTGTCCAACCCAACCATCCTTGACTCATTGCCATGGCAGTGGAGGCTAAAAATGCTACAGTAACAGTTGTAAAATGTTAGGACAGCAGCCAAATAGATGTACCATTAAACCTCCAAAAATAGCAGAGACCCACCTTGATATACCACAACTTGCTGTCTGCTAGGACAGATAGCGTCCTCGCCGCTTATTCAGTTTCTGCTGGTTCCATTTGTGCGGTTCATTGTCAGTGTATATGATTTTGTTTCAAACCACGCTTTATGCTCTTCACAAAAGCTTTTTTTTCCCCTAGCAGAATCAATACAGCCTTGAATATGAGTCATCCAGGACACCGTCTGTCCTGTTTAATTGCTTTGATCATGACGCGACGCACGCTGACACATAACTCAGCGAGTATCTGAGCGCTGAGCTTTCCAACAACGTCTGAGATTTTACCACGAGCAAGCCATTACAACTTTTTTTTTTTCAAATTTTAAGTCTCCAAATTGGCATCAAGACAAGTACAGAATCACTTTTAATTACCGACAGTTCAATAAAAAAAGGGGGGGGGGAAAGAGAAAAATGCCGCAAGGGAAACAGATAGACTGACATTTTGGCAGGCAATCAAGCATAAAAAGACTAATGGTACCAATTACAACTGACATTGGGTGGGTTGATCAGTGTTTCTAATGCAAGGCTTGCTTTGATATTGTTTTGTTTTTTTCTTTTAACAAATTGTGCTTTAAAGCCAGTCACTGACATGTATGCTTTCCAAGAGACTGTGAAAGTAGAGGGCAGCATACAATCACATCTATTATGCCAGAGAGAGTTTTATTTTCAGAGTGCTGGGCAATTAACCCTTTCACTTCTAATTTGCCTGTATAGAAACAAGCCAAGGAGTCAAAGAATTTTTGCTTCGCTGCATTCGTACGCATCTTAAGCTGTACTTCCACTCCACCACATCTCAGAGGAAAATACCTTTGTACTTATCTGTCGGTTTCAGTCGTTACTGTATTAATTACTTTTTTTTTTTTTGCACAAAAATGTTTTATCTTTTAAAGAAAAAGCAATGGTTTGAATAAGTATAGCTGATATGATTAGCTAATTAATGCGTGAAATGACAGATAACAGGCAATTATTTTAATAATCCTTAAGAGCATGTACAGAATTTTCCTACAAACCAACTGTCAACAGGCCTTTTTCACGTGTCAGTGCGGCGCAATCACAGGTGTAATAACATTAATAATGGCTGGTTCCACTTACGTGGACCAGGGCCCTTATATTCTCACTGGCTGTCACACTTAAAAAAAAAAAAAAAAAAGGCCATAATTAATTTGATAAATGATTGATTTTTAAAATGGCAGCAGTGAAAAGGGTCTATCCACTAATGGAGGCAATAAAAAGATTAATTCATAGTGAAATGAATCTTTAGATGCATTTGGATGAAGAATAGTTCAGAGTGATCTCGACCCGCTACCGTTGTGAAATCTTGCTTTTATTTTAATGCATTATAAAAGTATATACTCTGCAGTGGGAATTATAACTTTTAGTCGGTTGATAATTTGCACACACTTCCTAGTAGCATTTAAAAAAAACAACAACTTTTGAGGTACTTTTACTTAAGTAAAGGATGAGTATGCTTTCTCCGCTGTTGGTTACGCCTCCCCTTGAACACGGTTCTGTAGCAACGTCTTCTCATGAAACTTTGGTCTTGGGGAAAAGTTCAGCACCAGTTCCATGCACAATTGAGTGATCAACGCATGTAATTCCCGTCGGAAAAGGAACGAGTTTCACCCGTACTGTTGTTGGGTTTAGGCACAAAAATTGGCTACTGATCAATGAAACATCTGAAAATAGCCAGATGGCTTTTGTTCAAGAAAGCCCAGTTTTGTCATTAGAAATCAGCGGCAAATGTCCTGACGTCGCGCTAGGGGTCACACATATCTAGCTTATATACAAATTACATAATATTACTTCTCATAGTGCTAAGAGTGAACGAGAACAGCCTATACCGACGAATCATTTGACATCAGGGTACAGTGGCATAGACTTCTTTAGAGATGCTCCGCACTGCTTTAATGGTAATAAGTTTCAACCCAAAGTCATTAAGAGCCCCTCATCAATCATGTCTGCCCTCAAAGAGAGAGAGATGTTACAATAATAATGGATGATCAGGTGTGCTGCTGTGCTGTTGCTAAGTACGCTGCCATAAATCCTCCAACACAAACCATGATCCCTGACTGGTGTAATATACATCATTTCCTTTTATGTACCTACCCGATGCACAACATTTCCCTCAAAATGTCCTTGGCGTCCCTTCTCTTTTCACTCCGCACCATGCGCACGCTCCTCGTGCTCGTCTTTATGCATCTATGGAACTGTGCATTCTAAAGGGAGTCGTGAGTAAGTACTTCTTTTTATGCCAGTCACCCTTTCTCCAGGTTTAAGCAGGTCATCTGCTTGAGGCACACACAGACGGACAGACAGCAACGGATTTCAACTTCGCTAATAGTTGGGACGATTGATGGGTGAAATTACACTCCGTGCTTAAGAGTTGGAGACATTAAAAGGTTTCCACACAATTGTCAGCTCCCATCATTTCAAACGTATTAAAGCAAGTGGTCCTCTTGCTCTACATGTGGTCTCAAATGTTTTCATTAATTAATACCCAGGATCCACTCTAATAAATTAAGCATTTTTGTTCTCTCCTATAGAGACTACAGTACATGCATTTTGAAATGTTGAAAGAAGAGCAACACTAATACAAATTAGACAGACAGTCAAAGCGCAGTTACGAGATTCCCAGCCCCAAAAACTTCATCTAAGTAAACACAAAAGCATACATTTTGACCAGTGGAAGGAAAAAGGTGCCCAACATGTTTATTTCTAGTTAAAGTTTAAGAGAATCGTCCCTTACTTTCAGTTCATTTCCTCCGATGTTGCATGCGTCACTCCTCCCATCTAAGAACAGACGTCACAGATCATTCCAGTAAAAAAGAAAACCTTTTCAGTGAAGCATCACTCGGTACAGTGTACCAACAAAAGCATTTTAATCCTGCCTGCTAATAACTTCCAAAATCATTTAGCAGGATAATTCCTTTGATGCTAAGCTAACACTAAGCTAACAAGCCAAGTATATTTATTGATAACCTACAGTTTTAGGGTGCATTCACACTTGGCCAGGCTGTCTGGAAATGTTCTGAAGCACAGCTGTCCCTCCTACTCACCCCCTCGCTGGCCTGTTGAGGTTTGCTTTGAGATGGGACTGATCATCCAGTGTGACACCCCCCCCCCCCAAAAAAAAAGACGACACATCTCCCATATTTAGAAGGAAACATCTGTTTACCAAAATTGTCTCTTTACAAAGTTATGACAGAGGCGAAGCACTACACTGCCTCCTGTTGGCTGATACTGGGAACACTGGGAGACGAACTGTAGTGCCTAGCGCCAGTGATTGACTCCTGTGCTCATTTTTTTGTGTATTCATCGTAAAAGTGCATTCCACGTAGTCGTCTGGATTGATTGGCTGATACAGATCATTTCTGTGAGCTGCTTCTGTTTGACTACAACTGTAGTTGCACTGTGATGAAATAATCTCAGTACCTTTAGAAACATATTAACAAGTTATATCAAATCAACTGTAAATGTTGACTCTTTTACTGGGGATCTATTGTGTGAAGGTAATAAACTGATCCTACTCACTGATTAAAGTGGTAAATTAAGTTGTAATTCGATTTCGAAACAGCTCAACTTTTTGCATTTACGGCACTCTTATTCCGGATCCATTAAATATGGCACCACACCACGAATACACCGTGGTCTCTGCACTGATGCGGCATTATATAAGCAACTTACCACCCCACTACCTCAAAATTGCATTGCTGTTGCCCTGACAACAGAGTGCAAGCAGGAAAACTTTTCGGTTGCCATTTTCTGTTCTCTATTACTGAGCTATTGCTCAGGCTTGTTTATGGGGTAATGGCTAGTCTCGGAGTACACTAAGTGTCCTATGGCTATTGATCCAGCTTTGTAAAGATCATGAGCAAATGCCGGGAAGTGCCGTGTGCTCAGGAGTCTGTTCTGTCCTGGCCGTCTGGGCTCCTGGATGTCCGGTGGTGGTCAGAGAGGCTGGAAACAACATCAGACTAAGTGGAACCAGCCAAGCAACTGATAGAATGACTTCTTAATGGCTTCTTATTTCACTGTAAACTAATGAATGTGGCTCCTCACCATGAAACCTAACCCACTGCCGCATAGCAGCACAAAGTATTGAGCGTTTGGTTTTCAACCACCAGAAGGGTCATTTTTGTTCCATGTAGTTCAGCTTGTGATTTCACGCTAACACACCACTTACGGAGTTCAGTTCTAAAAAATGCATGAGCTGCATTAAGTCTGCATGAGTGACGGCATCCAGACCCTGGTGAGACTTGGCCTTTGTGGTGCGAGATCACATCTATACAAACAGCATAGTTACAGCTAAGCAGTCACATGACAGGATACGCACTCCTGCTTCAACCCCCAATGGACATCTGGCTGCCAAGGTCTCTCTGTAGACTCTGGCTAAAGAGTAGAGTATTCCATCTGATGTCAGTGGACCTGTCAAAATAATATGATTCCCTTTGCACAGGGTCAGGGGTCAAAACATCGAGTACACGCACGCACGCACGCACACACACACGCTCACACACACACACACACACACACACAGTACCAGCGCTAAGCCTTGGGCTGCTCCACCTGTGCAACTCTTCCTCCTTCTGCTTTCTGGTTATCTTTCTTGATCATCTGTCTTTTCCAAGTTTGCTCACGTTGTTTGAATTCTAGCGTTGCCCTCTTTCTTCCTCTTTCTGCCTTTCTTCGTTCTTCAGCTTCATTAAGAGATATGCACATACTGTTCATATTCTTCTGTCCTTGAGCGCTACTGTAAAGCACTGGAAGTAAGAACAGGTTTGTGTGCATCCCTTCCTTCTCCCTGGGTAAAATTTGATTAAATGTGCTTTGTCTAACCTTGACATTGCTCAACTCCTGTCTCAGCTCCTTATTTATTTATTTTTTTTCCATGAGCAGAAAAAAGAAAATGGCCGACTGTCTACCGTGCAGCATTTTCAGAGTATAATTGGAGGCCCTGAGTGGGAAAAGCAAGAATAGCTTTCGTATATGTCAAGGAGAAAGTTAGCTTAGGGTAATAAGTATTTTCTTCATTGTATTTATCTATTTATTTAATATTCTGAAACAGCCATCCCTTCTTTTCCCCTCCCTTCTCACCAATATTTTTGTAAACAGATCCAGTAAATGCCATCGTAGTTACGGGGTCAGGGTTATCAAGGCCAATGTCAATTCATACCTCAATGAAAGGAGCCTTTACTCTCACAACAGGGGAAGCAATTACTCTGTATTTCATAACCATCTGAGGTGTGTTGCTGTTTTGTGTGCATGTCTGTAGCTTTGAGGCCTTTAGATAGCAGCGATGGCGCCGGCGGTAACGAGCAAGGTTATGGCGCGCTGTGTCGTCTGAGCAGGGAAGCCATTTGCCCTTGTGACACTTCCTTTGTAAGTATGAACCCACATTAGTTCCTAATGCGGAGTGTCACCCCAAGGCATCTGCATATTCAGAGAAAATATGAGATGTGATATAACCTTATACATCTATATGGGATAAAGATTAAAAAAAATACTCTGCACACTGAGACAAATGTATTCACTTTCACATCTTTCAGGCACTGAGCCATAGATGGAGTCTCTGAGGGAGGAATCTTACTGACAGGAAATTATGAAAAAGAATTAATTTGACCTTCCCTTGCAGCAGGAAGAGAAATAAAGAGAGAGGAGATAGTGTGGATGAAGTCAAGAGGGGTTTTAAGAAGGGAAGGGCTTCCATAGAGGGCAGGATCCTGAAGAGAAAACCAGCTAATGAGAGCACTCAGCTCCTCACACACCGGAGCAAGACATCTGATTCACTGAAAAGCCCAAAGGAAGGACAAAAGTCACCCTGAGCTCCTCCAGTCAGAGTGAACATTTGCAATAAAGACTCATTCGAGGCCACTGACACAAATTTTTGGCTAGTTTGCCCTCAGTAAAGATCCCTTGTACATTCTGACCGCCTGTTCAGAAGTGGCTGAATACTAACTTTTTTTTTTTTGCTTCTGAGATGGTGGGCGTCTCGGAAAAATGCCAGTATGGATCATTATTGCGTTACTTGAGTCTATCCAGTATAAAAATGTGGAAAAGCTAACCAATGATGGCTCTTCTACATCATTTCAGTGTCCATGTCTGTCCTGAGTCACTCATCAGTTTCTGACTCTCAGAAAGTACGAAAGCAATACCCCCCCCCCCCCCCACTACTGTGTCTCTGTTCTACACAATGTCCTTTGATAACTCATATCATTTCACCTCTATTCACTGAGGCTCCCCTTGAAACCGTCTGGAGCCCCCCTGGGGAGGCTTGAGCAATCGTGGATCTAACCAGATACAATGTGGATTATGAGGGTTTTGACTGTGAAAGGCACATAGGATCCACTACATTGTATAAAATATTATAGGTGCAAATCCAACAAGTCCTCAAAATTAAACAACACACTGCCGAATTAAACGAACAGGTCTAGACCCTTCGCAAGGCCCGAAAATTGTTGTCAGCATGATGACATCATTTGTGTGAGCCGTCCAAAAAACAACTGAAAATCATTATTTAAGAATTAAAGGTTATGACACAATGCTTTGTTTGCAAACTAAATGCACAGAAAAGCATTTAGTTTGGCAGAGAGTGTGGCTTGGAACAGAATCACTATTCTCATGAATGTTAGGGGCTCTTTGTCATCCTGGTTGAAAAAGGGGAAACAGCCCGTTGTCTTCTCTGTTTTATAGAACCCCCCCCCCCCCCAACTCCTCCTTAACTGCTGCTCTTGATTTCCTCCTCTGCTAAAGTCATAAATACGGGCAGGTTTTTTATGAATTATACTTACATGTTTGGGGGGAACTTTTGGAAAACCCTCCTTTTGTATTCTGAGGCCATTTGCAATATACAGGATATAGGAACAAGCTCTCTGGCGTCAAACCTGAAGCTCATACATATATAGCTCTCCAGCTGGCTATAGTTCTGGGTCCAGACTGGACAACTGATCGTGTATTTAATGCACAAAGTTTTCCTGTGTGATAAGTGAAACCGATGCAGAGTTGCTTTAAACCTGCTTTCTCTCAAACAGCCAGGAGGGGGAAGCTTCAGTTGCAAAAAGAAGTACGCAATTTTAAAGGAAATATGAGAAAATATCTCTACTTTTTCATGATTTAAAGCTTCAGCGAAGATTTTCTGAATGAGATCCAAGCTCTTGTTTGGTGATTTTATTAAAAATGGGGTCGCTTTAAGAGTAAATTAGGTTGATAAGGGAGGTTATGCTTCAGGACATGGCTGCCTTGTCATTGGCACGTTCCACGCTCCAGTTTTAATGCAAACCTGAAAAAGGCTCACGACACATTGTCAGCAGTCCATAGATAACATTTAAATGTACCATAACTGATATTATCATCCGCACAACGAACAAACTGTCACTGTTACAACTAAACTGATAGGATACCAACAAATATGACACTTGATTAACGTCTGACTTTGTGCTCCATTTTGGTCTCCACCGTTTCTGGAGGGAAACATTTTTAGCTAGTAGCTAAGCTCACACTGAATGCTAATGACTTCAGGATATGCTGGGCTGGTAGTGAACTAAAACAAAAACAACAAACTTAAAGATACAACCAAGACAAAAAAAAACAAAACATGATATTAGATTAATCTCCGCAAGCAACACCTTCCTATTAAAAGGCTGCCATGATTAAAACAGATGCAGATACAAAGTCGAAGTGTTGTTGGATAACTGCAGTACAAGTGTGAAGTTTTCAACCATTTTGATTTTTTATATTAAAATCTCAAACATTTGTATTCAGTGAGGCTAAATGAGGTAAAATAGGTTGAATTAATCTCTGTGTGAACTCAAACAGAAGCTGCATTTGTATCAGATGAATACAGGTTCTCTAGAACTGTGATTCATGCAAAGCTTCTCAAGTAGAGTTATAGAACTGGAGAGGGACACCAAAGATATTCTCTGAATGGACTCTGAGGTAAAGAAACTAAAAAAAAAGAGAGAAAAAAACAGCTATCTTTTGTGAGAAGATATTTAAACTAATTCGCTTGTAGTCAAGGCGTCAACGTTTGTTCTCTCCTCAAGCCTGTTTGCATTCAATATTAGATTTGGCTGCTTTTTTTTTTTTTTTTTTTATTTCACAGTCATTTAGACCGCAAAATGAAGTGTTAATTTACTAGCTGGGAAAGTGTGTGAGCCACCAGTGAGTAACTCTGAAAGCTCGGTAAAGTTTCTTCTCTTCTCTCGGCAAATGTTCTACGTGGAAATCTCATGGCATGAAGACAGAGGAGGACTGTTGAGCGAAGATCTCTGACTGGAGAGATACTCTTGATGAAACCACGAAGGTGCCTGGAGCAACAGAACCGAGGTCATTTAAAGAACAACAGGACCGTTTCCTTCTTTTACTGCCCCAGAGCACAGCTCTCTTTAAACCCTGCCGGTAAACTTTCCACACTGGGACCAGAAATTTAAACTGTTGTCTGAGGAAGGTTTTTTGTTTTTGTTTTTTTAAATTCATGTACCTTAACCCGTTCGTGTCCGAAAACTATGGCTATGTTAAGGAAAGTTGTCTTAAAGGTTGTTTTTTTTTTTTAATTAGCATGAACATCGCTACGACTGTAGCGAGTGAGATACAGATCTGTTTCAGCTTTAAAGTGATTCGGTCGTGGTTTATAGCCATGATGAAAGTGAGACAATGGCGGCGTCCGAGGAAGTTTGTGTAGATGCTAATTTGGCATCAGACCCGGAGAGAACAACAGTTGGATGCAGCGAGTCAAGGGGACTACTTTTGTTTTCCTAAAAAGGGTCACAAATAAGCACCAAAAAAAATAAATAAAAGAGCGAGAGAGAGAGATTTGTCTTCTGTTTGAGAAAAACATACAGGAGGGCCTCCCTATCTATACATTCTATATAAATGAATTCAATTTGAAAGAAGGGGCTCGTACTTGAGAACAAGGGGGACGATCCGTTCTTTAGTAGTTTTGAAAGGTTTCAGTGCATTTAGTGTTTGTTTGCTTTGATTATGAAAAAACAAAAAGAAGAATGTGCTTTCCCTGAACAATTTAGGGATTTTTACATTTTCTCATCATAATATTCTTTCAATACCAAACACCTACAAAAAAAAGAGTGCATGATATCAGACGAAATGCATGTCATTAAACAGTAAAGCATCTCTGTCTAATTTCTTTCAAAGTTATCCTCGTCTTCTCTCTCTCTAAACGAGAGTCTGTTCCAGCAAATGAAGCACAAACAGCAAGCCTGTGTCTACATTCACAGATTAGCACGATGTACTCAGAAAACCACTTTCATAGAGCTCCGTCAGCTGTGTAATTCAAGTTTCTTTAAGAGTGATGATTTCACAATCCAGTAATAGCATACACTATTTATTGGCATAGCCCTGTTATTGAAGACTCTGAAACGGTTATAGGCATGAAATTGAATATGGAGAAAGAAAGGAGGGAGAAAAAAAAAAAGAGTAAAATTGGATTTTTTTTTTTTTTTTTTTTTTTTTAGAAGAGAGGAATGCAATGCAGTGGTTTAACAGCATCCAAATCTTTGTTTTCGAGTTAATTCAGAAAGTTCCCACTCTGGCTTTTGCGCACAAGCATTTGAATATTTAAATGTCATTATCTAGAAAACAAGCTAATCAATTAGAACCATCTCAATTCCCCTTTCTTGCTCTCTTAAAGCTTTTAAGAGGCATAAATGGGAATCATAACTCACTTCAACCCGGACATAAGATTTATTTTAGTCGTACACTTGTGTTTTTCAGTGAATGCAGATATTAAGGTTAAATATATCCACAATCCACTCTAGTAGGTGCACCCGTCCAACCGCTCACTGAGGCAATTATCAAATTGGCCAATCACACGGCCGCAACTCAATGCATGTAGGCATAAGGTCATGGTCTAGACCATTTGTCGGACCAGTCCACTGGGATTTTCACACACAGCCGTCTCTGGGGTTTACTGAGGATGATCCCAGAGAGAGAATCATCCTGCGAGAGGCCGTTCTCTGTCTGATGGAAATGCAACAGTAACTTAAAGAACCACTTGTTACCACTGAACTATGCAGGGCAGGATCTGTGAGGATCCCACTGGGTGACTCTCCTGTCAGGGGAGAACAATTAGCACAAGCTGATCAGAACTGGACCATAAAGATTGGGAAAATGTTGACTGGTCCGATGAGTCTCGATTTCTGCTGCGATATCCGTGTGGTACGGTCCGAAATTGATCTCAACATGACAGCGTGGATCCATTCTGCAGAGTACCGATGGTTTAGCCTGCTGCTGCTGCTGCTGCTGGTGCTTTCTGCCAAGGGAGCCTGCTTTAAAGGCTCAAGTCTCCCCAAGTATTGTTGTGGACCACGTCCATCCCTGAAGGGCCACCATCTTCTGACGGCTACTCCCAGCAGGATAACGCGCCGCGTCACATCCCTTGAACCTCACAATGGGGTCACTGGACTCAAATGACCACTACATACACCAGATCTGAAGTCACCAGAGCACCTTTGGGACGCGATGGGATGGGAGATTCCCATCATGGATGTGCAGCAGCTGTGTGACGCTATCATATCATACAGAGCAAAATCCCCCAGGAACATTCCAGCAGCCTGTTGAATCTAAGCCACAAAGAATTGAGCCAACTATGCGAAAGGGGGGTCAAAGTGTACAAACTAAACCTGTACAGCATGTAGGTACCATCCTAAGACTCGCCTGTATCTGTGTTCTTTCTGATCTTTCGCTGGATCCTCTCTTTTCATGCCGCTGCTGGTTTTTGACACCTGTTTATAAAAGGTTTTTTATCTTTCGGATGATTTTATATTTTCGGTTTCATTTCCTGCCTTCTGAAGCCAATAGCAAAGACAGCTTCACCTCGCACAGACACATTGACATCATTGCTAATAACTGCCAAATAAAAGCTTTTGTCTTGCAAGGCTTAGAAAGAGTTCATATATGTTTTTTGTTTGTTTGTTTTTTTTGCAGGTGAAATGACAGAACTTCACCATTTTAACCTCACCCGGGTACGCTCCCTCCTCGGTGAGATGAAGAAATGTGATTTAGGTGCGAGTCCCATTTTATGCTTGGAAATGAAGCAGAATTCTCGGGCTGGTATAGCTTCGTGTTTATAGAGAAATTGAAGGGTGGAGGATGGAAAGATTTCACCACGCAGGAGAACAAATTCATATTTAGTTCGGTTTTTCATTTCATGCCATTTCATTAGGAGGTTTCATCTGACAGCACTGATTTTTTTTTTTTTTTATCTATGTGAACTCGGCAATCAATAATTATCTGTCTTGGGTTTGTGTCTGTAGATAAAATATGAATAGAGAGTGTAAGTCACATGTATTCCTCAAGGTAATTTAAAGCAACTTTCCATTGATTTTCATTAGATTAGTACTTCTCAAACATTTCTTAACATCACCGCTCCCCCGTTCCCCCAGAAACCAATTACTATTAGTTGAAGTTTGAGTCAAATGCTATTTTCTCTATCTATCAACGGGCAACTACCAAGCCCAATTTGTTTTGTATGTGTGTGTGGTTTTTTTTTAAAAGCAAATCTTGGTGAGGGGACGTCGCACAGATCAAGGAAGAGCATGTGAGTAAGTTAAAAGTAGGTCTGTTTTTGCGTAACAAACTTTTTTTTCCCCTTTTACACAGAACTTGATGTGGGTTTGTGTGAGGTTTTCCCCTCTGGGCCATGGGGTTCAACCCTGCGACGCCTTCATGGACCTCTGGGAGCAGCACCTCGCTTTTTGGGGTTACGGCCATCATCGTTCAACACCCTGTGCTGATTTCCTCCACCCCTCCATCCACTCCGGCTTAGTCTGTCTCAGTCTGCTGTAAGCAATAAGTGATGAGGCTCCACTCTCTGCCGTCTCCATAGCAAAGACACAGAGAGGGGAAATCTAATTATTTCCCTCCCATGGCCTAGCAAGCCTTAAAGGTTAATCACTGTCCGTCTAGCCAATTCTGTCTGGGTACACTGCAGTAATTACAACACCTCACTTGCTCTTTTTCCCTATTGTGTACTTCACTCCTGCTGTCTTCTGCAACCTCTCTCTTTATAGATAATAGATGTCTCTCTTTCTCTCATCTTTGTCTTGTCATATAGACGTTGAACTTCCGTCTCTCTCCACGCTGTTTTTTTTCTTTAACACTTAGACTTTCTGCATTTAAAAGACGGCCTTTAGCAATAGAGGGGGTCCACATTTTAGACACTTGACTGCTTTGCAAAATTCACGCTTGCAACACTGAATAGACAGCAATTCAAAAAAACAAAGAAGAAGCAGCAGTTATTCAGTAAAATAGTATAATCAAAACATAGTATTACACATAAATACACAGCTGATTTGTGTTTGGTAGAAGTCTCTGTTTGTTTTCCCGTGCTGATGCTCACAAATAATGATTTGTTTTGACTTGCAACCTGCGATGGGTTTGAGCATCAGTAGCAAAACAGTTAGGCGACGTCAAAAGTCGTCGGACAGAGGTCGCTCCCGAGTTTGGGGCGAGATTGGCACCAACTCTGATTCATGGCTGCTGTTTGGTGGTGTGAGTGTCTCTGACCAGAGGTCTCTTTAGATGCGCGCGCTTGTCTTCTCACAAAAGTTTCGGGGTGTTTGCTCTGTTGAGCAGGCAGGAAGACGCTCTCCGCTGCTGCGGCGTGCAGAGAAGGAGGAGTGAGTTCGTCTGATGACATATGTCAGATCCCATTGTGAACAAAGTGTTTCTGCATCCTACAACCAACATCCAGGTCTTGATCTTCCCGGGGGATTGTGGGAAATTGAGTTGGACATGTGGTCGGGCCTTGAGGCAAAACATCACCAGAGCAAAGAAATGTTGTAGTTTTAATTAAATACTAAATATTCAGTTGCTTTTCTATGCTTTTTTTTTTTAAGAGTCTTTGAATTACGACAGACAAAAACACTTGACAGTGAGGTTTTGGTGTGAAATGTGCATCTTAAAAAACTTAAGGTTTTAAAAAAGTAGCTCAGGGCAGCAGTTTGGACGGTTAATGGTTTGAAATGGTGGATGGTTTTAACTGTTCAGCTGTTTTTGAAACTTAGCCACGACTTGGATCCCTGTGTTTATTTCAGTATTGACTGTATATATAGATACATCCTGCCTCTAATACCCTCTCAGACAGTAGAGGAAGGAGGCTTTCCTTTTCTCACCTCCTCTCTTTCTCACACTTCTCTCAGTTCTTTTTTTCCTCTGTGTCCTCGCTGTCTCCTCTCTCATCCCACCTTCTTGTCACTTAATATCATTCCGCTCCCCACTCTTCTCACCATTCCTTCTCTCTGTCCCCCTTTCTTTGTCCTCATCATCACTCCTCGCAAACCTTCTCATTTCCTTTCTCTCTAGTTCGGCCTCCAACTGGCTCCAGCTGTATTTCTCTGCGGCGGCAGCTCGAGGAGCTGTGCCCTGGGTCTTGAAGTACCCCAATTATCCTTCCATTTTCTCACTCCTTGCTAAAACCATTGTGGCAGCTTTGGAGAATTAAGGTACTTGTTTTCTCACTTTTACACTATTTCATCGTTCCAACACACACACACACACACACACACACACACACACACACACACACACATTACATTTAGCTATTAAATATTTAAAATGCAGGGAAAAAAGTTTCAATATGAATTAAAAATATTTTCTTCTAATTCATTAAGTCCTCTTTTTCTTTTAAGTTTACGTGAAAAAATGTTGATTCGTCAAGATTTGTTTTTTATTTTCTCCTCCAAATTTTTTTCTCTCTCATTGATATCATTTAACTATCAGATTTGTTATCTTTATCCCCTCCACTCGTCCTGGCTGGCTGCATTCTGAAAAGGCCAGTGGCCTGTCGCTGCTGCGGCTGGTGGGCTGACATTTCCTGTATCATCAATACAGAGGAGAGGAGAGGAGAGGAGAGGAGAGGACAGGAGAGGAGAGGACAGGAGAGGACAGGAGAGCTAAACTCTCTCCCTTGCACTCTCTTTACTGTTCTATTTTTTTAGACTAGGGGACTAAAGCACCAGCAAGGGATAGAAGCTTCTTTATTACACTCCAAATGTTTTCCAAGAATATCGCTGAGTGACAGAGATCCCTAGAATTTGTTTCTCAGGCCCTGCGGCAAAAGCCCTGTTTTCAAGTCTGTGGGTAGACGAGAGCTGATGGAGGCAGTGGTGAAGTGTGGTGCTGTTGGTAGTGGTAATGGAGGACGGCATCAGCTGGAATTGCTGAGGGAGAGACATGGGGAGCTGAGAATCACAGGGTGAGAAGGAAGAAGCGGAGGAGAGGATGGAAAAACAGCAGTGAAGAGCTATTGCGAAACATGCTATTGTATGCAGAAGTGCACTATGTGGAAGCAAATTTTGGTGAAGAGAGAAAATCCAGGATGTCACACTGTGATTGGAAGAGATGAAAAAGGACAAATGAGGCTGTTTTTAGACACTGTGGGATTGAGATCGATCCCCTTTGTCATGCGGAGAGTCCAGCTAGCGTGGGTGCATCCAGGACAAGTGATTCTTTTTGTCCATGTGACGCTCGCTGCACTTTTAGCTCCACGGCGTTTGCACGTCTGAATATTTCGCCGCATTCAGCAAAAGTGGCTTCAACCTCACTGTCACGAAGGCCTACAGAGGGACGCAGGAACGCATCACTCTGCTGAGAGATCCTCCACTCTGATAAACATCCGCAGGTGAAGGAGGAAGCAGCGCCCAGTTTCATCGCTCGGGTTAGGGCGTGAAACTCATCGCGCTGATTAATATAGATCACACACCGCCTCAGTGTGAACGTGTGTTGTTCTCTCGGGAGCGGTGTTGATGATCCGTGTGCTTACACTGCAGATGAGTATCTCCGATCAGTGGATGTGAAGGAACTCTGCAGTGGTCTCTCCTCAACCTGACGTAAGCCAGGCTGTGAATCTTACCAGGGCAGACTGACTCATCTACTCGCTGTGGAGTTAAAAGTCCTTTGAACGGATATCAGCTATTATGGAGACTGTACCCTACACACAAGTCTGTTTAAACCATGAAAATATCATAGGAGACCGTTTGTGGCTATGTAACTGTTTTTTTGATTCATCACTTCCTGTGGGTTTTAAACCGAACAGCGACTGCCATGTCAACAGATTTGCATAAAAGCATCGCAGTAAATCATCTGAATATCTATTGTAAGCCATCAGTCCTGCACTCACAAAAAAAAATAAAAATCTTGAACCTTATCTGAGTAGATCATGTCCTGTGTGTTCAATAGGATTCTCAGTCTTTAAATAAAACATGAGGTGCGAGTTGACAGGAATCACAAAAGTTTTTGGTTGTTGGTTTTTATGTTGTTGTTTTTTTTTACCTTGTGTGAGAAGTTGAAGGGTCCTGACTTCCTCACGGACGCGAAGCTGCAGGACCTGCTGCAGGATATGCTGCCTCTGGGCTTCCTGCATGATACCCATCCTCTCCAGCTTTCTGTCTGTCAATCTCATCAGAGCCCGCCCTGGAATGACACGCACACATTAAAAAAAAAGAACATGTTAAAGAAATAGCAGGATTATAGTGATTATAGTGTGTATCCCTGGATGAAAATCCCTCAGGGCTCCTCAGTTCCTATGAGGAGTATTTAGGCTGATAAAATACAAGCTCCTGGTGGAACGAACAACATGAGGGGTGGCGAGCACATAGGATGATAATTTAGAGTAATTACTAGGGATTATGTTGGACCCCGACAGCTCCCTTTGTCCTGATGACTGTCTTGGGTGGAGATCATCCTGATAGGCTCATGGATGTCAGCCAATCCAATCCTTTCTTGTGTTGTTTTGTTTTTTTTATTTTTTTGGTCACAGCTATGTCTGTTTCAAGTCAGATTATTAAAATCCAAATGACAGATGATCAAACAGGGATGCTCATTCAGTGACACAAGACACTGATTTGAATTGTTCCACTGAAAAAGGTACATTTCTCTCGGTCAGAACAGGAGCGAAAGAGGCAAACTTCATCCTTTCATGTCTGTTGACTTATTTTGCTGATCAATTGAGCATCGTTAGAGGATGCCGAGCCCCATGCTACCACTTTGCTGCTATAGCACAAAAGGGACTAGTTGGGGAGGCTAAGCACCCTCGACAGTTCTCCTCTGCCTTAACATAAGAAGCTCTTTGCTCTGCAGGGGTGGTGGGGAAAAATGCCAAACATAGTTAAGATGCTTCAACGCAAAATGGCAATGAAAGTACCTATTATGTAAACTCTGGGGAGCTAAGTAGGGTCATAAAGGCCCAGAAGAGAGGGTAGTATTTTAAATGCAAAGACAAAGATTAGTGAGGTGGAAAGAGAAAGTGGACCAAAGGCTTAAAGGCGCGACTGAGGACAGAAAGTTTAGGAGAAGACACACTGACAGAGACGTTGACATGCATATAGAGCAAGCTGTTCTGATTCTATAAATATTGACCAGACATCACTTGGCACCTCATCCTGTAGCCTCACATAGATTGGCATGGCAACAACGTCTCACTCTTTCCTCTGCCTCAGGAACATCTATCTTAAATAACAGCAGATAAAACAGATACAAGACAGCACTAACTGGGAGATATAAACAGATCGGCCAAAAAAAGGAATCTTGCTCATCCTCAGAGAATGAAAATGATGCACCAGCGGGCTCCAGTGTGGCAGGAGGCAGCAATCATGGCAGGCTGGTCCAAAAATAATTACATTTGCAAAGATTATGTTGCCGACGTTGGTATGTAAGGTCTGTAGCGCAAAGATCAGTCAGCCAACCACCACAACTTCATCTGTCACTACAAAAAACAAAAAGGAAAGACGCATCTGTGTCATTTTAGCTTGAGGGTTAAAATCGGAGCTCTCGGGTAGATCGGAATTTCATGCCTTTACTCCTCTTGTTGGTTTGACTTTCAGCAGGAATGTGGACTTCCTTCTGCCATAAGATAGGTTTAAATTTCAGGTTTCACCTCAAGGTTGATCGCCCCAACAAAATTCTGCAGAACATACAATTTTACACCTTTAAGCATAACTGGCAAGCTATATTGATCATATTAGACTAAGTACATCGATATAACCAATATAGATATGAGGAAAAAGTCAGGTTTTAGTTGTCCCTCTACTCCACTCATGGTTCCCACAGAGGTGCAGGACTTCATATTGCAGAGGAAAATGAGCCTATTGTGAGTACAAAAGTGACAAGAACTAGAAACGGCAAGAAAAATAGGAGGTGTGGAAATTTTTCCCTTTGCTACATGGGCTTGCATAATTGATGAAGGTGACAAAATGCAGAAAAAGGCAATAAAGCCTGGTTATTACACCAAACAAGTATAACATTTTATATCTTAAAGGGGCAGAAATACCCTGAACTGAACAGTGACATTACTACTTCAATTAGACGAGCGGGTGGATATCCACTTATATTGATTTGAGTGAAGCGCATGAAATCCATGTCCATAGAACCACAAAGAATTGATGCGTGATTTGTCTGCACCAGACAACTAAAACATGCTGTCAGTTAAAGAGCAAAAATGAAAAGGTAATTCTCCTTAAAAGAACAGTTTGTAGGTGATTATATATATATATATATATATATATATATATATTTTATTTTTTTTATTTCAAGCTGTTAAAGAGGTTACAGGCTTTCAGGACCCTTAATGAAAGCTTCAAGTTGTGATTTTGAATTATTCATTAAAGCATTCAGCATGAATGTTTAATTCACTAAACATGTTTTCCCTTGGAGGTTTTAATAAATCAGGGAAGATATCTTAGAACAAGTGTATTAATGTGGGCAGGTGGAGTTCTGTGGATGCCTGGAATATGAGAAGCGCTGCAGACGACTGTGAATACGCTGCCAGATCGCAGCGGTAGATGCCAATGCTGCTCCTTCCGGGTCGTGGAGGCAGTATCAACGGGGTGGAACATTTCTGTATGGAGTCCAAGCTTTCACTCTCTTGGCCCGCAGATCTGAGTCATTGGTTTCGACAATCCCACCAAGCCTCGGCTGGGATTTTTTTCAACACGCAATTAATATACCGAAACAGGTAGCACAATCACGTAGAGAAGAGGAAATTGGACAAGAGGAGAGAGGAGATGCTGGAGGAGAGGTTGGGCATGTGGAAAATGCTAGAGGAACAGTGCATCTAACATATAGAAGCTATGAAAACAAATGAGAAACGACTGTGTAAGCTGGTTAAGTCCGAGGTGCTATGATAGAGAGGCCTTGGTTCAGTTGACAGGCCAACATGGCGGAAAATCATTAACTCGCTGATGCAAAGTATATACTTGACACACTGTGACGTTGTTGTCCTGTCCTCTATGTGGCATCTCACTGATTTATTAACTCCTGATCACTATTCTCACTCACCATTTCCAATAAATGTTATGAAAGTTGTATACACGTTTCTGAAATGTGGATAAAGCAACATTTCAATCGTCATCACCCTGTGAAGTAAATGACCACCAGTAAACTTGATAGGAGATTTGGGCAAAAATGAAAGAGCAAATCGTTCTGAGTGAATCTTTTTGGTGTGCGCCGGTCCAACGTACCGACGGCACTTTACTATTCCACTGAGAACACGCCCACTCACTTGCCGTGTCCTCTGCTCCACGCTAGTGCTGCGTGCATGACGAGCCGGAGAACCGGTGAACCAACAAGAACAGCTCGCATCAGGGTTTCTGAACAAGGCTGACTGGCAGAGATCAGCAGATGACCTCCAGGTGCTCAGAGATAAAGATATCAGCCAAATCTCACCAAAAATGTAACCTGTCACTGTGTTAAACAGATATTCCCAAAAATGTGAAGGGTTCCTCCTCAGTCCGAGCATAAACCCCTCCACCAAGCACAAGCCTTCTTTCAAACACAATCGTCGGTCACCTTTCCGTATCCATTATTGCGTCAAGTTTAAATACAAGCAGGATGCAGTATCAATGTAGCAAAAATACTACTTTATCCTTGGTAGAAAAAAAAATGACGTCGTTCTTTGAGAAATACGTGCGGAAATTCAAGAGGTCTGAAATATTCCGCCAACTGTTACATGACACATCACAATATTTGACTGCAGCTGGTGGTCGCTACAGTCACTTTTACACTTCCCACCGACGAATCCTGCTTCACACACTCTTCTGCTGAAGGGACACAAAAAAAAGAAATCAAGCGTGCATCCTGTTTTCCCTCCCTCGTTCCTCTGGCCAGCTCTGCATGGCCACTGGCCAATAAAAACATGCATGCAGTGGATGTGTTTGGAAGCGGAGAGGTCATTTTTCCAGCATGTGTCATCACCATGTTTAGTGCACAATTACACTGCCAGACTACAAATGCATTACACTCACACACTGTTTACAGTTGAGATCAATATTTATCCACGACCCCCATTAGAATGCTGCCTTTTGGGGGGGTCTGGCAGAGAGATGGCATTTAATGATGAGTGGCAGCCTGACATTAATACTTTGGCTGACGTCGAAGAGCGCGGGCAGGTACCGCAGCGTGATGGTGAAATAGAAATGTTTGCTTCAGTTTGAACCTTTTCAGTATTGGTCAATAAACCCCCCCCCCCCCAGGTGTCAACATTTCTGACAGTTGATATTTATGCACAGATTGCACATGAAGGTGGGTGGAACATGTAACCATAAGCATTTTCTTCAAAGAGAATTGAAGACACCCCCGTACTCTACATGGTAGAGACTAGAAGCATTTTTGTTTTTCGTAAGAAGAAGAAAGAGGCTCTGAGTTAGTCATAGCGACAGGTGCGTGTTTAAAGGGATACACTGGTTCACCCTAAATATGAAATTCAGTCATTACCTCAGGTGGGGTGAAGGTCTTTTTTGTTGTCTTTTCCCAATTTTTTTTTAAGTGAGGCTAAAAACATGGTGATGATACTCTGGATGCTTTCATGTTTTTATTTTTGTTGTCTGTTTGCTTTGGGATTTTTTTTTTTTTTTTACATCTGAAAATTCATCTCCATTCACTTCAACTGTGTTCAATTAAACCTGACCTGACCTGACTTTCTGTCAACATGAGAGTGAGTGGATAATGACTCTACTGATTAGTGGAGAAGGCCAGGAAGGTTTACTTCCCCCATTACCACAAAACATCGACACCAGGCAAGAGAAAAAAAAAAAAAAGAACCCTGCTGTAAAAAAAAAAAAAAGACAAAAAAAAACAGATGCAAACAAACTTCATTCTCAATTTCCATGAGAAAAAAACAAAAAAAAAAAACGTCAAACAACAAATTCCGCAATCTGACTTCCATCTCTCAGAGGAACAGGTAACGCAGTGCAAGGTGAGGTGCATCATAGGTGATAAAGAAAGAGCAAATTGCTTAGTTTGCCCCTCCTTGTTTTTGTTTAATGCTGAAAACTTTGCTAATAAAAAGTGTCAAGCATCCTTACGCGCACTGGGTTTTCCATTTTCTTTAATGTATTCTGTACAGCGACCTTCTCCTCTATCTCGCTGCCTCTCCACTGTCTCTTAGCCATTCAAATAGCTTCTTGACTACCATACTTATCTGTCACGCTTGGAATGAGGTAAATAATTTCCTCCCTTCTTTATTTACGGCGGTTAGTGGATCCAGACTGTAGACATGATAAGCTGCTCCTGCTTTCGCTGCACTTTTCAATATTTCTCTATTTCACCTATTTCTTTGGTTCTGGCAGGAGTTTCCTCCATCTCACTCTGATTCATATCCAACACTGTATTTTCTTGGACTGGAGCTATAATGAAAAATGTATGATCTGTTATATTGTACAATATGTGTTTGGTGCAACACACACACACACAAGGCAGAAAGGGGCATATGTGTATATAGGCAGGAAACACGCGAACACATTGCCCCTGGGAATCAGATTAATGAGAGGTATGTACGCGGCAGTGAAGGGGAGAAGCAGATTAATCTACAGCTGGAGTCTGGCAACCACAGCTTTGATGAATGGGGGCTTAAGGTGCATCTGTACACAAACACTCATACAAACACACAAATACATGGACCTGTAAGATTTAAAAAAACAAAAAACCCAAACTGGGGCATGTCTGGTCTCAGTCGCACACAGTCACTGATATTGCATAAGTCGATCTCTTTTCTTCTTTTTTGGTTTTTTTGCATTTGCGGCTAAATTCCCACTTTAATTATCTCAGTGTAAGAAGCTAAAAGCCAGAATACAAAGGCAGCAAATTAACCCTGCTTGGCCTTTAATTTCAAAATTTGTACTTTTCAGCCCTGACATGTTTTGGCAGCTAAGTTGGAAGCCTGTGATATGAAGCAAGAATGTACTCCATGACAGCTTTTCCTCAGGTAAATCTCTCTCTCTCCCTCTCACACACACACACACACACACTCTAAATCTTACATGCAGCTGTGCGCCCAGATGTGTGTCCTCTGGGAATGAATGTCACTGAGCGACATCTGCCTGAACTACATCATAAAACTGCACCGCGCTGCCAAGCAAAGAATGACAAGTGCTATTGAAATGAGATCGCATCTCCCTCTAGAATAAATACAAGAAAACAGTGTTGCTGAGCTGATGATGACAAAAGTATAAAAAAAGCATCAGTCAAATTCTTTACTCTGTCGCAGCTTGGAATCCTAATTGGAAACTGTGACCTGCAGCTAAAAAAGGTCACGTTAGCCATGAGCACCTACGATCCCGACCTGATGCTGTTCCCCGCCGAAGGAGAAGAAGAAGCAGCAGCATGTTTATTCTATATAATGAATCTAGTCCAGCCAGCTGGAAGCAGCAAGAGAGGGAAGAGAGCACACACAAATACACACCCACGCACAGATAATAAGCCACCTCAATCCTCCACTTGTCACAGCAGCAGTCGTCTCATGCTGATTTCATCACTACTGATCTATTCCAGTTTGTGGATCATTATACCACACCTCTGTTGGTTAGCCACTGCTAACAACCTGTAGACAGCTCTCTGGGACTCCAGCGGTGTTGAATCGGGGCTAAATTACTGGAGTCACTGTGTGTGTGCTGTGCTATGAAGCGAAGTGTCTCTGCACACAGGCCAGTACAGGTTGTGAGGGCCATTACAGAGGGACTAGCGGCTGTAATCTCAGACAGCTAACGTCCTCTTGAAGAAGAGACAGAACAATTAATTTACGTTGCTGTGTGTCATTGGACTTGTAATAGCTGGAGTCAGCTTATACAGTATATCCATTTTCTGGTGGTGAGGTGATTGACAGACAGTTCATCCAATCCCCTGCTAAGTAGTAGGTTAGGACTGAGGAGTGGCTAAAGATAAAGAATACATCCAACTGTAGTATGACTGATGGTCTGGGTGAATACTTGAATTTGACTGGCTGCTGGGTGTCCATTAATCCCTGATATACGCACACCTAAGCGGTTTGACAGCTAAACCCTCTGTTCACCTTCTAAACCAACGAGCTAGCTACATGTAACCGTACACGCAGAGAGACGTCAGCTCCATTTAGAGTTTATTGCAACAAGTTAAGAACAACATATTAATCAAATTAATGACTTGCACATTTATTTGGGGACTTCAATGACTGAAAAATAGGATAAAGCTGAATATGATTTTAACCAATATGGGGAAAAAAACATCTTAATATTTTAACATTTGCTTTCCTGCCAGCAGCAAAGCCATGCTGAGCAGACTACATCTCATTTCCTGTTGGAAGGTCATATCTCTAGTTCGTCCTATTTAATGGTAGTGATCGTTTTCACTGCATAAGAACCATGGTAACCTACTGTACTGCACGGGATGGTATAATGCATTTTCCAGGAATTAGTCAAACCCAGGGGTATTCCCATACTGTATAAGGCTTGTGAAAAACTTTGCAATTTGATTGCAAAACTGATAAACATACAATTTTAAGGTGTTTTTCGCTGGTGAGTGTGGTTTAAAGGGGATAACCTCCTTCGAGGTGTCCATTATCAGGAATTAACAAACTCCGCAGAGGCAGGTGTTCTCCGCTCGTCCATTAATTCAGATCACGGACACCTCATTTGGCATTATCTCTTCCATATCTCCCTGTTCATCATTATTATCTGCAACTGCAAATGTTTTATATATGAGCTGGGCTACAGTTATTTCTGTAAACGCTCTTCTGTATTTCATTCGCCGTCTCTGAAGATCCATTTCAAAATGGCACCATATGTTAAAGAACGGGGACATTCTCAAAAAGTGCAATTTCCCGAACAGTGATTAATTTGCTGTTACACATTGTTATTCAATCACCTTACCATTGGCATCATTACCCACCATTCCCTGTGTCTGTGGATCAAATTGCTGCCATCAACAGTGCAGCCATTCAAATTCCCCTTTTGATTAAACAAAATTTTAAAAACACAACACAATCGTCACCAGTGGGGCAGTTTGATGGTTTTATGAGCTGATATGCAGCCATGTTAGACTCAGGCACTGGACGCCTGTTCCTCTATGACACAACAGAATTTTTATGACAGTGGTGCCTACAGAATTTATTGGCTGGCGCTGCCACCGAGTGTCCTTCTCTGGTTACCTCTGTCAAAGAGCTTTCATTGCCATTAATTATTTAGTTTGTTTGTCTGTCAGCAGGTTTACACAAATCTACAAGGGTGATTTTCATGATTGTTTGAAGAGGGGGAGGGGCAATGACGGATCCAGATAAAGATGCCCTCTGAAATTCGGAGACTTTTCATTAACGCCCAAGGAAACATCAGGCATATTTACAGTAATAACACCTATTAATGTGCAGGATTTAGAGGAGATCCAGGACATATGAGGATTTCAGATGTGAAATTGCATATATCAAAATAGTGGGTTATTTGATGGAGGTCTGTGCTCTTCAAATGCCCTTCTAGTTTAAAATAGCCTTTTGTCACCTTTCATCCATTTCTGCAGCTCATCAAATATACATTTTATACCCACTGTGAGCTTCCAGTGGACGGGGAGATCACGGCCTGCCGAGCCACACAGGCTGCTCTTATTTTCAAAGTGGAACAAATGGATCCGGCGACCGAAGGGGGGCTTGAACAAAGACCTTTGAAAAAAAAAACACTCGTGGTGTAGTACGAACTGCTGGATACAGGCTACCCTTCATTAAACAACTAATATTACAGGCTATTAATTATTCAGAATAGGGCCTTGTGACACCATACATCAATGTATATTATGAGACTGGTTATTCATTTATCCTCATATTCCTGTGTGAGGAAAAACACTGCTGCCCGTCGTCATCTCTGCATGTTCAGAATTTACATTTAACTGACAGTTTCCCGTCTTTAATGTGCTGCTAGCTTTGTGATGCGTCGCATTAACACTTCATTTCCTCTTCCACCTATCTTTGATTTCCCAACTCACCACACCTTTTGCACTGATTAAATCTAAAGCATCCGAAAGTGTGCATTTCGCTCATTTATCGTGCAGCACTATTCTCATACAAAATGAGAGGGGTCCATATAATTACAACGGATTAGGGCCTAATGTCTAATTATGCCTTAATATGCTTTAATGCATTTTTAATGACAACTGGGTGTTAAAGTCAAATCCGAAGCTGTCTCCGTTAGGGGTGGGAGGTGAAGAGTGAGGGAGGCGAAGGCTTTCTCGGCAGTATAGGCAGGAGGGAGGATTGGAAACATTGATTTCTTTGGTGGAGGTTACAGGAGTCTAGCAAGAAGGCAGCCACTGAATACTGAAGTCATTCAGTGTTAAAACGTTGCACCAGGCCTAATATGCAGTAAAATGCATTTCCCTCGCTGCTTTTTTATGTCAAAAGGAGGGAGGACACAAATGCCGGTTTGAATTATGATCTGGAATAGAGACCATTTATTGATTTGCTACTTTATGAAGGGATGACTACATTGCCAAGACAAGTGAGATTGAGTGCCACTGGCAGCCGAAAAGAGGTTTTGTATTATGTTATGGATGGATTGGGCAGAAAACGCAGCAAAGAAATGCTTCACTCCTGAGATTCCAATGCTCTGCAAACTAAAAATCGACTTTATTCATGTAAACATGCATCGACCACACACACACACACACACACACACTTCTAATTTTCAAGGGTCAGACCTGCAAGCACAGAGAACAAACAGACATTCCCTGCTTGCACTTATAAATATATTCATACTCCCTGTTTGTTTGTCTCCGCATGATTGTTTTCCACAACAATATCCTATTCATCATTTGTTTCCCCATTGTTTATTCTAATAGAGTGTATGAACAGACAAAATATATGCAGAATATCTCAAAGATTGATTGGGATGCAAATTGCCTTGTGAGCCCAATTGGTGTGGCTGGGCCTGTTTTAATTGGGTTCTGTTAATTAATGCTCGATGTGAAGACAAACTGAATTACTCTGGTTTTTATGCATGTCATTATCTCCTAATTGTGCCAGTAGTAAAAGCGTGTGTATGTAGCGTATGCAACATGAGTGAGACAAATATTGAGTAACTCTTTCGTTCCTTGTAAAATCCCGTAAAAATCATTACACCTTAACGTCAAACACAGGTCATTATGCTGATACATCAGGGTTGATTCACTCAGGCACTGATAAGAGAAAATATAATGTATTTAAATCAAGTGAGTGCATTAGGCTTGTGAGTAACACTTAAGTGTTTAATTTTAATGTTAGATCCAGGTTAGATCCCTTTATTATAAGAAATTTCAACAAAATTATTGCAAGGTTGCACTTCATGATAATTTTTTTTTTTTGCTACAGAGCTACATATTTTTATATAAATGAATGTCCACTGCATTCAAGCTTAACAATTTCTCACAATGTTTACTAGACTCAGCTGAATCTGCTCTGCTTTTCACAGGATATGCATTTTTACAGCAGTCCCTCGCTATCTAGTAACTTCCAGTTAGCCCTCTGCTAACTTGAAGCTGGATAAATAATTTAATCCCGCTGCTCTTACACTCTCTCCAAATGTCATTGAACCAAAAAGGATCCAACTGTGCTAGTGACGAAAGTCACTGAAATGGAAATATGTGGTGGTCACAACAGTTTATCTACAGTTTTATAGCAGGCTACATCCAGGATAGATTCTTCCAGTTAGCCTTTCGCTAACTTGAATGTGGCCAAATAACTTAATCATCCTGTTCTTGTAGGCTTTCCAAATGTTACCAAACTAAATGGACCAAAGTCTGATGGTGAAACAAGCCATTTTGAGGTGGCTGTGCAATGCCTGAAAAAAAAGTATCTTGCATTTTACAGCCAAAACAATAACAGAACAGGCTACATCTGAGGGGCGGCATGGTGGTGCAGTGGTCAGCACTGTGGCCTCACAGCAAGAAGGTTCCGGGTTGAAGTCCCGGCTCCATCACAGGATCTTTCTGTGTGGAGTCTCCATGTTCTCCCTGTTCCTGTGTGGGTTCTCTCTGGTACTCCAGCTTCCTCCCACAGTCCAAAGACATCAAGAGGGGACGAGGCTGATTGATACTCTGAATTGATCGTAGGTGTGATATTTAATGACTGGTTGTCTGTCTCTATATGTTGGCCCTTCGATGGACTGGCAACCCATCCAGAGTAAACCCCGCCTCTCGCCCTGAGGCTGCTGGGATAGGCTCCACCCCCCGCAACCCTTAACAGGATAAGCGGTAGAAAATGAATGGATGGATGGGTGGGCTGCATCTGAGCTAAATAGTTTTAATAGCATCTTTGTATTTTATTAACTGAGGGTTTTCAGCGCTAGCCTCTTTTCAAACCATTTTTGAGAGAATGTCCAATGTCTAATATGCATTAGTAGTGGAAATAATGACTATAAACCAAACTGCAAAGTCAGTATCAGTAGCCCAGTGCTCGTACCTTGAGTGAAAGGAAAACAAAACACAACTTTTCTTTAAATTGCCTCCAACTGGTGATGGATCCAAAATGTAGCATGCAATGAACTGTGGGATTCCTTCACTATGCGCAAAGCAGCCAAGGCTCATGGTTTCAGACCATTTACCAGTGGATGCTAGATCTCAGTGCAAGCATGCAACAGTCAGATTGCATGAAATGATGAAATGGGAGCATGAGTCATTAAAGCGCTCCTCATGACAGCCAAGCAATTTACCCTGCCAACCAGTCACCGAGTTGAGGAGGTCCTCCACGGCAACAAATAAACATATTAATATGATCAGTCATGCTCTGAGAGGTAGAGTGCATAGCAATTAACGGTCGTCTGTTGCTATGCGGACCCGAGCTTTGTTAGCATCGGAGTGACCTTGAAGAGCCTCATTAGGGAAATGATTGACATTGCAAGTGTTGTCGATGGCAACACTGACAGTGGGGAAAGGAGGGATGGACAGACGGATGGATAGGCCGGGTTTCAAGGCTGCAGATGGCAGACAGTAGGTGCACGGGGCAACTGGGATGTTAGGAATGAGATTCATCGAGACAAGCCATGACACACGCCGCAGTGTTCTAAGAACAAGACGAGCTCCTCCAGCTTTTCACTGTTGACTGATCTGAAAACAAATACGCATTGTTTTGTCTGCAGAAATGTACTTTGAGATTCACTCCTCTCCTCTTAATGCAGGGCGCTTCAAATACCACACATTAGAAATCTGAGTCTGCAGATAACGGATCTCTAACATCGATTTAATTTAAATTGTTTTGAGTAACATTAGCAGGGAATTTCCAAAGAATGAACACAGCTCATCAGCTAGGTTGCTAATGTGCAACTGTGGTTGCCTGGAGATATATATATATACACACACATAAAAAAAAAAAGGAAAACAGTTCCTCATACATGATAATAATCATCCGTGACAGCTACAGTACAAGCCGGTGCAGGCGTACCTGTGATATCGTGTTGTTTGAAGGAGTCGCTGTAGATCTGGTGCTGATTGGGACAGTGCTTCTTCAGCCATTTGCACACATCCTGTTGGGTCCACAGGGCCACTGGCTTGGACAGCTTCACATATCCTGGCTGTTAGAGGAGCAAAATACCAATTGACTATCAGTCATACAGGGTACATCACCATCAATATGATATCTGCGGTTTAACAGTCCTACATAGTGCATCATATGAATATGCACATTTTAAAGGGACTATCACTATTTTGTTCAAAGTAGGATTAGGGGCTGTAGGTTCAATACTATCCCGTGACGTCGATGTTACAGATTGTCCATGAAGCTATCATGTGACCGCTTTAAATGGCTTTGTTTCCCACCTGACTGGTTTCCTCATATAATATTTACTCGGTGTTATGTGACATTTTTCCTCAAAGGATCAATATCTTTCAAAAAAAAAAAAAAAGACAACTCCGGGATAGGCAATGGAATGACATTTATAACTTCTTGAAAGTTTTCATGGAAAAAGAATTGAAGACAAAAGTACAACAAAACTGTGCAACAGTGATAACTCCAGACATGGACATGCAATCCCTGCAACATGTTTGAAGTCTGCTCATTTGCATGTCAGGTTACACGGAACTTGGGTTGTGAACATTACTGTCTCATGATTATCATCTCTTTCCCTCTTCCTCTATCCTTTATCTTTAGGTTATTTCCTTCAAACAGTGACTCAGTATCTATCCTTCCCTTTAGATTATCTCCATACTTGTGTTCCCTTGAGTGAAATGAGTGAGCACCAGTGGACCGGCTCCCCTTCACGCCGGCCCATCCTACGGGTCTGCAGGAGTGTCCTACAATTGATTTTACAATAAAGTAGAAGGAATTCAGCCAATGGCCGTATGATGTTAGTAACCTTGCTGACAGACAGATACACGGAGACGGCCAAACCTAACGGTTACTTTTTTTTAATTTATTTTTTAAATACATGAATACCAATTTTTCCCATCATGCATGCTGCATCCCACCACCACTTCTGGAGCAAATCAGCCTCATAGTTTTGAAGTAATCCTGCTATTAGACAAACAAGTGAACAAAGTGCACTGATCTGCTTTTGGCAGAGGTAATACAGACAACAAATAAATATTTAGGAAATATTCCAAGCTTCTAATAACACTTTTAAAGAAGAGAAACTCCCAGACTCTTCTGGCTGAGTCTCCACGCCACATGCTGCTAATGAGACGATCCAAGGCCTCATCATCTTTTTTCTTTTTTTTTTTCTTTTTTTACATTATATTCCCAAAACTCATCTCTATTCAGTAAAAACTGATTAACTATTAATTTGGAAAACTTGTTGGATAAACCCAACTTTCAAAAATATGTTTATTTATTTTCATCTTTCTTATCTCTGACACAAACACACACACACACACACACTTTTGAATACTCTACTCACACAATACACCTCCACACACTCAAATATAGCCTGACTAAAACCCATTCTAGTTATCAAAGCTCTATAGTAACGCATTTAAATTTCCTTTTTTTTTTCTTGTGTGTTCATTCTCACTCGAGATACAATACAGCAATACCCACATACTGCGGATGTATTCGCAGGCTCACACGCGTGCAGTGATGCAAGGCACCGTTCTAGTTTTAATACTTAAAGAGCGGGGAGGGAACGAGCATACCCAAGACCCCCCCACTCCCACACACACACTCTTGAAAGTGCTGGCAACGCTTTTGATTTTGATTGAGGGGCTACTACAATCACAAACACAGGGAGGTGATTAAAATTTCACATCCACTCCCCTTCCACTTCAGCCTGCTCTCTGGCTGCTGTGTGGTGTGGCATAGCAATGGAAGCCCTTCTCCTCTCCGCCCAGAGAAACCATCTAGGTCCGTCCCTCTCGTATTCCATCTCGGTCAGATCTATCACGCCATCTCTCTCACTCCCGGATATTTCAGCTCTCATATCTGCCCCCCCCCCCGCCCCCGCCCCAAAAACCCCCATCTCCCCCTCTTTCTCTCACCTTCCTTATTATATGGCACAACCCGCTCTCTCCTTTATGCCTTTCTGCTGTTCCTTCCCACTCACTCTACATCAAGCATCCTAGAGAGACAGAAAAAATTGTGTGTGTGTGTGTGGGGGGGGGGGGGGGGGGCATGCTGGTTCTGGCATATGGTCTCTATCCCCTGCAGGAAGGCGAAGTGAGAGACAGCCAAACCATGCAGGTAGGCAGGTAGGAGAGGCCGCAGCGCTTAATGCGATTGCTTGGCAGCACGCGTGGATGCTGAATCTGCAGTAGAGAGGTGGTAACGAAGTAAGAAAGCACATTAACCATTGAACACAGCTCAACTCAGTGTTAATTAACCCCGACTAGGAGCCTGAGGCGACAGAAGGGAGAGGGAGGCCAAATGGAGGAAGAGTTATGGACAGAGTGAAAGGAAGAAGGAGAGAGAGAGAGAGAGAGAGAGAGAGAGAGAGAGAGAGAGAGAGAGAGAGGGAAGGCAGAGGCATGTAGAAAGAATATAAGCTGGAGTTAGAGTTTGACACAGAAGAGTTATTTTCCATGAACCCATTTGTGAGTCAATGGCCAGCTGTGTTTTACATTCTGCTCTGATTTAGTCCCTAGCTATATTCCCAGGGCCGGTAAAATAGGTGAGCTGGTGCCTCGCTGCCTGCCAGCCAGTGGAGCCAAAGGGCGGTGAGAGAACAGCAGAGAGAAGAAAACAGGAGTACAAGCGTGCTCACAGAGCTGCGTTCAAGACCCTGGGCCAATTAGAGATTTGAGTGACAGCGCAAGGGTGTGAGGAGCTTTATTTCAAAGTGGAAAAACATCTGGCACACACACACGAAGGATCGGAGGTACATACACATGCGTGGGCCAAGGAGTGAGGTACATACAACCATTCAGTAACACATAATCATAAGCATAAAAGATCAAATTGCGTTGCGCCATACGTTCAGCCGTCCTCGGCTTTAATTGATAACTGAAAATCCCAGCACGGTCTCCCCGCGCTCTTCACGTTACCTTAGCAACAGAGCAAGGACACCCTCAAAAATTAAAGACAAGGAATAAAGCCTTGGGGAAACATGAACCAGAGCCTGGAATAAACAACCACAGAGGAAAACTATTACATACACAATGAACCATGTAATTGCGCTAACACTGATAAGCATTTAAAGATCCAATATGAATGTACACGGCTAAATTAATCAAGAGGCAATCACGTCCCTTTGTGGAGGCATGAGAGTTGGAATTAAAAGCATTCTCGAGACAAATGTGGTGGGATTTGGCAGCCGATGTTGTATACAAATAGATGAGTCGGCGGAAAAAAAAAGAAAAAAAGAAGCACGGTTTCTCTTTCACCTCTGATTGTTAGCATGATTACAGGGTCAAACGGCTTTTCACTAAATTAAAACTGTTGCCTACAACAGCGATTGGCAAAAAAAAAAGGAAAAAAAAGAAAAAAAAAGACATTGTCAATATCTGAGTGTCGACTGGCCGCAAAGATCTGATGTCAATAAAGCTCCACTTTCAGTTTTACATCCCAGAAATAACTCGACTAGAACCTCAACCATGGATTTTCCTCCTCAAGTAAAAGAAGTGAGTAAGGGTTCATTTGTTGAGCAGCTTTTACGATTGGAGAAATACGAGGAGAAAAAAAAAGTCACAGTTGAATTTAATTCTGTGAGGAGATATTAGAGATTATGTCTTATTTTTTTTTGTTAAATAAAAATAATAAAAAAGAAACTTTAATTAGCTCATCCTTTGAAAAATATAAGATATAATCTTCCTATTTGAGGTCAGTTTTCATCTCTGCCGCTGAAAGCTTTGTATTTTTCAAGCAATCTTAATCTAAATCTGGCAGGGCAGAAGCTCCCTTCAAGGAGCAAAAGAAACATACCCGTCAAACAAACTGACACATGTCACTGACTGAGATCACAGCATTACAAACATAGCACATGTAAGCACGCTTGTGATTTATTGATAGAAAGACTTTAGATTTTTCCATTTACTGTGTTTATTTATGCCGTGGAAGCTGCATTTGTCTTCCCTCACCATCCCTAAATTACCACCATTAATATTCATGGTTACATACCACCCTCTAGTGGTACAACTGAGCTCCGCAGCTGCTTTCATCTGAGGGAGTGGCGGGCAAATGCCATTAGTGCAATGTTGACTGAGCGAACGGCCGTTTGAGACACGGAGCCCTGTCGTCTCTTCTATCGCTGCTGCACAGCTAATTAATGGCTCTGGCAACCTCTCACGTTTCTTTCTTTCAGTCTCACTCCATTTAATCCCAGCCAGAGCTGGCAGGAGATGAAAATTCCCCGTATTAATTAATCTGTTACATACATGAATGGGGCTGAGATATGTGTGTGTGAGTGTGTGTGTGCGCGCACGCGCATTGACAAATCTAAAGGGTAGTAGAGTGGCGTCCGGTGAGCAGTGCGAGAGAATAACACGCCATGCAGGATAAATTAATAAGCCTTCATAAGGAGCCTCTATTTGAAATGGGATTTACACGTAGCGCCAACTTTACTCATCACATCAAAGAAAGTGCACAAGACCCCTTCATGGTTCCTGACCTTGGGATTTGTAGGATCGGTGCCTTGCCGAGTGTGTTAGTAGCAAGCAAGAATATTCACCTTGGGCTCGGTATTAATTATGAGTGAGATGAGCTGATTTCCTATGGATGCCAGAGCCATCCAGCGCAGGCTTCATGCCTGTTTTATAGCCCTCTTTCAATCTATGATGAAGCCTCGACTTGAATACAAATAAAAAAAAGGCACGCACAAGATTCTGCTTTAATCTAATATTTAAAAACTAACACCGCTGGTGAGATGAAGCGAAAGCTACCCTAGGCCTTCCCACAGGTAGCCTCTGGATGTGTTCTGTGCTAAATAAAGGCTCATTCGTCTATTTATACTCATGAAACAAGCCAGATGAAGAAGCGTGATTTCACGACACCGAAACGACACTTTGCGTGTTTTTGACACAAAACGAATTGTTACCCTTTCAAAATATGTTAGATAAAAAAACTCCCTAACACACTCTTGTTCAAATGTAAAGGAAAACATCTTCATTTTGGTCGGCAATCTTAAAAAAAAAAAAAAAAAAAAAAAATGGGGTTTCCCTACAAAATCATTTAAAGCGACCAAATCCTGGTTTTATAATATAAAACCGAGACATTAATTCCCGCCAACAACTTTTTCGGCTGCTGAGCGAACGTGTGGCCGAAAAGGTTTTCTTTTTTTTTGGACAACTCTGCTTAGTAACGAATTGATTATTTTTACTAAAAATTATGATAGTTGATCGATTAGCGCTTGCAAATTCGCTTCTTCTTTTTGCCAGGAAAACGGTAGATTTCCGCTCCATGCGTCTGCTGATATTTTACGGGAAAATGAGTTTCCACAGAAACTGTTCTGGCGTGAATGACACTGATGGTAAGGTTTTTCATGCACGTCTTTGGCTGAGGTTGACTGTCATTATTGTTGCGGCCTTACAATTAATCTAACTTTTATTCTTCACCGGACAGATCATGAGCAGAATATCACAACATTTCTGATAACATGATATTGCGGCGAGGTTTTGAACACTGTCAATACTTATTATGATCATAAATAAGTTTTGAGTTATTTTTATTCTTTTAAATATGTTCTTTTACTATTTCTGCGGTGATTGCCAGGCAAGTCAGGTATCGCAGAGGTTGTAATCTCAACGTTTGCCTTGTTGTGACCTTGAACTTTCTTATCACCAAAAAAAAAAAAATCGTTAGTCCGCACCCATGTGGGAGTTAATGACAAGTCTGAAGAAGTTCCCGAAAGGCACCGGAGAGAGCTCACGCCCACGAGGACAGGACGGACAACCGCCGAGCCGTTGAACCACACGTTAGTCAGCACTCAAGAAATCCAATCTAAGATAATCGAATGAGTGGAGCGTCTCCTTGCGTTAATTAAATTCATTTGTTAAGATCTCATCTTATGGTGATGTGTGGCAATAGCGCTTGAATGTGATATCCTCACATCCTTTTGAGGCAAAACTTCCATTTAGTTCTTAAATAAGGTTAAGTTTTAAATTGGCCCTTTGCTGTAGTGAATGGTAGAAGTGATTGCCGTTCTATAATTAAAGTCTTCTTACTGTTGAATTTTTTCCCCCCCAAAAAAAGAAAAACTTTTTTTTTTTTTTTTTTTTAAGCACAAGTGGGACTAGAAGCTCAAGCGGTAAAATTATTTCAGCTTATACAAAACCTGCTCCGGGTCTCTAAGCTGCTTCAAAAAGAATGATAGCTGTGATATTAAGTTACCATGACGATACCTGCATCAACTGCATACCACGGAGGCACGTACTCAGTTGCACAACAATCCTCGTGTAATTGGATGTGTTCGCACTAAATGAACCCAAGCCTGGATGTCTGCCTGCTATTTCAAAGGCTCATCCAGGGTTCTGAGTCCAAGCACTAGCACTTACTTTGATTGACAGCTGATTGAGGAAATAAGGAGTTTGAGGCTTTACTGATGGTGCATTCTTTGAGCTTTCAGCAGACACACTGAGGGGGAGTTGAAAACGCAGCCTGGAACGGCGACTTGCCTCTCTTTGTTTTTATTTAAGAGGTGGGTGTGTAGGACAGAACCACTAATGTCTTTATGTGGCTTTGTAGCATGCAATCGTACAATGACAGTTCTGTGCACACACTGTTGACAATAAAGACAAGCGCTCGAGTACTCGCAAATAGATTTTGTGATATTAAAAGCTGCTCATAATTAGCTTGAGGCTAGTCCCAACTGAATGCTAACAACAGCACGAACGAGCACAGAAGCACGAGTGTTTTAAGCTCGAGCCGAAGTGTTTGTGGATTCAGTGCATTCCGGAGTCATTAAAAAAAAAAAAAATCTTAAGACAAGTACTTGAGAACTTGAAAGGAGTTTAAAAAAAAAAGAGAGAGACTTTTTGGATCAAGTATCACTTTTCAGTCATACAGCTAAGGTCAACAAAGTTAGCTAAACTTTATTTGTAGAGCACCTTTCATACAAGGAATGCAGTTTCAAGTGCTTTACGGCAAGAGAGTAAAATGCTTTAAAAGCATAATAAAAACACGAAGAATCACGATAATAAAATCGGGTAAATAACAGTAAAAATAAAAAGATAGTATTAAACTGCTTTAAGCATCATTGCGCCGCAGTTTGATCCTAGAAGCTCACGCTGATGGTGCACTGAAGTCAGCAGGATGACAAACAATTTCTAAAATGCTTATTTACTGAATTAAATTCAGATTAGATACAGGGATGTGATTTAGTCTGAGATTATCATTATATCATCATTACAGGCCACCAAAATACACTGAAGCAGTCGATCCTGAGGTAAGCGTTGGTTTCTGGAGTCGGTGAATCTATGCTGGGTCTATTTACTCTCAGGGTCAAAGACTAATGTCAGTAGTGGAGCCGTGAAGGACGCTGGCAGACTCACCCGTGTCAGCTCAGACTCAGAGACAGAGCGATGAGGCGGCGACCGGCGCTGGTACATGGGGGGGCTGATGTCCTGGTAGGTGGGGCTATCATCATCCAGCAGGACGGCCCCTGCATCGATGCACTCCTCGTCCTCCTCCAGCTGGGATGTCCCGTCCTCTGGGCACATCCGGTGGTCGATGCCATTCTGGCTCAGGTTGCAGTGGACAGCTGTGTGGAGGAGACAGACGATATAAACAGTGATACGGAAAGAAGAAACACGGGAAGAGAGCTGGACCCAACTGATGATGAGTAAAAAACACTCATGTTCTTTAAGTATTACTAAATGAGCGACTTGTAGTAAGATTGTAAGTACTAGAAGGAGTCTACTGCATCAATGGTGGCCTATTTAGAAATTGAACTGCCTTACATTTGAATGCTTTCCAGTATTCTGGCATGTCATCTTCTGAACTAATTAAAACATGATCTATCATTTCAATTAATTATGCACGACTCTATATTTGGGAGAGTGATGAATTACCCTTGAAGCCAGAGTTGAACCGTACTGCGTGCTGTACCGCATCATGTCCACTAGATGGCAGCACACAACATGGCATAGTGTAGGAGCAGCTGCTGAAGCAACACTGACACCAGGTCAGCATATAAGGATGAAATTTACTTTATTGTGATATATTAAGAGTGAGAAGTAGGGGATGCCTGCTGAGAGAAGCAAATCTAATATGTCACTGTTTCAGTGTCAACACGTTATTAAAAACCCACAGTCAGAGCAGGAGGCGGGCCTGTCCTGTAGAGTCAGATCTTTGTAACACACCAGTCGCAAGGATTTCACATCTATTTCAGACACTGTTGATACAGATTCCTGACCACCCTTTAAATTAGTTTCATTTACTTCATTCACTGACGAAGGAAAAATATAATATTAACACAAAAAGTTCCCACATCCTGAGTAAACAGGAGCCGAAAGAAGGAAAAGAAATCTCAATAAAAGTGGAACAGAAAAAAGAAAAAGGACCCTGTGTGTGTATGAGGTGACTTTCAAATGTGTGTTTCCATCCTCTTCAGTTAAACCGATTTCTCGTGTGTTTAATTTGGATATAAAACATAAACAGAAATGTAAAACATTTTACAACTATGAATCCAGTTAAACTCCTTCTTTTACTGACTGTGATCAACCTCGCTCGCCCTGACTGCAGTACGCAGATGGAGGAGAGGCTCAACGTGGGTGGAGCTAAACGTTTGACTCCGCACACTTGCCGCAACTATTCGGAACCTATGCCTAAACTTAAGCATTCTGACCCTAAACCTAACCTCTCTCGAGCTAATGCCTAAACCTAGCCATTCGGAACCGCGGAGTCAAACGTTTAGCCCCGCCCACATGTAGCTCAACCCCGATCTGCGTACTGCAGTCAGGTGCACTCGAACCTTTCAAAAACAAAATGCCACTGCACTGATTCCTGAGGGGTTGATTAATTTAAGGCTGTGTATACTACACTGCAGATTATAATTTGTAGGCATTATAATTTTGTTTTTTTGTTATGTTTTCCGTTGGAAATGTCAGGCTGGGACACGATTTCAGTCTCATCAGGCAGTGATGCAAACACAGAGGCGACAGCTCGCGGTGAGCTGTGCGGCGTCACTGAAATAGGCCATTTGTCATCATGCAATCTGCCCACTTTCTAAAAACAACACAGCTGGCTGGGTTGTGTGGAACGAGAACCAAACACGCTTTGATCACACCTGAAGGCTGCGTCAGCTTCTGCTGAATTAAAAAAGGTCAAAGAATTACTTTAGAGAGGTAGAAAGAACGGACACAAATCTACCAGAAAAATCACATCAGTGCACATGCAGATTTGAGCAATGCTATTTTGGAATAAAAAGAAAAAAACAACAACCCTCACGGGCACCCTTATTTTTTTTTTTCCATCATTTAGAACCAAATACACAAAGAAAATAGTGCAACCTACAAAACTTCACACATGACAAAACCACATTACAAGGTCCCACAGGCACTGAGGCTCTATGAGAAACAAATGTTGGGATGCCCTTGATGTCCCACAGGGACTCATCGCTGGTGCTGGCTGGGTGTCTGACAGCCATCAGTCAAACAGACATTTGAGTGGGCCGGTTGGCAGCAGGCCTCCACACTCAGGACAACAGCCAGATGAGGGCTTACTTCAGGCCGCCGTCACAGAGCGATGACAAAAACAAAAAAAAACACAAAAAAAACATCTCCGACAAGGGGAGGTAGAAGGATGGCACCAAGATCTATGCTTCCGTACCGGTGGACAGCACTCCTCTAAAGGTTGATCGATAGGTGACTGATACACATTTGTGGTCAAAAAAAAAGAAAAGAAAAAAGGAAATCAAAGTGTTGAAATTCAAAGGAAAACCTCACAGGAATGACAGACTTGGTTCTACTCAGGAAATGAGCTCACCACTTATTAAACTGCAGTGAATCCAGTTTTCAAAGTTGTTGTTTCTTTTTTAACTCTGTGTTTACTCCCAATATCAAATTAGATCAGAATTTGACAAGTTTGTTTTTGCGGGTTTAATATAGTAGAATAACAAAGACGGTCTGAATGTGGACGGACTGGCAGCATCACACGAGGGAGTATCACCAACGTGACACAGCTGCAGATCGGCTCCGAGTCTTTCACACGCAGAGAGAATATACATGAGTGGCCCTACATGGTTTAAACAAAACCGACTTGAGATGCGCTGCACGAAGCTCTCCGTCTCTCCGAATCCCTCACTCACTATTCCTCTCTTCTCCCCTCCCAGCTCCTACCCCCCCCCCCCCCCCCCACCACCACCACCCCCCTTCTTCTCCTCACCCGAGTCCAGTGTGCAACCACCCTGGATGAGAATTTATACATCCTTCTGCTAAAAGCTTCAGGAAAATTGACTAAAGGGATAAATGACAAGATGTCAAGAGACGTTACAGAGGTGGAGAAAGACACTGCTGTCTGCCTTCACCTGAGGGGTGGGGGGGTTGATAGGGGGCAAGGAGATGCTTTTTTTATATCAGCAACAGTTACTAAAAATAGCACCCGTCCTCCCTGACATGCGCTGTGCGAGCACTGAGAGCAAAGAGAGAGACAGATGAGGGAGGGCGCCTGGCTCCTTCCTTCCTCCCACTGCTATTTTTCTCTCAATGAGGTTGCATAAAACGAGGCACATGGGAGGGGGTGGGTGAGATATGAGGGGAGACAGTGAATCAAGCCATCCTAGCACAGCCAAGTCTATTTCCACTATTGAGAAGATTAACACTGAATTGTCTTACTTACGTACCACCTCCCGTGTCTCTTAATTGGGGTACATGGTTCTGAACAAAATCTACCACCAAGCAGTCAAGTATGAAAGCAGCCCTGACACTGTCAGCATGATCCGAGAGCGCCACCACTGAACATTCACACATTTTCTGTTAATTTAAATGATTTCTTTTCTCCCAAATCTGAAAATTTAACTTGCTGTGTAGCACCTGGGCAGTCAAACGAGACCGTACACACGTCACTTCACACTGACAACAGGGGACAAGGTGAGTTCAGACGATCTGATTCCAAATTTTTCATTGCAATTTATAAGAACAATATTTGCAAAGTTGCACAGCTGTGCACGTTTACTGAAAACACTTCATGTAGCTGTTGATGCTAGCAGCTGTAACATCCATACGGTGTCGTGAAAAAAATAAATAAAAAGTATGATGTATGTAGCTGTATCGATTTTACTGCACAGCCCTGCTGCATCTGTTGCCATGACGCCACCTGAACCAGCTTGGCTCATCGTCAACAGACAGACATACATGATTACAAAGCTTTCAGTTTCATTGAGTTGAATTTATAGAGATTTAATTTCTGCACACAGACACCGCCTCCTCTTTTGTAAAACTAAATGTCTGTAATTATTTGAGATTATGAATTTAGGGGCCTAATATGTTTCCAACAGCCTTCAGACGTCCTGCCGACATCATCGGGTGTGTAATATCTCACAGGGAGAAAGAAAAAATGACATTAAAACAAAGGAGTAATATTTACCGTGTAAGTTTTGGCGCATGGATAAAAGCTGCCGGCTGTGACGTTTTTAGCTTTTGAGATGAAAACATGCAGAAGTGGAGTTGCTGGACATTAGATGAAGTGAACGGGGGAGGGGGTGGAGCATATGAAGTTATTGGGGCTGACATCTTTCTCCTAAACCACACCGATGGCTGAAAACCTGTTGTGCTGGGGGGGGGGCATGTTTTAAAATGAAAGAACCAGAGACGTCAAACACTATTTTTCCGCACTAACCCCCCCAGAGACTTTCCCAGGCAGCGCTGGTTCAAACTAGCAGTAGCTCCATATAATCAAAAGTGAAGTTTGCTCTGTTTGGGCACTCAGGCTCGTAGTGATCCGTTTCTCTTTGGCTGACTCTCAAAGTGGAGCAGAAAGAATAGAGTTTGTGAAGAGAATTAAATGCATAACCCAGAAACAAAGAGGGCAGAGGGAGACGACTGGAGATTTGACCAAATCTGCTGCTCTTTGTCCTTTTGTCTGTTTTAGGCTTTAGACTTTAAAGCCAAAGGTGAAGTTCATCACAGTTCACCAGTAACACAAGCACAGGAAGAATGTGGCTCATTACTGAATCAACCCAACTGTGCTAACAGGCGGCTCTTGGAAGTGTAGAACGTCGGTCCGGCACAAAAACTGACTAAATGACATTTCAGTCATTGACTATGACTCGGAGCTGAATCAGAAATCCGTCCTCCTCACGCGTGTGAAGCCTTTAAAAACGCTGGAAATAACCGAGAAGAGGGATTTACTCCTGACAGGTAGGTGAAATCCTATGCGTCTATCCACAATGATATACATGCATCTCAAAATGCATGTGTGCGCGCACACATCCGTGAGACCACAAAAATAATAAATGTGAGAGAAAGAGGGTGTGAATGTGTCTGCCCCCCCTGTGGGGCCTTTGAAAGTCTATCTCCATCAGTTGGGGGCAGATGACACAACACGAGCCTTGTGGTACAAGTACTGAAGTACTTATTATCTTTGAAGGGTAGAGAGAGAGAGAGAGAGTGAAGGAGAGGGGTGAAGCACATTATCGCCTGCAGAACAGGATGTTTTGGAGTGAAGGATGAGCTCACTGCTAAATGAGATTAAAGGTCCAGTGTGTAGGATTTATAGGGATCTTTTGGCAAGGATGAAATATTCAATACTGCATTTCCATTAGTGTCTAATCACCTGAACTAAGAATGACCGTTTTAACTTAGAATGATCCCCTAAACATACGCACCTACGTACCATAGTCTGAGCAGATTTTGACTATTTAGAACTGCATGCAATGGGACCCTTAACCACTAGGTGGCCTGCATGGAAAGAAGTGGAAGACGAGGAGGAGGAAGGAGATAACACACCCAGGTGTTGTAATGTAGGGAAAAGTATATTTCAGAATCTTAAAAAGGGAAATACAGTATGAATGCATTTTCATTCAGTGATGCAAATATGCAAAATACTACTAGGATTGCTTTTAATGAAAAAAACAGACAGGAAATGCTACATGGGCAGATGTCACTGCAGTTTAAAACTGTCATTAGCAAAGCCGGGAATGGAATTCATGTCAAACAGCTTCCCCGATACACGTTCTCTCCACAGTTGCTTATAGAAATCATATGGAAAAGCTGTCATTTTGGTGCCTTTTCTTTTTTTTTGCTTTAAAAAAAGGGACAAAGTGAAGCTGCAGACACAAAGGGAAAAGAAAGTCAAACAGCAAGTGCTTTCTACTCTGGCAGAACTCAAGAGGCGTTTGGATCTACAGTACGTGTCGCAGCTATCTGAAGTTTATTTTGAGGGTTTTTTTATGTTACGGAAGTCTTTCAAGAGGATGAGAACGCCGGGTTGCGTAAAGCAACTCGGTACTTCACTTTACATGGCTCACAGATAAGGTGCTTCTGTGTCAAACACGGAAACAAAGTAGGGCATCTCTCTGTTACCTTAACTTATTCATGAGTCATTAATAGAGCTGCCTTTTATATCTTTTCCTGCGACATTAAAATTCATGAATCCGCTCCGTTATCTGATTCAAGGCGGACCAGTGATCTCAGGTAACATCCACGGAGCAGACAATTAAAAGTGGGTCAACTCAGACAGCGCTGCATGTAAAGTGTGGAGGTGGAGTGGTGTCAGTGATTATACAACCCCCCCCCCACCACAGACACACACACACACACACACACACACACACACGTCACAGTACCGCTGGAAAAAAAATCCCCTAAAAAAGGAAAAATATCATGTACTTACTGCTTCGTCTCAGCTCGAGGTTAAACTAAAAATGCCAATGACAAGAGATGTTCTGATTAAGATATCGCATCACAACACGAAGCGTCACAATATATTGCCGTGCCACCTTCCGTCAGAAACACACACACACACACACACACACACACACACACACACAGAGCTAATAGCAAAAGGAGTTGTAGTGGAGACAGTGAACCAAATCTCATGAACTCTGCAGGTGGTGTTGAGAACAAGGGTGTATTTTTTCTTCTTAAAAAAAAGAACATGAGTGAGATTCTGAGAGGGAAATCAATAAAAGATGATGTAAATTAGAGTGAAAGAGCGCGTGGCTGAATAAACGAGTGGATGAAGCTCTGTCAGGTCAGCCGCTGCTCTTCGACTTTCCACCCACGTCTACGAGAGAGAACACACACCAGTACTTCCTGTAACCAGTAGGTGGCACCGTGACCTCATGTTCAAGTTGAAGGGGCGGCGACTCTCGTCAACTGTGCCAAGTCTAGAAAATATCTGACCAGGTGGAGTCAAGCTGGAACACTTTCCTGCTCTATGATGAAATTAATCACCTCACTACAGTACCACTGCAATATCAGAATTAATAAAAGAACATCAAAGCGTAAGAGGACATCAGCATCAACCAAAAACATGATTTTCTTCTACCACCAGGTGGCGCAATGATCAATCTGCCCAGGTGAATATCAACTGCATTGTTTTTGCATAACATAACGTCTTGGGCAGAAATAATACATCATTTCCCTTCCGTACAATCATGCTTCTTCTCCCAAACAGTAGCTCCTCCCATTAGCTTCACTTCTCAGATCTGGAAGCTCCATCCACTCTTTTCTAAAGCCTGTGAGAAATATGTCAGTGAGACAGAGCTAGAAAGAAAAAGACAGTGAAATGACCCATTTACAGCACAAACGCAGATGAGCTAAATATAACTACTAACTCTGGCTTGCTATGAAGAAAGTATCCCAGGCAAAAGACCACCCGCCTTCAAAGGCAGACAGTTAAAATGCTACAAAAATAGACTGCTTAAAGCAGAGTATCATCCATAAATGTTTCATTAGAGATACCAACCTCCTCCATATGGCATCCAAAGAAGACCTTTTGCTGGTTAAGTGGAAAGTTTTAGGTTTCTCTCTTTTGACCTTTGCTGCGCCGAAGTTTGTTGTACAAATTTCCCTACAACATCTTCGCATTTATCCCAAATCAATTATTTAATTGCGCTACATCTCACAATTGTGGTGCTTTTAGGTGTGCATCACTTTATATGATCGCATCAGGCTGGAAGTCAATTGACAGGGAAACATGAAACGTCAGATGCAGCTAAAATGTTAAATCCTCTGTCAGGTTGTGAGACTGCATTGCAGCTGATGCTTCACGGCCTTCTTTACCTGCACGGCACCAACTCCACCTCCGACATGTCTGGTTCTAACGACTGAGGCCACAGTGAGAACCAGACTGCTTGCAGTTCCAAAATCCAGCTCTTTGCCCGCAGATTTTGCATTCATATGCAGATATCAAAAGATTACTGCTCATCTGAGACGCGTGGATATGCAGAGGTTTCCGTCATTATGGCTGCGTATCCGTCACGGCAAACTTTCTGCTTTTGAGAGAACCTTTGGCAGTCTAAAAAAATATGAAGCCTGTCTAAAAGTAAAGTACGCGGTCAGACTTAAAGCGGCACGTACAGCTTGTCTCGGCGTGACTCCGGCTCCCTCTATTACTGCAATATCAGTGACACGCAAGCTGTCTGTGTTCAGCAGTTCCTAATCAGTCAGCAGAACAAAGCCCAGAGAACTTCATGGTCACGGGAGACTGAAGCTGACACCCTCTACACAACGGGGGGGGGGGTCGAATGATGCAGCATATTCACCAAAACTAAACCAAAAAAAAGGGAAAAAAAACACACACACACAAAGTCATCTGGGGAGGGGAAGAAAGGTCAATGGAATAAGGAACACTGCAATTTACTGAGCTACTGTTCTATATCTCAGGTTAAGTTTGGGGTCGTACACAGACTGTAGCAGCACGTTGCTCCTGCATCCAGTAGTTCCACTGTAAGACTGCGTTCATGTGTAACAGCCACATGAATCGTTTAGTAAATCAAATCGGTGGAATTTATCGGCATCCTGAAAAGGTGGTATTTGAGAATGTGACATCATCTAAGTAGTTTGGCATCTGTCCCACATGGGATAACTTCAACCAATCACGTCAAAGACACCGCGACCAGTCTGGGACATCTTTTCAGTCCAAAGACAAAACACACACGATTCGACTGATGCTGCAGCAGCTGCCCAATAAAGTACTGGCAGCTGCCTAACAACCTTATTTTGGAAACTTGATATTTAAAAAAGGGGGGGAAAAGTACCAGAAATCCTTTCCACTGGACACCAGGGCAAAGTTTGTGGTTCCAAATGTTGTACGTGCACACACAATACAATCCTTTTGGTACAGCAGGAGAGTCCATCTTTATACAACGTCTCGGCAGCAGACTCTTCGCCTCCTCCTGGCACAGACAAACCCAATAGAATTGTAATGAGCTCACCCCTGACATCTGTTAAGCAGAGCCATCCATTTACTTGCTGCTCATATCCATTCAGCAGGAGATGCTGGTCTCTGCAAGTCTGCTGCTGACATCTAATTTGTGAATGTTGTTGTGAACAGGGAGGCAAACTTTATGCCCACAACTACTTTTTCCCCACTTTGTATTTTATTGCCTATTTGCTGCCTGCTCTCATTCTGAATTTCATGCAGCAGCATTTTAGAAAGCTGCATCATCATGGCTGTAGGTCCACCCATGGGAGGGACGATGATGTAATCCTGCTCTCCGGTGACATTTGCTGCATCTTTGGTCATTTTAATCCCTTATTTTTCTATTAGATGGGCTGGAAAACTCCTAAATTAACTAGACTACGATATCCCATCAACTGAAACAAATATGTTTACTAATTCTGTCAGTGGGCTTGATCTCGAGGGATGGATTTGGAATGAGTTTTCTAACCGGCTGCACAAGAAGACAAAACCGGACAGGACAAATCAAGGAGGCTTGACGCACAGAGGCAAGAGAGAAGAAGTGAAATGAACAACCTCAGCCACGGGCGTAAACACTGCCGCGGCTGGACGTGGGCACCAGCTAGCCTGTGTGTCTACAATACATGGACATATAAGTGAAATAAACAGTGACATGAGCAACCAAGAAGCCTACATGCTACGTTCAGATCAAAAATAGCCTTAATCACCAAAACAAAAAAAGAGGGATGTTTTGTCGTGATTTGATGTCTTCACAGTAAACGGCTGTAAAAGTCCACATGGTTACCGTTACCGTTTTATTTATCATCTAAACCGTGTTCAATTAAAGTGCCATGACAAACTCATGTAAGTGGCGGATTTTACCTTCTGATGATTGGCAATGCCTAAAGAGAGCGGGCACGCATGCACACACACACACATACACACACACACACACACACACACACACACACACACACACACACACAATATATACAGAGATCAGACTTGCAGCATCGTTCCGAGTTCCGAAAACAGGCAACGGGCAGAAGGAGCTCAGGAGAAGGAGGTTTATCAGCCATCAAAAAAAACCGTCAAGGTCCGAGGCGTGTGGCGTATTTCTGAGCTCATACCATAATGCTAAAAACAAAAATTTAAACAAAAATTTAGGACCAATCAGCACCAGCATGAGTTGGTGAGTGGACGGTCCAGAGCCTCAATGCTCGAGGAGCTTCTGAAGCTGGAGCGCCGTCCTGCTGCAGCCTGGGACTGAACTACAGCTCAATGAGCGACACACAGACATGTATGTGTACAGGTGAAGGTGGAAACACCAGAGCAGGGCTAACCAACTACTCGGGTGAGGGAGTTAGCCCCCAAGCTAATTCAAGAGACAGCAAACAAATGGGATGCTGTTTTGTAAAATAATCTGGCAGGAATTTGCAGTTGTTATACTGGCTCTTCCTGCAGTACCACAGAAGCGAGCACAACCCCCTGCAACATGACGCATGCAGCGTGCAGGATTTGGGGGAAGTCAGTCAAAGCATATTCCTAACAAGGTTCTCGTTAGTATAGATTCACCACACAGAACTTCTTTATTGAGAGGCTTAAGGCAGACAGCGGTAGTCGCCCTCTCAGCATGATGCTATAGACTACTTCCATATTCCTGCATGGAAAACAGAAAGACAAGTGCTTCAGACTTGGCACAGGGATTATCAATAAAACAATATCTGGATGGGAGTTTCAGACTGTGCAAAAGACATTGCATTGAAATCCTAAAAAAAAACAACAACCTTGCTTTCTCTTCTATCTTTCATAGATGAACCCGAGACTGTTTGTCGGTTTACTAAATTACTGGCTGACTAGATGAGGTGATTCCATGTGTTCACTATGACGACTATAATCCAAAAGACCCAAAACGCACACAGGATTGTCTGAAGCAGAAAGTTGAAAGTGTGACCTGATGGAGAACGTCGCCGGCCTTGAATCCAACAGAACACCTTCAGGGTATTTTAACAAAGGAGCGCTCAATCTGGGTATGGTACTAAGTACATTTTCAACATCCTATTTACCCCCCTGACCGAAAGGGTTGGCGTGTTCAGCGCCCTCGATGTGCCACAAGTAGTTCTTAGCATTGTGATAATCACTCATGCGCTTGGCCACGAGGCACCGCCTGGTCTCCTAGCATATTCACCCTCAGGCAGGCAGGCGTCCAGGGTGGAAAACCAACAACTTTCTGTTTTACGTGCTGAAGCCCCAAAGGTAAGATAAATTCAAATTTAAAAAAAAAAAAAAGCTGGTGATCTTAATTTCAAATTTGATCCAAATTGTTTTGACATCATAAGAAGCGGGAAAAGATTTTATCAAGATAATCTTTCTAAGTTCCTTTTTTTTCATGTATGTGACGTAAGAGTAGAAATAAGTATCGCAACAACAAACTGCTGAAAATATGAGCCTGGCAAAGCGAATCTGTTCCCGCATAAACACACGAGACCCAACACATCAGATCAATGGATACCTAGTGGTCACACCCCCTCCGGCTCCATATTCAAGTTTTGCAGAAATTTCTGCAGTTTTTTGTCTTTGCACCCAGACTAGGGAGAAGAAAAAAAACCCTCAGCTAAGTGAAAGTGACCTATATTCTATTCTCAGTCTGAGTGGGATTGTTGAGGCACTGGAACAGAAAAACTGTGACACTGCAGAGTTGTGTGATTTTTCTCCAACGTTTCATCGGAAATTAAAAGTGATGGCGCTGCACTGAGCTTGGTCCGATCCACAGGGGCTCGCTCGCTCGCTTGTAGCGCCGAGAAACAAACCAAACTAGTTTTATTTGATTGGATCTAACTATAGAAACACTGCTAACTGTGGCTAATTCAGCAGCAGATAAGAGTGCGCTTGGTGCCTCTGAAACAAGCCAGTCAGAAGATGTCTTCTTCTACTGCAGAAACTGATTTTTATTCTTGTCTAAAGTTACAAACTCTGCGGCGCAGCCTCGACGGAATGTTTGTCTGGTTTGTTTGGAACGTTTTACCTGCGTATTATGAGGTAGAGTCACAGAGATGGATGAATATTTGAGAAAAGCCAATTAAAAATGTAATGTACAGAAACAAATGTACTTTCCACCACTGGATCGGTGCATATTTAGCTTTATGTGCACCGTGCGGCTGCTCCGAGCTGAAGCTACGTGTTTCTGTGTGTTTTTCTCCGTATTTCTGCCAGGCATATTAGTTATTTCAGCTTCAGTGGATGAGGACATGACCCATTATTCGCTCTCTCTCAATGACACGAGTCAGTGAATTATGATTGTTCTGGAGCTGCACGGATTGCTCCGGTTACAAATTCTACTGACACCTTTATTTCACACTTGTGTTTACATTTCTGCACCAATTAAACAGAAGGCTGAATTCAGTTTTGTTTTTTTTTAATGCTGCTACACCTCTTTGTTTTAAATTTTTTTTTTTTTTTTTTTTACTAATCTTATGTTAAAAGCGTCATTTTTTTTTACTTGAAGTGTGAGATTCGACAGTATAAATCTGGTGGAAAACGTGATGTGAAAAACAGATCCGGACTAGAGGTGAAACACTTCCGAGAACTTACACAAACCAGGAGAATCCGGGAGGGGAGCAGCGTGATAGCTGCTGTTGCGCACAGTAAAAAGGTTTGTCACATACTTTACAAGACAAACCAGAGCACTTCCTGTCAACTCAGAGGCTTGATGAGATTTTAGTCGGTCCCTAGTAAGAGGAGGTATATTTAAAGTGTTTTGGTTGGTTTTTTTTTTACAGTTCTGTAATCTTTGGTAACCTGGTGAGAGAGGAGACGCGGGTGCATTTGGACAAACTAGTGAAATATCATCGTATTGCAGCCGTTTAATTCAATCTACTGAAGTTACCTTAGAAGCGGTTGAAAAAGATGCAAAAGTGAATCTTGGCATTTCAAGGTACCTCACGATGGTGGTAAAGATATAAAAATGGTAGCGGAAAGCAATATCTGCCGACCTTGAGAGGCGTACGGACACAAACGTTGGTCCAAAAGTACGAAGGCTTTAACGTGACCGTCGTCGAATACTGAGCGGTCAAAGTAAATCAGCTACAATGAGAATAAGAGTCACAAATTAAAACATTAAAGTGAAAACGCAAACGCGCGAACTCAAGGTTTACTGATCTAGCCCATTTAAAATTACCACTACAATCAATAAACGCCTCTCTCATTAAGGAGCCCATAACAACCGAACTGAACTTATCTGAACGTCCTAATAAACCTTCACGTTATATACGTCTATCTGGTTTCTTGCCATGCAGAACATCTAATTCCATACACCCATAGCATGCAAATCTCCGTGCTGTGTCACCCCTGCTAGAAACGCCAGCGCACGCAAACCTACAGTATGAATGGAGATGTCAGCCCACAACAGAAGCAGTCTTCCATCACTCAGCGTGTTTTGAGCTGTGCTGGCTGTCAGGTGACTGACAGGCTGTGGACCAGGTATGCAGAAGTGCCACACACTCTCATACCATTCATACCTGCACTGGCAAACACTGGCACTGTTCTCTACAAGTCTTTAAGAAGGAGCAGGTTCCACTGCATGCGTGTGTACCCCCCCCCCCCCCCTCCCTCCCTTATCGTCAACATACCTCTCATTGGATTCTGGATCCACAAGATGCCCCCGATAAGGTGAGGAGATTGGCCAAGCATCCCAAGCGACTGCCTGTCAGGGGAGCTCCGACACTGACGTGTACTTTTCTCACCTCTAACGTCCTCGGAGGTGCGACTTAACTCTTTACTGACAAGACTTCACGTCATACCACCTGCTGCCAGACGAGCTCGAACACACAAAAACACACGGTGCTCTGTTGCATCACAACAATGAAGAGAGAGCGGTGAATAATATGAACACTGTGGGATCCCCCGGAGAACAGACAGTACCCGACACACTGGAGATGATTGTGCAAAAGAGCTGCACGCTGGTCGCAGACCTGTTAACCAGTTTGTCTCGCTGAGCAAACAATCAACGCGGGCGCGCGCACGCACGCACACACACACACACACACACACACTAGCATTATACAGACAGAGCCTGCGCATAAACACTCCTCTATGTGTGTGCGTGTGTGTGAACGCCCCACACTGAATACAAGAATTATTTCAGTTGAACCGTGTAATAATGGAAGCTGACCGGGAAAGTGCGCGTAATGCGGAGAGAGCAAGAGGCTGCAACATCACCCAATCACGCGGTTTGACCACACACACACGCGCGCGCGCGCACGCACGCACACCATGCGGCTCAGTCTGCCTTCTCGCCACAACTATTACCTTCTTCAATTCAACAAGGAATGACACACAAGCCCCGGCGTCTTACCTTGGACAGCCATGACGCTACTCCACAGATTTGGGCATCACTTGCGAGGGGAGAGCTGATGAAGTGGGAAACTCAACGCTCTCTCATTGTACCTTGTTTGGCGTGTTATCATCACTTTGCTGCGGGCAAGCCAGAGCTCACAGCTGCTCCTGCTCCTGCTGCCGCTGCCGCCTCCGACGTCTCAAAGGATTCTGGGAAATGTAGGCTGGATCGATTCTAGAATACAAAAGAAAGAGTAAAATCGGTGTTTTGTGGATTTTAAAAGGAAAACGCAGTCCGGCTTTTGCAAACCAAATTACTTGATAATTATAAAAGTCCACATATCCACACTTACGTAACACATATGACTAAAATATGACATGTCCAGCCAACATCACCAGGTCCTACTCCAGAAACAACCAGTTCATCAAAACTATGAAATATTTGGTGAAAATCAGAAAATGTGTTGAAATAACCTTTTAGCTGGAGTAAACAAAACACAAAGACGATCAACCTAATTGGATTTGACAACTGATGTGTCTTTATCATGTAAAACTTCCAAGTCTGAATAAAAAAAAATAATTAGAAATGACAGGAGGACGTCCATAACAAGGAAATGTACATCTAAAACGCTTCACCCTGCTTGTGTGATGAGTTGAGCTGCTTCTGGTTTGCAGCATCATAGCTTCCATCATAAACCGGCTACTTTAAAATCTTGAAGGAAAGAAAAGACCTGTTGAATATCTTCTTAAAATGCTAAAAGCTGTTTGGATCATTGTGAGTTCACGCAGGCCTCCAGGTTGAAGGTTATTATTGAAGGAAGTGATACTATTCACTGTTACATCATGTTCTAAGGGGGCGAAGTGCAATCAAGTAGCCTCTCTGTAGTGTGCAGTCACAAGCATGGATGTATTTATGCTATTTTGAATAAACATTTTCTTTTTTTTTTCTCCGATCAACGACTACTGTGTTGCTCAAAAGCTTAAAAGTTCAACTTGGCATTAAATCGGTGATGGTAATTGTGTTGTTGAGCCTGGTGGTCCACTCGATCATCGTGCTTTAATGTGCATATCAGTCTTTTCTTTATTTGATTATTTAATCACATTATATTACAAGCATGTGATGTGTGCAACTGCAAAGAAAAATAAAACAGTTAAAAAAATAAATTAATCAAAACAAGTCCTCCCTACACTCCTAGTTATCTCTATCAAAACAATGCATGCACATTTCAAAGACAGGAAGTACATGACCACAAGGTGAATAATGCCCTCTGTTGCCAAGGGTGCTTAGACAGATATGAGGATAAGATTTCATCTCGCACATCCAAACATGAATTTTAACAACGTGTAGAATATTCAATGATTTTAAGAAGATGTTTCTGTCACACTGGCTCAATAGTCCCGATTTGCAGCTTAGCTGAAGATGCTCCTGCTTTAAGAAGTCAGTACATTCGAAAAATAACCCAAATGAACCACATATGATAGTTGGGTGAACGACAAGCGTCCTCAGTTGTTCTCCTCAGTGCTCCACATCTGGATCAACAGCTGCCCAGTGGCAGGCGATGGAGGTGATGGCACCATGGACTCGACCGCTGAGGAAACGCAGCTCGGCGTCGGGGTGCCGGGGATACATGTTGAAGGAGTAGCCAGAGGCCTGGCCTGCACTCAGTGTGCGGCCCCTGCTGGTGGTGAACACCACTGACTGCAGATAGTGAGCAAACTTCCCAGACACCTGCATGATGGCTTCTCCTGGGTACAACTCCATCTCCACGGCGGTGCCGTACGTGCGGCCAGCAACTTCAGACCAGACAAAACCATAGCGGAACTGGAAGCTGTAGAACAGGAAGAAGAGAGGAATGAATCCCACCAGATCACCTCATCAAATGAATGTGCTTCTTCCTCAGAGCAAACACCAAGTCACTGAGTCCTCCAAATAATGTTGCTATTCACCCGTAGATATAGTTGCTGTAGGCCTCCCACACTCGGACCGCTGTGATCCGTCCCTCCCCAGTCAGACTGTACCGGCTGCCACTTCCCGAGCCCACCGGCGGGGAGAAGGAGTAGTGATGAGACTCCACTTTGAGACAAGAGAGAGCAGAATGAATGAAAGGGTTCATACTAGCCGCCTGTGGATAGAAGCACGCACACAAGTTTCTTTTGCATTCATGCCTTGATTTTCATCTCGCCGAGCATCTGCTGAATTACTCTTACCATCATCAGCCCACACAGAGGCTGAGAGCAGAGCCAAGACGACAACGCACCGCATTCTGGGAAACAACAAAAAATTACATTTGAGGCGAGTCTGGATGTTTAGACAATAAACTGAATCAGCAAGAAATACAGTCGCATACCCCTGTCCTCTTGAAGAGAAGTGCAAGAATAAATGCATCAAAACAATCTCGTACTAACAGACGAGTCCTCGTGAGCTGGAACGTGGAGTTTTCCGCATCGATGAGTGAAGCTCTGCCACTTTTGAAATCTGTCATTTGACTTGGACCATAAGAAGTATTTATACTACCTTGATGCATTCCTGAGTACATTTTTCAGGGCGTTTCCTCATCATATCTGCATCCTGGTTGAGACGGTTTCAGGGAAACGAGTGGGAAAATCTAAAATTGATGCTATGTGACATTGCAGTATTTCCAGTTTGTTTGCACGATTTCAAACATGGTCAGTCATGCTGTAATAACGTTAATGTTTCTTTGAATAAGCAGCAGTGCATCATAATGTTGCACAGAGGAACATTCAAGCCCGCAGAGTTTACCCAAGGCTCATTTCACTCAGAGTTACGGAGCTTATACTGCATCCAACCCCGGATGCTTACTTCCAGTCTGCCCTCTAACTTGAATTTGGACAAATAATTGAATCTTTTGTCTTTTCAATCTTTCCAAATGTTATCAAATTTTCAAATTCTCGAAACAAAGTCTTTTTCAAGCGTCATGTGACGTATAAAACAATCTGTTCGAAGCCAAAACGGTAGCGAGACCTCATCTCCATTCTCTTTTTGTTAATCTTTTTTTTCCCCGTAATTATCCAATCTTTATCATGCTGGCAAGGTGATATTCATTTTACTTCCTCAAAATTTTAGTATGACCGGCAGGAAGGTGTTCAATGTACGTACGACCTGTGGAATGTCTGGAGAGGCTGAACTGATTTTGAAGCCAGACATACCTGGCCAATCAGAAACCAGTACAGATTTGCGCTCTTCATCATGCCATGACATCATAGGGTCTTTTTGAAATTTAGGATGTCGGTTATTGTAAGATTTCATCCTGCAAACACGAGGTGGCGCTATGACTGTGGATTCAATTCAGTTTTCAGATGTCTTCAGACGATGGAACTCTCATCAAACGTGTGAAGTTGTGGCGTCCAGTTAAGACATTCAAAACATTAAAAAAACGAACGCCGTTAGACGAAAACTCAAAGTCCTCACAGCAACACATCGAAGAGCTCGTAAGTGTTTGGTTTTTTTTGCTTTTGAGGAGACATTAAAGTAGCTCTCTCTGCCATTCATAACAGACACATGTCACCCTAAATGTGACCCCGTGGTGATCATAATGGTTGCCTGCATGCCATCAGTGTGACACAATAACTGTTATAGAGGGCCAACACATAGAGACAGACAACCACTCACACTCACAGTCACACCTACGGTCAATTTAGAGTATCAATCAGCCTCGTCCCCTCTTGATGTCTTTGGACTGAGGGAGGAAGCTGGAGAACCAGAGAGAACCCACACAGGAACAGGGAGAACATGGAGACTCACACAGAAAGATCCTGTGCTGGAGCCGGGACTGGAACCTGGAACCTTCTTGCTGTGAGGCCACAGTGCAGCCCATGTTGAAATTAGCCTGTTAAAAAACACACACACAAGAGAAAATTTACACGTCTCTGCTGCAGCTTTAACTTCAACAATCTGACAATTAATAATCAATCACACGGCGGAGGCGGGGTGTTTTGGAATATAAATCAATGTTTTACTGCATGCACCTGCATAGCACAAAGAGCAACCAGCCTCCCAGAGCTGAAGAACGACCCTGAGGAATCTTCAAAATAAAAAAGAACAATTAATTGTGCAAAGACCTCCAACGTGGTCACCTTATTGCACATTGTCCTTGCAGAGCATCATGTAAGTGAATAGTAATCAGAATTATAATTTGTTTTTGGAAATAACATAGGAATTGTAGTCTAAATCAACGAGAAGCTTCAGGAAAGACACGGTGATCTTAGTTGACCATGATCATCAGAAACAAGGAGCCTGGTTCTGTCCAGCTGTAGTAATTTAGCTTATAAATTAATAATTTGCGTCTTTAATCTGCATAAAAGTTAAAAGGAATTGTGGTTTTACTGGGGATGATGAAGGCAAAGGCAAAAATGTTCCTTCAACTGCTGGTTGGAGAAGATTAAAGCTAATAGTGCAGCATTTTTGCAGTTTTTGTTGTTCAAACTTCTTCTGGCTGCAGGACGATGGATAAATGGTTTCAGATCTGGAAGGTGTAGAGGAGTCAAACTGTTGAATTCTCCATCAACCTTTCTTTATGTTACATGTCTGACACCACGTCATTGTTTGAGTACTGAACCGTGACATTACATCAATTTTAGATTTTCCCACTCGTTTCCCTGAAACCGTCTCAACCAGGATGCAGATATGATGAGGAAACGCCCTGAAAAATGTACTCAGGAATGCATCAAGGTAGTATAAATACTTCTTATGGTCCAAGTCAAATGACAGATTTCAAAAGTGGCAGAGCTTCACTCATCGATGCGGAAAACTCCACGTTCCAGCTCACGAGGACTCGTCTGTTAGTACGTGATTGTTTTGATGCATTTATTCTTGCACTTCTCTTCAAGAGGACAGGGGTATGCGACTGTATTTCTTGCTGATTCAGTTTATTGTCTAAACATCCAGACTCGCCTCAAATGTAATTTTTTGTTGTTTCCCAGAATGCGGTGCGTTGTCGTCTTGGCTCTGCTCTCAGCCTCTGTGTGGGCTGATGATGGTAAGAGTAATTCAGCAGATGCTCGGCGAGATGAAAATCAAGGCATGAATGCAAAAGAAACTTGTGTGCGTGCTTCTATCCACAGGCGGCTAGTATGAACCCTTTCATTCATTCTGCTCTCTCTTGTCTCAAAGTGGAGTCTCATCACTACTCCTTCTCCCCGCCGGTGGGCTCAGGAAGTGGCAGCCGGTACAGTCTGACTGGGGAGGGACGGATCACTGCGGTCCGAGTGTGGGAGGCCTACAGCAACTATATCTACGGGTGAATAGCAACATTATTTGGAGGACTCAGTGACTTGGTGTTTGCTCTGAGGAAGAAGCACATTCATTTGATGAGCTGATCTGGTGGGATTCATTCCTCTCTTCTTCCTGTTCTACAGCTTCCAGTTCCGCTATGGTTTTGTCTGGTCTGAAGTTGCTGGCCGCACGTACGGCACCGCCGTGGAGATGGAGTTGTACCCAGGAGAAGCCATCATGCAGGTGTCTGGGAAGTTTGCTCACTACCTGCAGTCAGTGGTGTTCACCACCAGCAGGGGCCGCACACTGAGTGCAGGCCAGGCCTCTGGCTACTCCTTCAACATGTATCCCCGGCACCCCGACGCCGAGCTGCGTTTCCTCAGCGGTCGAGTCCATGGTGCCATCACCTCCATCGCCTGCCACTGGGCAGCTGTTGATCCAGATGTGGAGCACTGAGGAGAACAACTGAGGACGCTTGTCGTTCACCCAACTATCAAACATCTTCAGCTGAACTGTTAACCAGGAGTATTGAGCCAGTTGGTACTAACATCTTCTTAAAATCGTCTCGTGTTCTACTGTACATGAGTTTGAAATTCAAGCTGTGAGGAATGAGGTGAAATCATTTAATAACCCTCTCACCTTTTTGATTATGTGCAGCACAGTTGGAACCTCACTGAGCCACAGAGCATTATTCACCTTGCTGTCATGTACTTCCTGTCTTTGAAATGTGCATTGTTTAATAAAGATATCTCTTAATGTCCTGAGGAAATACTTTAAGACTAATATGGCCAGTTTGTGATCCAAGCATTAATGTCAACATTTCTTTCTTGTCTGCATTGCGTTTTTAAATTTGCATTTGCAGCCATCGCCCACTTGACCATGTTTTAGGTCATTAACGAATACAAGCAATAAAATGAATGATTTGCACACCAAATATGTCGACACAGTATTGATTCTTTTAGAGGATTTAAGCTGAAATGATTTACTTTCACTCAACAAATGTTGACTTGGATAGCACAAAGAAATCAAAAATAAAGTATAAAGAATAAAGTAAACAGAGGTCATGTTCACTGTTTCTGCTGAGTACTTTTATATTTTTTGAGGCTCCAGCGTCGGTCAGCGCTGCTACGCTCCTCCTCCAGTGCCAAGTGTGTTTATTATATCCTGCATAGACATTCGAAAAGAAAAAAAGTGTTCAATGCTGCAGACGCAGCAGGTGAAGACTGTATGTCAGCTTTTTATTTTCTTACCTCATGCCACATCCTCACAATCTGATTGACAGGTCGATACCAGCAGCTTTAGCGGTTTAAAGTGTACCCGCATTCATCTTTATTTATTTTTAATCCATGTCCATTTCATGATGTAAGTATGACAATTTTACGATCGACAGTAAATAAACAAAGACGCTACATAGATTTGTTCAGTCAGTCACAGGTTTTTAAAAGCATCTCTTTCTACTTCAACACAGAATAATGCGTTTTAATTTCAGTACTAATTTCAATTCATGTCCAATGTGTCAATAAGAATAATAAAGTTCAATCCTAGTTGTTGGCAAATGGATTTATTTTGTTGGAGATTTGATACAAGATAACCGAGGAAGCATCAGGCAACGCTCAAATATCCCATGAAAGGTCGCATCCTGATTTTCTTTTCTTTTAATCTCATCGTCTTTCGTGAAACGTCTTGCAAAATGTCCGGATGTCATCCTCCTCTCCTTGTTTTTAATCTGATGAAGTTTTGGTTCACCAAAATCCTGAACACACTATCTTAAGTCTTCCGTCTGGTGAATGACGGGATTTCTACGTTGTTCTTCCTCAATCCTCCGGCAGATGAGAAGAAACCAGGAAGCAACGTGCATCAGTTGTAGGTTGACTGATGCAGTGAAGCGTTCACAGCCACACCCGACCAACTGCTTTCTCTCTCTCTCTCTCTCTCTCTAATCACCCGTCGTTATATTCTCGTTTAATATCAGTCAAATGGCATTTGGAGGTCTACTTTTAAAACCTATGTGAACTCCCCTTTCATTTCTCTGAGGAGAAATTCATCATTTGATTTAAACCACTTAAGGACACTGTCACAGTACAGATGTTAAGGTTTTTGTTTTGTTTTTTAAAACCACTGGATTCCCATCAATTGATTTAATCGTGCTACATTTTCTTGTTTAAACAAAAAAAGAGCATAACAACATGATTCTGCACCGTCAAGATAATGGAGGAATATGCCGGAATACGGCTTGCAAACACTGCCAGCGTAACACCAAAAATAACTTCACTTTGATGACACTGAAAAACAAGCAGGGTTGTTGCTTGCATGTGTTTTTTGAAACATTTTGAAAATCATTTGGGATGACACGGAAATGTTTTAACGTACGACGAATAAAAAAAAAAAAAATCACGCAAGCTCGGGAGAGGTGGTCTCACTGTTACCTTCCTTCTTTACATTTCGACTTAATCCAAATTCAAAATCATGGAAAAAAAAACTTCTGATTGACTTCGACGTTATTCCCAACATTCGGACATTTTTCTCAAAATGTTCTCTTTTTTCTAAACAATTCCACTTTCTCTTGACATTCTCACTTTTTTCTCAAAGTGCATCATAAAAAAAAAACAACAACCTGTCTTCTTCCTCTCATGTCTTTCCTCTTCCTTGGCCCGAATACTCCTTCGTACTAATGTGCAAAAATATTAACATGGTAAAAGAACAGCTAAAAAGACATTTATAAAGTCAGCGTTTACAGTACTGATAGCAGCCTCGGTCTAAATATGCAGTGACGCTAAGCTCCAGCTCTCTTTTGCAGTGAAATGAAAGCTGAAACCGTGAATATTCAGGCTCATTCTGTTTAAAGTACAATATAAGTTATATACTCTAATACTGCAAAGCTGGTTGTTTGGTTCATCATCACATACTTTGTTTTTGTTTTTTGCAGAGTATATTAAGAAAGTGCTAAACAGAAAAAATACAAAACTCTTGAATTCGCCAGAAGCTTAGTACCCTTAGTAAGTTTGACATTTTGAATTCTATGTGCGTGACAAGCGCCGTTCACATCCACAGCACTGGCAGGAGGAACCTTCCAGTCGATACAAAAATAGCAGCAAGATAATCCACGTTGACTCCTTCCCTAAGACTCGTAGTCTCCAGCTTCTTTGGGATTGTTCTGTGTGTCACCACGGAATAGACTCAGGGCAAATTATATTTCAAATCCTCCCATTTGTTGATAAAGATTATTTCAGTGTTGTTTTCGTTAGCTGTTGGAGCACCCAGGTGTGACTGTCACACCAGCAGAGTAATGATCACGTCGTCGTCTTGGCCTTGCCACAGCATCTCTCCTTCAAACTTCACCTTCCCATGTTTCCTGGCTCTCATCAGAATCCCCACCACCTTGTCAGAGATGCGGACATATCTTTCAAACAGTTGTCCAAAGGTAACTCGGGTCTTTCCATCTGCGTCCCGATCAGCCATCGTCCTGATCACGTAACACATATCGTCTATCTCTCGGTGGATGTGTTGCTCGGCACGTTTGGCTCTTTCTGCTGTTTTAGTACCTTCCTTCGGTCGTCCGTATCCATCTTGTCCTTTTTGAAGGCGAAGGGACATGGAGTAGTCATAGTCAAAATATTCACTGAAGGGGTTCAGTTTCTGGTTATCAGTGTGTTCCAAGGCCCAGTTCTGCCAGCGACTCTTCAGACTTCCCACAGCGCTGTACTTCTTAGAGAGGGTATTGATCTTGTTAGCCTCCTCAGCTTTCCTTTGGTACCTGGATGGGATGTCAGATTGTATTACAAACATTTGAAAATAAAAAGAAGCACCATGTACACGTTTGAAAATACAAATTTTACATTTTGCTTGGCGATGTAAGTGCAGGCTGGATTGTCAAGTAGGCAAACTTGAGGGGCCCCAAGGGGCAACCTTGAGGAACCCCGAAACTGAGTGAGATAGATTTATTTAAGTTCAGGTGGTCATGTAATCACTGGCATTGATTTGTGTGACAAAAATTTGTAGATGGGTTTGATGAAAATTTTAGATTGTGGGAACTTATAAATTTTAAGGTTGATCCAAAACCAGATCTGATCGTGTCAGGGTGTTCTCAAGAAGACATTGTGATTAATGCTGCTTGCATGTGTGTTCGCAGATTACACAAAAACGAGGTGTCTGATTTTCACAATTCTTGGGACGTAACGCAAACCGGATCCATTTAACATTGTGAAAAATGTTATCTTTTTCTGACAGTAGGTTCAGCTGAGGTCGAGTGTCCTCCAGTTGGTCATTCGATTACTGGAGGGGGAATCTGATCCTGCATCGTTATACAGTCTTCTGGATCTTTTTTGTACCATCAAATTTAGTTCTTACTCTATCCTTGCAAATATTTTGAAGAAAACAAACTAAAGTTGTCGCCAAAAAGATGTTTCGGTGCACTAGACAAGAAACGCCTCGACAAGGTAATAATTGCTTTTCATCTGTGAAAGGAAAATCACAAATACACTGATCCAACTCACGTTGTAACTGGAGGCCTTCTGATCTTCACTGCAGACTCAGAGTCCCCGTCAGAGCCTTTTTGCTCTGCCTCTCTTACAGAGATCATCATAGATGTTTGCGTATCCTCCATATCCAAGCTCTCCTTCCCGACCTCAGGGTGTCCTCTGTCACCTCCGTCAACATCACTGGTGTGTCCATCTTTTACATCTCCTTCTTTTCCAGACTTCTGTTCACTCTCCACCTGCTTCCAGCTTTTGGTCAGCGATGATACCATATTGGAGCACTTCCTGCGGAGTGTAGGTGAGTGTTTCTTCAGAATCCTGTCGATCTCCTCAGCTGATGACAGAGCCTCCCGCTTGATCCTCTCAGCCAGGAGCTCAATGCCTGCACCTTTGTCCTGAACCCCGCTGGTCACAGTCTTCACCACCTGCTTTGTCTTGATTGGAGACACCACAAGGGGCTCAGCCGAGACGGTGACCTCCTCAGGCTTGGCTGCATCTTGACTCTTCTCCTGAGAAGCCTTTTGCTTCTGACCAGGGAAAGACTTCCTCGGCACCCAAGTCTTTTTGGGTTCCTCTTCCCCAATCCAAGATGGAGACCATCCACTGGGCTCACTAGCCTGCTTCGTCTCATTGTCCGTCACCCACTGCTGCCAGCTGCTTGTCAAGCTGAGCACCTTACTAATGGTGCGAAGCTTCTTGATGTTCTTGTTGGTGGATGGTGTCCGTTGGGAGCCTTGACCAGTCTGTTTGTCAGACATAATTCTGGGTGCTAATCCCCTTAAGTGAGCTGTCAGAGTTGGTCTCCTCGCTAGTTTATCTGTAATGGGTTACCCTCTGTTGCGTTCTATCCTAACAGCTCCTGCTCTAAAATGGGAGGGCAAACCCTAACATGACTCTGGAAAGTATTCCTGCTATCTCAGGCTACCGTTCTGATCATATTCCCTGACACTTGTCACCCCGACAGAATCGGGTTTCATCACAGATAGTGGAGCTTGTAACTCGAGGTAAACAGGGCAATAGGCCTGAGTTTAATTAGCAGTGTAGCGCAAACACACACACAGACCGGAGCATACAGACATGCAGAGATATGCATATATGCACGGTCAGATAAGTCCTATGGAGTGTGTGGTCTTTGCAAAGAACTCATACTTCTTGCAGTTTCAGACATAACATTTATATACATTTGTAAATTGTGTCTTTGTCTCTAAACGCTGTCATTCATGTCACCTAATTGGTGTCTTGGGGGATACAAGAAGACACTTAATCCACGGAAGGAAAAGGAACGCCTGTCCAGAGTGTGACACCTGGAGCAGATGAGGTTCACCTGCTGACGCACAAGAAGGTTTAGACTTGCAGCGCACTTGAGATCAGTTTGTCACAGTGTCTTCTAACACCACAACCACAAACCTCAACACTTTATTTTGCAAGAGGTGTTTAGTGGTTGTTTAGGAGCGATGTTTTGTGTGAATATATATTGGTTTGCATATTTGTGTGTGGGGGGGGGGGGTGTTTATTAATAGAAGCTGGCACACAGACATGAAGTTGCAGCTGTTGGCAGTCTGTCATGGAGACTGGAAATGACTCACTGAGAATCAAGCAAGCACAGAATGTCTTCTCAGAGGATATCAGCGTGATTTGTATTTACCGTACTGGTTTGAGTCACTGGGTTTGGTTTGAATGCCCCTCCACAAGGACAAGACCCATTAACCTTTCAATTTGGGAGAGAATGTGTGAATAAACGCGATATAGTGTAGCTACTTCAGGGTGAAAGGATTTACATAAGAAATGTACCGACACCTAATTATCATAACAAAAGTGTCATTTTTAAAGCATTATTTTCTTTACTTTTTTGATTCAAAACACAACTCGCAGCTCCTCTCTGACGCGGTATAAAGGTATGACAGTATTTCCTTTTACAGTAACTCAGCAAATAAGTCATGAGATACCATCAGCTTCCTTTTGTCAGTGTTAGTTACCACAATAACATGCTGGCATGTTTGCACCAACAGATTGTTAACCCTAACACTGACAATATCTCATGATAGAAATAACATCGCAGAGAACTTCCTTGTCTCTTACATGAAAGAAAGCAGGACTTTGTAGCAAAAGGTTTCGTCGTTTTTCTTGCTATAGCGCCTGTCTATTTCTGAATGAACGCATCGGAGCACAAAAATAGAAAACACGACTCAAAAACAGATACTAAAAGTTTCTTAAATTCCAAAAAGTTATATTACAGATATGTCATCTAAACAGACTTTTACAGCATGGGTTCTCACACATTTGTTATTATTAGGTATTTCAAAAGAATTAAGGATTAAGTCTGAAGTTCATACAAAGTTTTGGCAGCACAGCACACAGTACATATCAGTAACTTGACCTCGACTGTGTTCAAAGGGTCAGACGAGGTTGTGTAGGACAAAAACCCAAGACAAAGATGGTACATTTCAAGAGAAGGTCTTTTTCCCTTTTTTACACAGTAGTTTCTCGATTTAAATGCGTCCTCCATACATTAGTCAGATATTATGATGTTAATAGTCACAACAAGCCCCGTCAGAAATCTTACCCCATCCGCGGTATCACATCCAAGACAAGCCCTTTAGCACCACCTGGAGTTTTCTCTGGATATTACATCAGAAGCACATCTGACACCTGAATGTCAGCGATTCCTGTAGAACTTGTCCTTCTTTCCCATTTACACAGTTTGTTTCTATCTGATCAGATAATACATTTCATATGATTCCATCAATTTAAATTCATGCGCTGCTGTGCAGACTGAATTTCGAAACTTGGAAGGTAATTGTAAAGACGGAGTTCTACCAGCAGAGGTCACTCTGATGTCAGTGTTTGAGAAATGTAGGGCTCCACAAGGGTGACATCACTCCAGCGCTCTAGGTTTGATATTCTAATGCACTGACACAACATGTAAACCTTCCTACAGTCACATTAGCAACAGGTCATACTGTTTGTATTGGAGTCATTTCGATTGTCTACATATTCAGACTAAATTTTAATCCCACATTGTCACACACTTCGTCATCTTTTCCAGTTTTGAATGAGCCAGATTCCTCTAAAATAATACACTGTTAAACAAACACACCATACGACAAGGGGATGATAGAGGCCATTCTGATAAGCTGAATAAAACAATAGCAAATTAGCCTAAAAAAAAGCAAAAATCCATGGGTGTTAAAAGATGTTTTCCATTAAGATGCCATTAGTCTTTATCTTGGTTTCTGTCAGACTTTCCAAAGCGGAACAGCATTAGTGTCCTCAGCTGGTTTTAATTTGAGCTGAGACTACTAAATATATGCTGCAGGTGGGGAGTCGGTATGTTCCCGAAATTAAAGTCTATTGTGATTTAGGCCAAATTAACAGGGTGGTCTGACCTACTGAACGCTGAGGAGCTCCAGATCTGGAGTGAACACACCTGTCTTTCCTGGTGCTTACTAACATCTGCACGCTTACTGCTGCTTTGTTTACTGTTCACTGCTTATTTCAAAATTGTTTGATTTGGCAAGCTTTATTATTGTGCATTATTGTGCCAGAATCCATCTGTGAGTCTGTTTTCTCTGTGTGACCCCTGCTACGTGTGTGACGCTGATTGGTCTGGTGCTTATGGGGAGATATTCATGCACGGAATAGCACTTCTGTTTTTGCAAAAATCAGCACGTGAGAGCAAAGGAGTAGAAGATGAAAGCCCGTTACCATCAACGGATGATGACAATGTCGTCCCTCGCCTTTGGTTGATTTTATATCTCTTCACTTGCGCCCTGACTGTCAAACAAATTTCGGTTGAAGAATAACTTGAAATAGCTGCGCTCAAGCACACTTCTGACGCTTCTGCAACCGTCCTCTCCACAATGCTGACCTCAAAAATCGAAAGCCAGCCACACAATTCTGTCCTGGCCCAGAAAAAGTAAACCTCTATGTAATCCACTAATACTTCCTTCCGAAGAAGCTGTATGTTATTGTTTGGTCATGCCACTTGGCCCTAATAAATAAAGAAAGGAAAGACAGTAAATTAAAGCTGGCTGGATCCGTGGGTCACCGCAGGCCAGCCGGGAAGCTGGGAAGATACGCTGTCCCCTGCAGAGGGACCGACAGGATGACAGAGAGCACTGCTGGAGCCAGACAGACTTGTTAGTGGTTAAGGGAGAGTTAAAGGTCCCTGGCTTCCATTTATGTGACAGGTTTCATGGCAATATTTTACATTACTAAGAGGATGGAAACAGACGAGGAAAGAATATGATAAAAGATAAAAGAAAAGCAATTCGGAGTGGCAAGTGTTTACAGTTGCGGAGGCCTTTAACTGCACTGTTAAATGTTAGGGATGTTTTTTTTCTGTGTCACTGATAACTATTAATGACTCGAGACAAGACGAGGAGTCTAGAGCTGCAGCGGCTCCGTGAGGCGTTTCAGATAGAGCAACGATTTGGATCCAAACGGTATGTCAGAAATGTGCACAACGACAACGCTTCACATCACAAGTTGGAGTGTAAGCATTCTAATGAGATTGCTAATAATTATCACTGCAAAGCATAGCTGACACTGATGAGAATGTCCTTCATTTTAATGTTTTTATCGTGTCGTTAAGTATATGGTGATGACCTAACATAATACTGGACTACTGATGGTGCTACTTTTGAAGAAAAAAGCTTAATAAACTTGTTCTAATCAATTCCGTGGGGTTTCTAACAGGACTCTTGAAATTCAGTCCTCAGTTGCCGCAACATTTTACGCAACTCAACAAATCTTAGTCTCAAAGGTGCAGTGTGAAACATTAGCTTTAAAGGAAATGTCACCCAAACTCCAACACTTCCTCATCATCACCAGGTAATTTTTTCTCCAAATCATGTAAATTTACATTTTTTGGTCTGTGGCTACCACAACTGTAATGATGCCTTTTATATCAACCAATTGTAGTGATTGACTGTAGCTGGGTGTATGGCTGATTCCCAGAGCATCCTCCAAACAAACAAACAGCATGGGGTTCAGATGAACAAATTAAAGACAAACAAGAATGACAATTATTGAAGCTTTTACACGTCCTGTGTTTGTTCCTGTGTAAATGTTTATTTGAGTAACTATTTCTGGGCGCAAGTGGAGGGGCTTTCTGGGGCTGAGAGTATAACGTTAGCAAGGATTTAGCAAGTGGGCTAACGTTTTGAGAGGGACGGTACTCTTAATTGCACGGGGTAGGGACATTTTACTCAACAAAGCTTTAACTAAAAGAGATGCCAGAATTAATGAATTAATTAATTACATATTTCTACTGTGGTAGCATCAAGTTCTCAAGTTAAAATGTGCTTACAAACAAGAAAGACTGAGGTATTGGCAATCATTTCAAAGGCTTCTTGGTGATTTGTATCCTGGATCCTTGGTGTTTTACAGATATTGAATATGTTGGCAAAACATTTATTTTAAGACACGGTCCCTTTACCATAAATCTTGTAAAAACATGTTGCTTTTGGCATGCACCAGTCAGCAATCGCACTTCATTACTTCTGGCCACAGCAACCCCAAGAGCAATAACTGGCCACACTCTTCTCACTTGTTACACCGCCTCTTACAATATTACAGACACTGATCTTAAATAAAGCGCTCGAAACAGAACCTGCACATTCCTGCGTCCACTTGTCCCACACATCATATTCATATTTATTTCCCATGGCTTTTGCTCAAGTGAAAACGACTCGGTAAGAAAAACGATCGCATCGCGGTATGAATGAGGCAAACGTGAATGCTGGAACCTCCTGGGATGTCTGCATGCTGTAACGTCTCAATGGGATCCATATCGGCCTTTTTTCTCCCTATGCTAACATTTGAAATTGACATGAAATTTACAGTTTAGGATTGTAGCTTTTTTTTTTTCTTTTTTCCAAGGTCTTAAACTAAGAGGGGTGTATGCTATTATCAGGTTGAATGGCTCTTGCGAGGGCCTGCAACCTGTCTTTGCTTCACACACTCTGTTTACATCAGTGTCATTCTCACTCCCACAGACCATCACTCATACTGAGCTCTTTTTGAGGTTTGTATAGGACCTCAGATTCATTCCCCGTATTCTTCTCCATTAATTCTACCAAACCGGGGGAGTTCATGCTCAAAACAAGAACGCTGTAGCGAAAATTGCTTCATAATTGCCAATAAAATATGTCAAAATATTCTCCCCAGGGTTTGACGTGATCTTCAGATGGTCTACTGGCGATTTCAAAAGTAAAGAACATAGCAGATAAAGATTTCTTGCGGTTTTTCCGAGTACTCTGAACAGAGGATCGTTCTGTGAGAAGAATGAGACAGAAATTGCAAGCATGAGCCAATGTCATGGCCAGATATGATCAGATTTAACATAAAAAAATCGTTTATTGTTTTTACTTTCTACGCTGAGGTACTATTGTTAGTGGCGTTTATGCGATTGCTTTACACTGAGTAACGACTTAACCTCTTTTTTTCCTCTGTTTTGTCTATTAAGATATTTCCAGATTAGGACCTGCCCTCAACAGATTTATGTTAGTTATGTTATGACGGTAGGGAAGTTCATGTTCACGTACGGCACTCAATTACACGGCAGTGAAAAACAACAGTCGGAAGTTTGTAGTTTTCAAAGAGAAAACTGTTGTTTGCCTTAATAAAAAAGTACGTCAGGTATCAAGAGATGGACTCAGATGGACACCTACTCTACTTTTTTATGTAAATCCCAAATCCTATTGAATATATCCATGAATGATTTTATATATATATATATATATATATATATATATATATATATATATATATATATATGAATAAATCCTTGCAGAACCTGTTGAGGTGTAATCACTGGATAATTCATGAGGGTAATAAATGAGGGTGTGTGCTTATGTGAGTCACATTTGGCTTTTGCTATTTTTTACCTCCACTTCCTTCCTGAATATTTGTCTTAATTTTCATGTGGGCAGGTGGTCTCATTGTGGGATTCAATAGCCCTGAGTGTTCTTTCAGCAAGTTCTGTATTCCACCATATCTGATCTGGTTAAGGTCCAACACTGCCCTCCTGCTTGGGAGTTCAGAGCCTCACCTCCCTCTGGGAGTCCTGTCACCTCAACATCCCTCAGCTCTTCTTCAGCTAACAGGAAAGGATACGTTTTCAGAAAAGTAAGCAGGCTGCGGATGTGCTTAAATGGAGGTGGGACAGTCAATCCTGCATGTCCAATACTGGACACAAAAGCTTCAATTTAGAGGCGGTTCTTAGTACCTCCTGTCCTCAAACCAACAAAGCTTGTGTGGACCCTCGTCACACTCGGCCGGTTCAGCCTCTGTTGGGACACATTCCAGCGACGGTGTCGGGTCAGTTCAGGTGCTGAAGGACACGGAGGGGTTTGAAGGCTGCAGTAATTTGTTGAACCTCTGATTAGACCCAGGAATGTCATCTATGAAGAGGCACTACAGGTACGGACAGCCTTGCTTGGCACTTTAGCGATACATCATTGCACCAAGCATGCAAGCAAGCCACCACTGGAGACAACAGCCACTGCACCATCTGGCTTCATCCTGAATAAAGAGGAAGAGAGTATGACTCCGTATCTCTGCGTTTAATCTCAAGTCTTTCTGTGTCAATACAAGCTTACTTAGCATGACATACAGTGAGGATTTTAAACCGATTTTGAAGATATTATCGTGAAAGGAAGCATCTTGAAGCAGAAACATGTCTGCTATTGGAACCGTAACTTTAAACATGTGTCTGTCATCACATTTATAGGCTGTAGCTCACACACACGCGCGCGCACACACACACTCACACACACGCACAAAGCCAGTCTGAATGCAGATTGAAAACATTAGTGCATCACGTACTCTTTTATTTAGTCTAGCAACACAACACTGACCACATGTTACGAAAGATGTTTAAATAAATCTGCAAATCTAGAATTTAATGAGGTAAAAGCAGAGTTATCAAAGGCACATTTCTCCAGGGTTATTATCTTTACATCCATGTTTTATGCTCAATTTCAAAACATCATCGTACTTCTGGCAGAACGAGAACAGAAAAGAATCACTTTCCTGAGGAAAGCGAGCGTACACGCACACACATTAAATTATGCAAGTTTAGTATGCTAATAAAAATGTCATTTGTAGGTTTATAAGTTCCAGATACAGTTTCTTCTTCGTCACATGCACTTTCAGTAAGTACTCCGTAGTAGAGTCTGGTGTTGGAAGTTATGAAATACATTCACATGAATCATTTGCTAGAATCATTAATTTCATGTTTCATATCCAACTCAAGCACCTTTTTTTTTTTTTTTAATTCAAAGCTGCATTGATGAGAAACAGAAACTGTCTGGATTCAGATACCAAATGTTGTGTTGATGTCTGTGAATAATATTTTGGATGAATCAGCCTTCTCGACGTTGTCTTTGTCTCAGTCAACGAACGGATGTAAGACGGCCGATGGGTGACGCAATCTTTGAGGTTACGCAACATTTAATCTGATTCTCTGGGTTTGTTGTGCGAGTGGACAAAAGCTTAATAGAAAAGGGCAAATCGTACAAAACAAAATAAGATTGGTTTTATATACTGTGCATGTCAAGAATAAAGTCTATATGTTGAGATTTTAATGACAAAACCAGCTAATCTGGTCCAGTTTGACTTTTATCTTACAACATCATGTTTTGATATTTTGTCTTTATTCCTGAAAGGGTCATCTGAGTGTTTTTCCTCCCAGTATTTAAACATAAATCTCAGCATGTTGATTTCAGTTCAACTTCATTTTTGAAATGCAAAATAAAAGCAAAAAAACAAACAAAAAACCTCTCTCTCCACCTCCGTCTTATCCTCATCCTTGACCCAAATACGGTTATTTCAATTTTTTAAAAAAATGTGCATTCTCTTCTTTCCATACACTCACCCAGTCGTAATACCACTATGTATATGAATAATTTTGAAAGTCCATGCTCAGCAGAAGTAAGGCAGTTAACCTTGGCATGTGTGAGTCCTTTCTCAGCCAATAACTATGGTAATTTGATCAACATCCAGAATGTAATCCAGTAACAACCTCTTTGTACTCTAAAAATAATCCCACTGTGTCAATACAGCGAGGTGTAATTGCCAGCGAATGCTGCAAGTGACCCTCATAACTATTACCAACTGCTGTAACAGCATCACTATAATTTACATGTAAGAGTCACCTTAAAACAGAGTGTTAATACAGATAGAAATTCAGTATACACTGTACAGTACAAAAGACTTCTCATTTTGGATATTGTTGCCATAACAAAATAATACTAAAAACAGAATATATATAATACAAACTCAACATTCTGCGAGCATACTTTGACACAAAAAGACATATCTTTCGTTTTATCTTCTGACAGCATTCCAGATATGTTCTGTCCTGCACTCTCAGAGTCAATGCACTGCGATAGCTGCTTTCCATTCACAAGAGTTCATGTCCTCCATATTATTACAACACAAGTCCCCAAGGAAATGGAAGAAATGGGGTTTGACATAGCGCTTGATGTTTTTTTATGTGTTTTTTTTTTTTTTAATACGAGCTGACCTTACAGTGTGCTCAAAATGTTCACTGATTCCAGGTGCAGGATAAACACGCTTGAACTCATTCGTCCTTAAATAGCGTTCAGGTGAAACATGCCTTCCTCCGTTTCCTTCCCCCCAGTGACTGCCTGTCGGTGCAGCGAAGAGGAAAGGTTATGAGGCATGTCCAGGGAAATGAGATGAGACAAGAGGATAAAACTGGAAGCGTCCCACTAATGTGCTACATAGCCATTTTTAAAAGTGAAAAGGCTAAGAGAAGTCCAGTGGGCGGATCATCATGGCTGTGGCTCGTAGCGAGTAGCTGGGACCCTTGAAGTAGTGCCACTTGATACCGTTTAACTTCCCTACATGTTGTCCTTGGGTGAAGTACATGCCGTTAAGGTTGGATGGGCCACAAGCATCGAACCACCAACCTGGACACAGAAAAGAAGGACAAGAAAATATTCACTTCTGCTCAACGGATATAGAAAAATTAGTTCCATCTTCTCCAGCCAAACTATATTAGCGTGTACCATGAAAAAAAATAAACTTTTTGTTTGAAAGTACTGCGATACAAACCTTTAAAAAAAAAAAGATCAAAGTTTATACTGTCCTCCTGGTTAAGGTGGAAGGTTTTCCACGGCCTCTCCTACAGGTCGTGCCAATGATCCGGACGCTATTTCGCTGCTATCTGCCCAACGTGTCTCTGTCACTGAGTTCGCAGGCATGCTAGTACCTGTTGCTGAACTCTTTCAGTAGCTCACTCTATTTAAAGCAGGAGTACATGTGCTTCAGGGGAACATCGCAGTTGTGAATGGCATGGGAAACTTTTATTCTACTCCCCATGGTGACACATAATTTCCCCGAAGAGGAAGGTTAGGTGTAGGGTGCACTGGACTTTCACTAGAATCTGCTACACAAATGCATATATGTTACTACAACTATCACGTCAGGCTGCGCAACGACTCCAAACATTAGCAAGTGCAATGTCCAAATCGTAGGAGCTGCAGTTTGAACGAATTGTGTCTCTTCATCTCATTGTAACTGAAGCAGTGTGATGCTGCGGAGGAGCTCCGGCCCCTAGAAGTACATTTGGAACAGCAAAAAACCCAATTACTCTGTCAAAGTGAAGTCCTAACTGCAACATGCAGTATGTCAACATGACCCTAATATGATTGTTCTCCATTCATGTCTTTTATCTCCACTTGTAAACACACCTTCACTGTTAGATATAGAACAAATGTGAGGTATGGCATGTGTCGGTCACACGCTGACAAATGGCCTGAATACCACCGTGACCTATGACATTTTCAAAGACCCGCCAGTAATCAGGAGCAATGTTCTGCATTTGTTGCTGGCAAACATCAGACGTATAAATTTCACATTGATTGCCGCGTCGTCATCAGACATGCAAGGGCTGTACCAACGCCCCTGTAATGTTTCTTGGGAAATTATCATTTGAGAAATATATCCATACACAAGAGTCAGAGCATATCTAATATGTTGGGGTGGACCGGTTGCATCGTTGTCTCGATAGTCAATGCATGATCAGACGATGCAGTTGAAGAAAAAGTTCTAATAGATGTTAACGCTGTTGTGTGTGACGCTGCAAACATCTGAGCAGCGGTTAAATCAGCTGATCTGATCACCTGGAGTCTTCCCCTGCAGTTAGTGGTTGCCATGGTGATGCTAACTGTTAAGTTTATCATGAATGAGACAAGGATTCAGCTCTGTATAAATCCCATTTTCATCTTTTGATAGACAATCGTGATATAAATGGGAAAATGTCCTCTTTTTTCCTTTTCTCAGGGTAGTCGGAGGTTAATTCTGTCACTCGGAGTGTTGTGGAGCAAAATGTTTGCGTCTGGTTTTCTTTACTTTGAGCTGAGATTGCTGAAGTGTGTCAGAGGAAAGTTGTCTATGAACCACATGGCCGGACAGAATTCTCTTCTCAACTAGTTTTGATTTGTTTTTTGCTTAAACCTCATCAGAGCGTAGTGGCTCAGGGGACCGTGGGTCTGATTAGAAACATTTGCACATGCTGTTATTGAAGCAGAAGCTCCTAGTTGACGCTGTGAAAGGAGAGCGTTGCTTGTAATAAGAGCCTGTATCTGCTGTGCCACCTGCTGTATTATTTCATCAAGATAATGTTTGTTCTTCTTCAGCTGTGAAGCAAAACACTGCAAATGTGTCCTGCTTGCCATTTTGGTGACAAACTGCAGACTACACAAACCCTGTCACACACATAAACCTTCAGTGTGGGATTTATGAGCAGTATCCTCTCTCTTCAAGGCCAGAGAGTTTTATTGACTTATAAAAATGGAGGTGATGTCCTCTAAGAGGCACTGGAACACTTTAGCCCCCCCCCCCCCAGTCTCCAAACCTCAAGATGTGTCCACCTTGCATCCTCCTCTGTATCCTCAACACTGCATGCGGTATTGTCCTCAGAAAGCGTTTTCCTCTATTCGGGGTGATTACATCATTTAATGTGAACCTTGCTCTTATAAATACAAGAAGTAAATCAAATGTTGTAGTCAGCACGCCGCTGAGTCCGGACCAGCTTTGACTCAGACAACATGCTGGAGCTCTTCTCAGGCTATTAATAAGCTATGAATCAAGCGGCGTCTGGGTGTTGATTGCTGATTAGATGCCAGTTCTCTTCATCCTGATGCTTTCACAATCACATAAGAGACAATATTGATCTGAAATCTGAGTGTTTGATGAGTTCCCGGTCACAACACAGAAAAAGAACTGGCATGAATTGACAGCGACGGGTCACTGGGCTCCATTTACACAGCGGGTGAAGCAGTGTCATCTTAAATCTCTCTGACACTTGGTGCTGCGCCCAGGGACTTTTATAACTGTGCGTGTTTTCCAACCACAGTACCACAGGGAGGGAGATGCTAACTGAAAAGGTGCAGACAGATGTAAGCGGCCCCCTTAGCTCACTGCACAGCCTGCAAAACAACTCACCTGACCATAACCCTAACGCTTGTAAGGCTATTCTGATCAAATTGCTTATGGAATCTTTTATGAATAAACGTGTAATGGTGCTTTTGTTAGAGGTTGGAGGTTTCTGTTTACCCATGATTTCTACATTGGTAATAAGATTGTACCAAATAATTGTCGAGATACAGGGAGATTTTGTGCTTGATAGTTGTGACGACCATGCAGATAAACCACCAGATTAGCCAGCGTTAGCGTTAGCGTGTCATGGACGTACAGAATAATCTCCTCTGTTGTACCTAAGAGCACTTGAGGTTCAGCTCTTGGTACAAATACATCAAGAAGACCAGTGAATGTTGGACTTCTGCCAGTTTGCCAGGGATAAATTTGAATCCCAGTGTTGCTCTGTGATTGTTTGGTGAGGAAATATTAATCTCTTTGTGTGTGTGTGTTTATTAGATTCACGTTATACGATGGGGATGAAAGTGTTGGGGTGTCGCAGCTTATTTGCGCTACACCCGAATTTCCTTGAACAGTTTTTCTGCACAGTGATGGGTCACATATGTTTCACTGGGTTATCTTTGATATTGTGGTTTTGATCATCTGTATGTGGTAAATGAGCTCTCTGTGGCTAAGAAGAACCGTCTGTTTAGCTTTACTTACCGCCAGTTAGCATGAGGGCACACTTGCACATGCAGTTGTCATTGTCCATGTCCTTGGTGCTGAAGTCTGCTCCATGTATCACTAGACTGCTCTGTCTTCCCGCCGTCCCACTGTGGCTTTTCAGGAACAGCCTGAAAGACATCCGGAGGAAGGAGGTAGGACGAGAAAATCCATCAGAGGGAAGAGAAGAGCGCGAAAGAGGCGGTGTGAGCAGTAGTGTAAGCAGTAAAGACGGCAGGAGACATAACACTGCAAGAAAACGTCTCCTGAGAGCTATTTTGTTTTTTGTTGTGAATGAGGCTACATGTCAAACACCTGGATCAACATTAAAAGGGGAGATAGAATATAAAACAAGAGCTAGAAGTGCAGACCTCCATGGAGGACTTTTTTTTTGTTCAAAAAGAGGAATTTTAATTTTTTTGCATCTACAGATCTGCTCCAAAATACATCCATCCCACACCCCCGTACCAGCTTTCATGAAAATCAGATTGGTAGTTTTTCAACAAACAAATTCAGAAAAAGAGAACATTATGAGAAAACAGATGTCTAACATTTCCATCTGCAGCTGTTGAAGCTTTAAACACCACAACATCAGACTGAACCATTTGAGACTGGCTTGTTCAATTCCTCTCTCACTCAGCTTTTGTCAAACTGTTGTTTTTTTTTACGAACTAACTCTATAGAACACCTACAGAATTATGTCGTGAAAGCAGAAGTACACACCACACTTAATACACAATATCAATCCATTCTGTGTGTGTTTTATATTGTTGCATGTTGCTATGTGCGAGTCTTGTGCGGTGTTGTGAACCGTCCCGGGCGGCAGGGGCGGGTCTACACCCTTGGATTGGGTTTATAAAGTGACTGTTTTTCATGATCTGTGTGGCTGTGTTGTCATGTGGTGTGTGAGGTGTTGTGTATGAGTGGAATGACCTGCCAGGGATGAAAATCAGGTTTCTCCCCGTATAATAATGTATAATATAGTCGTGTATATATAAATGTATAATACGCCAATATTCCCTACCTGAATTTGTTCATGTGCTTAACACTTCACAAACACATTTGAAACTAATATGGAACTTGGCAGCTCTTCCCCTGGGGTGTGTCCCACCGCGGACGAACACGAGGTGCGAGTGAGAAGTTCTGCATGCGGAACAATCAATCTAGGCATCCCTTGGAAAGCTTCGCCGTAAACAGCAATAACACACTCTGAAGCGGTTTGTTCTAAACTGCTGTAACACACATTTGCCCTTTTTTTTTACGATAATTGTTCTCTCACGCTCCCTTGATTTCACTTCGTCCCAATAGAAGAGATCACATACATTGCAGCACAAGGCCAATGAGCTCTCCATTATTTAGGTACGGTTCACTGTTAAAGAAAGCAATATTCTGAGTTCTCTTCTCGTCAACAGGGGATTAAGGGCGTGTAGTGAAACTTGCAGCCTTTTCAGATTTCCGATGAGAAAGTTAAAGAATACAAATATTTGATTTTTCAGGAGAGAAAACTTGTTGCTCTGTTGAATTAGTTTGCATACCTCAAACTGGTAAACTCCCTGGGAAATAAAGTCATCTTTACTTGAAAGACTCCTGTATTTAGACAGCTGTGCAAATGATGAATCAGTACAGACAGCGGGCCAGTGTGGGGAATAATATATATATTTAGTATTCCAATGTAAGTATGAGTCACGCGGCACCAAAGGAACACTGGCAAGCTGGGTGAGAGCCCATGAGCACGTATAAAAGCGCAGGTTCCTGTGTGACGCAGTGTCGACCAGACAACAGATGTATTTGGAGATTGTGAACTCACATCCAACATGCTGCCTCACTTACGGGTAGCATGACTTCTATCAGGCTATCCTTAATTCTGAGGAATAAAACAGGCTTTGTCAAGGATGAGGTCTGCTACCACTCTGATAAAGACCAGACGTTGCTGCACATGTACTCGCCATTCTACAAAAGCCCTTGTGATCCCTGTTGCGCTGACGAATTGCCAAGGCACATCATCAAGTGGGATTTTCGGCACGACACTTTGACAAGCTTCTTTAAATAGTCTGCGGCTGTGTTTACTGGGCGTCCTGCATATTTACCGGACCGACATTTCCCATCTTAACTGACATCTGCAGTTTTTCTTTTCTTTTCTTTTCCTGTCAGGGTCCGTTTTGCACTCAACTGATAAGTGGGATAATCTTAAAATGAGTCAAAAAAAAGAGAACTCAAGAGGAAAAGATGATTTTCTTGAGGGCTGAATAGAGAGACTGGCAGAGAGATGATGTCTGGGGAGAGACATGTGCTCTGTGAGATTGTGAATTTAATGAGTCATGGATGTGGATTTGATTGTTTCTGTAACAAGGCTCCAACATAAGCTGCAAGTACAATCTGAACCTAATGTAATACTAATACTAATACCTAATGTAGTACTTTCCTGTACTTTCTCTCACGTCTCCTTTATATTACACTTTTAAACTATGGTGCAGGTTCTGGGTTTGAGTCCCGGCTCCAGCACGGGATCTTTCTGTGTGAGTCTGCATGTTCTCCCTGTTCCTGTGTGGGTTCTCTCTGGTACTCCAGCTTCCTCCCACAGTCCAAAGACATCAAGAGGGGACGAGGCTGATTGATACTCTAAACTGACCGTAGGTGCGACTATGAGTGAATGGTTGTCTGTCTCTATGTGTTGGCCCTGCGATGGACTCGTGACCTGTCCAGAGTGACCTCCGCCTCTCACCTGAAGGCTGCTGGGATAGGCTCCACCCCTTGCAACCCTTAACAGAAAAAGTGGAAGAAAATGGATGGATGGATTTTCAAGTAAAAATTAAATCCTTTGGATTCAAGCCTTAGTTCATTCAACTCATTGCAGCCAGATTAAAGCTCTGCTAAATGAGCTAGCTAGCTACTTATAATTAGCCTTTTGCTAACTTGATGAATTTGGGTTAAATACTTTAATCCAGCAGCTTTGCTAGATTATCCAAATGTTATCAGAAGAAACTGAACATTTTTTGTGTCATTTTGCAGGGGTCATGTGATGCTCAAAAAAATCTATACACTATTTTATAGCTGAAATACTAACCATGGCCAAGTTTATGGCGGAGGCTGTGGTGTAAGCATGTGCAAACAGTTGTGTACAGTCGTGTCCAGTAAATTTCACTTCCATTAGATGGAGACAAACATCTCACACTGTAGCTTTAATAAGCAATGTTTGGAGGTGTGTTGAGAAAAAACACACTACTACTACTACTACTACTACTACTACTACTACTACTGCCACTACTTCTGCTACTTCCAAAACTCACTCTTAAGTGTTAAGCACCATGAATTAACCTCCTTCCACGACTACTGATTTGGGGTGGCTACTAGAAAGTTCTCCAAGGAAGATATACTGTATCAAAACTTGGTCAAATCAAACTAAAAATATTTGTACAGCGAAGGACAACCAGGGGTAAGACAGAAAGTGTTTTCAATTTGGGTGAAGTGACGCATTGACGCTTTGATAGAGATTCCGTTTCAGTCAAAACGAGTCAATGCTCTGGAGTATTGCTCAGTTTACAGCTGCAAACTGTGTACGTGGGAGATCAGTTGTAGTACGATCAGGTGAGGAATCCGATGACTCTGATGTTTTCATCTGAGATGATTTCCAAGTAAAACTAGGTCACAGTGACTGCCGTTTTATCAAAATGTATCTTTTATTTAATCCTGCATTAAGCCTGTCCAACAACTAAAGCCTGAGGTCCCCCCCCCCACACACACACACTTTTTTTTAACTATTAATGCATGTGCATTAAAAGGAAGAATAACACGAGGGCTCAAAAATAAGCTTTTAAGTTGATATTTTAAAAATGTCACTGGGAACTTGGAACTGTTCTCTCAAGAGATGGCCTTAAATAGGCAAACATATATCAGCCTTCATGTCTTTACAAGTGCACTAGCAGGCACGTTGTCTGGCACCAAACCGGGGATGCTTGCATGGAGATCTTCTGCAAAATGTGTGTGTGAATTTGAGCATGTGTGTGTGTGTGTGTGTGTGTGTGTGTGTGTGTGTGCGCGCGCGCAAGAGAAATGTGTTGGAATACAGCAGAGCCGGCTGCAATTGGCGTGGGGCCCCAAATCTGCTAACAGGTCGCCTGTTTGCAGTCTTTCTTTTACATGACAAATCCCATTTCACAACATACTGTGTTGCTAGGAACAGAAGATACTGATGTCATCCCCCTAACTCTATTAAGGACATTTTGGGTTTTGTTCTAAGTGGACTTCATCTTTGAAGCATGTGCCACAAAAAAAATACAAATAAATAAATACATTTTGTATTCAATTCAAAATTCAATCAATCTGGAACCATTTAATTGGATTTTGTGATTTAATCACTTTCCTTAAACTGTCTTGATTTTCATCTTTTGACTGACACGGCTGTTTTTGTCATCTATTTACATGAAGGGCCAGGACGTGCTGTTCCACACCTGGCAGTAATTAGCCTCCTGAGCTGACGTCTGATTGGTCCATTACAGAGGTTAATCACTCTGACCAACAGTTTGCTTCTTACTGTGAGGCCAGCGAGGTGTCTGCCTAGCTATGACCTACACAGCTGCCCTCTCAGGTGTCAAGTAGCACCGCTGAGACACGTGGACGCTGATGTACACATGCACGTACAAATAACTTTTTTCTTTAAATTGGCACCTTGCTGTGTTTCTGCAGCGATTCTTTGGTTTCTAGATGATTTGTGTGAATCACCATATAAACGTCCACAGTGTCTTCAAATATGCATGTTTTCTTCATCCTCCACGATTGAAGCTCAATATCTGGACTGTCGGCCAAACAAAACAAGGCATTTAAAAACGTTAGCTTGGATTCCTTTTTCTAAAGATAACAAAATGGAACAATTATTGTTAGTTATGGCTTTAGTCGGGTTTTATTTTTGACCATGGTGCAGATTTTGGTCCGATGGAGTTTGTTCACTTGTCATTTTGCTGGACCTGTTGACATGTTGCTTCAATAGCCGTTGTGATTTAGGGAGAAGAAAAACTTTATGACAACGGAGCATACTCCTGGTGATAAGGACAAGAACATCAGTAAATCGGCTGTCAAAAGTTTTTTCATTTTTTTCTTTTTTCTAACTTTTAGCACTAAGTTACTATATACGTTGATGTACTTTGAAAAGGTTAGTAGGCCAGTGTAGTTATCGTACGTATTTCTTTTAGAGAGAACCTTTTAACAAGGCACGTGAAACATTGAGGTCTTTAAATCTTGCCAATGCAAAACTACACACTGAATATATCTGAATAGAGAAGTGCATCGTTAGTTATACCTCAAATTCAAGCAAAAACTAGAATATTTGTACAAAGTGCCACTTAAGAGTCCTGACCTCCCTTTTTTCTGAGTCAACCACTAAAAGCCTAGATGGCCTCCAGTCTGGTTTCAGTGAGTAATATGTTGAGGTCTAGCCAACATTTACCAGTAAATAGGCCTTTTTCAGTTTTATTTTTGCTTTGTTCATCATTGTCAAGTGCAGCTCTATGCTGATGACACTGGTCTTTCAGCCCCTGTATGGTCAGTTCCACTTACTCACCAGCTCTGTGAGCTGCCCCTCAAATCACCCTCTACTTGTGTCACAACATAACCGATGATCACAGTTTCTGTTATTCAGGGAGCTGTTTATCTAAGACCTGCATCGTGTAATTTTGTGGCTCTCTTTTTTTGTTACACTATTTTGTTGTGCGCATAATTTTCCATGGCGGCATTATTTGACTAGTTTACTCAGTCTTGTATTTTTTGTCATTATTCCAATAGCTTGGGTAAGTTTTTATGTTTTCCTGTCTAGTCATCCTGATGCACAAAGCCCAATTTTGTGTTTTTAGAACTGTGATAAATGAGGGCTGTTAGCTAAATGCGACAATCTGATGGCAGTCATGACAACAATATTTAACCATCATCAAATTACACTTGATGGATTCTTTCTGCAACTCATGTTGTATTACAGCAACCACCTAACTATGGTGGGGGGTGAGGGGGTAGGGGGTGGTTTTAAGACAGTAACCTCTGCTATTATTGTGACCTCAGACATAATCAGCAAAAGAATGTAATTGGTTAATTATACAACATTATGAGGTTGTGGTTCAGTGGAGACTTTGCAAATCTGGTCAGCCTACATTTACTCCTTACTTTACTCCTTCAAGTGTTGTTAAAAGGATTTTTATGATCACCAGCATTGCTGAAGTCAGTAGAACACTCCTGTTGTTTGGCTGACTTTACAATGATGCAGTGCTAGGGATCTGCTCCAGCTACCGTACACTGATTTACCTCTAAAAATGGGTTGGCCCCCCTCCCACAATCTTTGCGGACATCACAACTGTTGTGAGCACAGACATACTCATCCCGTCTGGTACAGAAAAAATTCAAGGATTCCATGTACGGTTATCCCTTCTCGTAGCATTGATGTGGTTTTTTTTTGTTTTGTTTTCCCTTCGGACAAAACAAAGCAAACATTACCAGTTGATTTACTTTCTATTCTTTTTATTTGTACCGCTTAACATGACAGCCTCGGTGTAGTCCTCCAGAAACAAAGCCTACTTGGTGACCTAATTGAGGGTTAAAAAAAAAAGGGGAAAAAAGGGTGTCAGAACAATTTTGTCTGTGAGAACTGTTCTTGAATGAGGCCAGATGTTCTTGTTATCTTTCCTCCCAAACAAAGGTAGCTCGCATGAGATGCATGGGCAATAATTATGAGAAGGAGTACATGGATTGGATGGCCTTTTGGATATCAAATTACTAAGAAATGTAAGGCTGCAAACATTTTTATTTGTATTTTTTTTTACTAAATGTAATAAAATCTGCAGAGCTTTGTGACCTGTAGCTCCTCCAAAATGGGATTAATTTGTCAAACTATAATTTCTATTTTGCCTCTTCCCTCCATTCATATTTCAAAAAGAAATAACGGCGTAGTCATCAACACTGTTGGACTTGGGTTCTTTGTTTTTCTGCCTTGTTTCCAACAGTTGCTTTTCTGCTGTCACTGTGTGTGTGTGTGTGTGAGTGAGAGGGGGGGGGGGGCAGTTTAACCATTCCTTATGAGGGCTTAAGAAATGTTTATCTTACTCTGGCTGACGCAAACTGTATTCCAGTAAACCACTACAGACGATAAAAAATAATCCAAAACCAACTCTACAACAGAAAGCATCACCTACAACTATCACTTCCAGTGCAATAAATTCAATCATGTTTGGCATTTAAAAACAGAAAGTTTCCAAAGCAGAAACGAGAATGTGGCAGCGTGTGTTTGTTAAAGCCATCTGGTTTATTTGTGTGATTGTCATACCACAGCTATTCGTCAAGAACAAATCTATTTATGGCAATCAGCATGTCGATTGGACTTCTAAAGAGTACGAGACTGCATCCAAAACAAAGATGAGGATTCCCTTCATTTGCTAACTCCAAATCTTACATGTGGGGCCATGGACACAAGTAGAGTTTGCATAAAAGGGACTGAAAACATATTTGTGGGAGAGAGTGAAAAGAGGAGTTTGATGGTGTCATAAATGTTTTGCATTTGCTTACAAGGTCTGTCTCTCTGTCTCTTGGACTATCTTTCTTTTGATTGAGTGTCAAGTAAAGGCATCAGTAAGATACCAGGGTTTTTTGATACCAGGCATTTCTGTGCAACCCCCCTTTTTTCATTTCATCAAAGAACCCAAATGAGACATTCTAAATGTTACGATCAAATAGGTTTAAGAAAAATAGTTTTAACCTTACATGGATGTGGTCCTCTGCACCATGTTGAGAATTTAGCGCCTCTGCATTTACCCCAAAGTTGAAGACCAAAGTTGAAAATATATGGGATAACACCCATAAGCCTTGACCGAGTTGATCCCTTCCGCATGATTAAAATAAATTCCGGACCGAAGAAAAAAAACAAAAAAACAGAGCCCCACTCATGATAGAAGGGACTTGAGACCTAAACCACATACAGTGAAACCCCTGTCATCGCGAGACAGTTTTGAAATTTAGATATGGCAACAAGCCAGTTTTCTTCTCAAGACTCGGGTGCAATGGAAGGATTGAGGTGTATGCTTTTAAGCCGCAGTATCCCTTTCAATTATTTAGTCATTTCAAGATGAATATGGGATTTGTCGCACATAAAATGACCTCTTATCAGAGAGATCCAGCCAACCGGGGAACACTTGAGAAATGGAGATGTCAGAGCTTTTCCTTGAAGCAAGCAATTGCTTGGAACTGTGGAATTTGCAGTAGTTTTCCACATGTGAGAGGGCCAAGCATCTGCCACAGTTTGAGTCCTGTTATCATTAACCCCCCTCAAAAGAAAACACAATCATTCACCCCCGCAAACCCACAAGAACAAAGTGTCAGTCAATGGAAAGTTTGCAAAGACGAGAGGATGACCAGGGGTACATTTGACTTGGATGGAAATCGCAATGAGAAAAATCTCTCAAGATTTACATAACAGGATGATTGGCTTGACTGTGAAGATCATAGTCTGGAATATTTATAGTCCGAGTACTTATGAATAATCCGTTTGCGTCCTTTCATTCTGTCTGTCCTTTTGGGAACAATTTTTGTAGCGATGAATCAGTTTGGATTGAGCACATTTTTATTGACATAATCTATCACTTGGGTTTGAGAATTCACCAGTTGATTAGGGGTACACGCTTGGCCCGATGGAATTTTACTATTCTGAGGCACAATTGTCCCTCCTTTGCCCACTCCCCCACTGGCCTCCTCTCACACTGACATGGCCTGAGCATGCTTACGTCATCACTGAGCTGTAGAGCCTGACATTTTGGCAGGATTGAGTCACAGCAATGGGACCGGACATGAGTAATTTTGTATGATGGTGCAAATCCGGCCCCATGTCAAGCTCTACTATACAGACTGTAACACACACTCAATCAGAAGGGGACAAGTTTGCACCCATAATTGTAGGTTAGCTACTGAAAATCCAGTCGAACCACTGAAATTGAGTCTTTTCGTCCACTGAGCTGCCAGATTCCATCATCCTACCTCTTCCAACCATGCCTGGCCATGCAGGGCATGCAGCACCCCAGTAAAATTATGGACTTTCCGGGGGAAAATGTGCTCAGGCACCTTAAGAATCGTCCCTGTCAGTAGGCCCTGAGATATTCAAATAGCTTCTCTTTGCTCAAAGGATGTAATACCCATTTCCTAAATGTTAAATGGCAGGAGAAGCAGATTAGTCACTATGCACTGTATTTGCAGTTCTAACGTAGTTTTTTTTTTCTCGTGTGTGGGAGCAAAACCTGTTGCTGTGATATTTGCCTAGCAACCAATAAACATCTTCTCAGTCGGTATCACTTCCCCATGTGGTGCAAATATGTGACTTTAGATCAAAACCCCGTCAAGTTCTACAAGAAACAGACACATGGATTCTCCAGCTAACTTTATGAAAAACTGTATTGAAGACAGACACATTTCTGTCTGTGTGTCAAAAAAAATCTTTATCTGTTCCTAGAAATATGAGCAATACCTGTACTTCTGTTTCTCGCTTCCAATTTGGAAGCGGTCATACAGCGAGAAAGCCTGGTGTCCGTCCCAGTCTGTCAGCTCCACACGGAGAACATACTGCCGCTGGCTGGTTAACTGGTAAACATACTCGTTCCCCAACCAGTGCTCCGCGGACAGGCTGCCAAAACCCTGCAATCAAGAAGGAGAACAGAATAATCAGTGGAAAAATACCAGTGAAAATCGTATTTGTAAAGCATAAACTGGAGAATATTCAGTCGCTGTTGTCACTTTTATTTCAAAATAGTGCTGGAATCTCACCACAAGAGGATAGTGGAATGGTCGAGGACATGTCCAAATTATTTGTTGATTTAATTTTTGTCAATCAGAAGATAAGAGCATCGGGTTCCTCATAAGAAATATATCGGCTATTCATCCACCAGCACATTTTTTTTTAATTAGCCATGCCAAAGTATGAAGAATGTATTTTCCTCTATTTTTCAAGCATGCATAATACTGCAGGGTGCCAGCTTAAATACACACACACCTTTTCCATTTTTCTCCAACTCAAATTACACATGTTAAACTCATTATTACTTCAATTCTTCTTTCCAAAAATATGTGCTGCTTGCCAAAACAATGGCAAAGTTTTATATTTGATCAGAGTGTCTGGTGGTCACAGGTGAAGTGCTTCTGACAGCAGCACCAGCAGCGGATCGCAGAGGGGAATATCATGAAGCAGGATGACATTACAGCCCTGACAGGAGAGTCTGGACTGCTCCATTAAAGGTTGGGGGGGGGTGAAGTCAAGTCTGTGTGTGTTTGTGTGTGTGTGTGTGTGTGTGTGTGTGTGTGTGTGTGTGTGTGTGTGTGTGTGTGTGTGTGTGTGCGTGCGTGCATGTGTGTGTGTGGTGAAGAGGAATGGGAAGGAGGGAAAGTAAATACGGGGCATTCCTCTGGCCTTAGGCATGTCCTGCCGAGTGGGTGGAATCGAGAGAAAGTGACTGGGGCCCATTACAGTTCCTTAGCTCTCTCTTTAGCTCTTTCTCTACAAGTGATCTCCCTGACAAGATGTTCTTCCTCTGACTGGATATCAGCTCTGCCTCCAACTGTGACCAAAGTTTATCTCAAAAACTCTTGCTGGAAAATGGTTAAAGTCAAGCTCTGTTGACAGTTTTCCCTTGTATAGTTCTGATGTTTCGCAATCCTTCACACGCAAGCCTGATCTACATCGCTTAGACTGAGCGAGACCAAGAGATTGTCGGTCACATCGACAGGCTTTCTGCACATTTCTCAAGATACTTTTATTAGATATTATTGTTGGATAAAAAAAGGTAATTGATATTGACCATGATAAATCTAGAGAACTGTTTGAAATACAAAGATAAAGTAGAATTTACAGTTTGAGCTGCGGTGTTCAAACGACTTCACATGCTGATAAGATGGAGGGGTGGTTCATAATTTTAGATTTCCTATGAAGTGTAGTGTGATCATAGGCTTGGGATGAGAGCGTTTTTTTTCATTTGATGACCGCATTCCTGTTGCTACAGTACTCTTCAAACTCCATAGGCTGCACATTTTTGACAGAAAGATTTACAAATCCTTCAAGGGCATTAAATCAAGGGGTAAAGGCCTATTGAGACCAACAACATGAAAATTAATAACCGTATAAAACACCATCTATCATTTCTAAACTGCTGAAGGAAGGGGAGATTAGTTCTTTGCTGTTTAGCAATGTACTGCAAATGTCAGCCAAGGTCCACGGTACCTCATGTACTGTAACACACTCCATGCTGCCTGTCAGTACACCTGTTCAAAGCTGAGAGGACACGTCATTGCTCTTAGTTTTCTTCCTGTCCTCTTTATCTTTGCCTGTTCCTTTCGGTTTCATTTTGTTTTGTTTGTTTCGTCTTTTTTTCATTCTCTGACAATTCTGATGCTTTTGCATTTGTTTGGGTCAAAATTTAGATCCACAGGGACCAAAATTATTGCTCAGGAATTACCCATTCGAGTAAAAACGTTATGGTGAAAAACTGCAAAATGGCTGCATTGTGCTGTAACGATACTGGGAAACGATCAATGTCAAAGTTCATACACTAAAAGTGTTAAATTTTGCAACTGACTGGGTGAGATCGCTATTTTCTGTGTCCTTTGCTTAAAGTTTCACTTTCATTTCCATACAGGTGTTATAGGGTTGTTAAAAGGAGAAAATAGCACGTAAATATAGAGGAACTCCTGCAAATCATTCATTTCTAAGTCGTGGATGAAAATTTAGCTGATTTCGAGGAGGATGAGTTATAAAAATTGGATGTCTGAACTGTAAAGAAGGGGGAGAAACAGGTGGTGTTGCTGTGGGTGCTGTGATCCGATGCCCAAAGAGGAAGAAAGTTGTAAAGAGTGGGAATGTATTATTACACTGGTGATCTACAAGAACCCACCAGCAATGAGAACTCACCATTACATAACACTCTATGTGATCCACATCCCTGTGCTTAAGCCTCATCTGGCCAAAATAAACTGTAACAGAAAGCCAAGACCAGAGGGACACATGGGAAACTATCCATCAGACATGTAAGCGAGGCTTCAGTTACATGTTAGACGCACGTCTGTGTCTGTAGGATCCTTTCATTCAGGTTCGACAGGCTCTTTTAGTGGATGGACTTTTGCAGACAATTGCCCTCTAAGCAAGTTATAGCGTTCTTGCCTAAAAATTGAAACAATTCCAATAATTTTTCTACCTGTCGATCATTTTGCACAAACACACGACTAAAAAGAACAAAGATGAAAATTTGCTGAATTATCATACATCTACCGCCCCCAGATAAACATCAGTTCAGCCATTTAGAGCCATCTTTCAGAATCCCGAATGCTGATGCTATTACAGGACATATATTTTCACTGTTCACATCATTCTTTAACAGCATGGTATTTATAACTCTACATTTAATATGTGGTGTATTAAGTCCAGTGACAACTGAAGTTTCCAGTCTGAGTTATGCACTTAATTTGATCCAGCTTGTGAATTGTCTGGCTTATAACATCAGAAATAGTCTTGAAAATACTTCCCCACAGAGTCAGTTATACTTCATGCACAGGAGACGGGACAGAAGGGGAAATACAACTGGACGGAGAGAAAAAAAAAGAATGAACATATTCCAGTGGATGATAAACTGACAGCTAGTGGAAGGTACACAGGTGACCGATCAGCGTGCCTGCAATAATACATCTTGCTTAACTACAGATTTGGATTTCAACAATGTAAATATACTTGGATTTGTTCATGACGACAAACAGACAATGTCCACACCTGGAGCAGGAGACTAAACAAATGTGTTGTTTTTATATTTGGGCAATAATTTCCTGTTGGAGAGAGAGAAAAGGCTTCTCATTATAGGTTTGGCTGAGGAACAGAGTAAGTCTGAAGCACCCTGGATTAAAAAAAAACATTGCTAATAGAAAAACGATGGGGTTGGGAGTCGGGGGGGGGGGTGTCTATCGCTGAGTAGGGATGACATCTGGCTGAAACTTTCCAAACGGTGCTGGATGACTGGATTCTGCCTCTCAACATGTTCAAAAGAAGCCAGTAAGTGTACGCCATATGTCATAATCTCATTACTTAAGTGTTTTTTTTTTGTTACAGGATGTTATGCTCATTTTAAAAGTTTCCTACATTTTACATAACGGATGAGTGTATTCTCTCCGTATCTGTAAAGTACCACTATTATCATCCTCCCTGTATGGGACATCTCTTGAGGAGCGACATATTTTTCTTCCCTCACCATCTTGTACTCTTTCCATGTTCTTTGGAAGTCAACACTGCCGTCCTCTCTGCGCTGTATGACCGTCCATCCACCGCCGGCTGTTTCCATGTTGCAATACACCTACACATTAAAGAGAGAGAGAGAGAGAGAGTGAGAGAAATGAGAGAGAGAGATTTTATGAAGGTAATGCAACACTAATAGCACCCAAGGGTCCCTCATTTTGTTCAAGATATAACAAGCTAATGAATTCAATATTCAACGTAATTCTCAGCGGCATTCACAAACAATGAAGAGTTATTCGGATGATTATTTGTTTTTTGGACACTCCCTTTTCCCAGCTTATATAATGAATCATCTCTGGGAATGTAGTGTCCCGCTCAAACTTAATCAGTGTCTCCTTATCCCTCACCAACTCCCAAGAGATGTTCCTCATCAGAGGGCCTTGTTTCAGCAGGATCAAAGAGGAGATCCGTCTGAATGCATACCAAGAGACACCTGGGTGTAATGTGGCCCTTAACCTTGGACCTCAGTGTGTGTAAGCTGATAACGCAGGGCTACGACTCTATCTGTGGTGAGACCCCGGGGTGGAGTGAAGAAGGTCTCTCACCTCAGCTAGCCCACACAGCTGAACACACATGAACACAGTCTGGGTATAATTAAGGAAGCGTCATTTTCCCCGAGACATCATTCATCTTATAACTGCACAGAGAGTAAAAGAAGAAATCTACACAAGCCTACTACCATCATCTCAGGAGTTTATGTGTGTGTGTGTGTGTGTGTGTGTGCATACTGTAGATAAAGCACAGACACACTTGCACAATTGTCACCATCGTGATCAGCTCCTGTTTCATACCTCAGCTCTCGCTAAATTCCTGCACTCTCAAACTGGCCAAGTGAATTTTCAGCATTATATTATATATTCCTGCAGCTTGTGCCCATCATTTGCACTCAGCAGCTCACTGCAACCGTTTAAACCAATAGTGAAAGCACAAGCAAGACGTGATGAAAAGGCAGGCATTTTTCACATTAGTGGACTGCTGGCTGTAAGATATTGTGGCTTCCCACCCTTTTGGTCTCCTGAGGGTTGATCTGGATGTTGTAGACTCCGTTTTTATGGAAGCCAGCCTGGAAGAGGTCGGAACAGTCGCGGAACTTTTTCTCTTCATCCGCAGCCTTCGTGCTGTTGGGTACAACTGGAATACACCAGAAATACAGGAATACTGTTAGATGTATTTCACTACAGAATATTTTACCCTCAACACATAATCACAGTATTTGTGGTAAATATCCACAAACGTTTCCGTTCTTTTTAACCCACTGCAGGTTTTGCGTGACTAGATTAGCGCGAATGGAACTATTAGACATTTTTGTCAAGAAATAATATGGCAGTAAATTAAAAATGTTGTAAAGATAAAGCTTTACATATAATCGTCTGAAACTTTTTTAATCAAAATTATTGAGAATATGTCTTTTAATTTTTTGGTTGTTGTCCTTCGAGTTTATACATAATCCTGGTGTTGATATTTGTTGTTTGTAGCTGTTTTAAGGCAGCACACTCCCGGTGATTACATTTATTGGAAAGTTAACATGTTTTTTGAGTTTTTGGTTGTTGTTTTTTTTTGCGAACTTTAGGAAAACTGACCCAATATTGCCCACATTACAAAAAAAGACTGCAGCTAATAAAATCTGAATTCCTGCTTCTTGTGTAGTTTATTAGCTTCAGTGTTTGTTTGTTTTCTGTAATATGGACAGGACAAATATCCACATCACAAAATCTAAAGCTGTGTTTAAGTAAAACGAAGACTAAACTAAAAAAACAAAAACAAAAAAAACAGAGTAAGATGCCAGATACTGATTAGCTTAGCATAAAGGAGCAGAAGCAGTAGCTCGATTCTCCTGAAAGATAATCCAACAATGCCTCTAAAACTTATTAATTTAAGTTTTGTACCTGTTTGTTTTTTTGTGCTTATTTTTAATTTGTACATGAAAACAAATGTAAAATCATTACGTTTTAATCATGCTGAGTCTTAGGGGCTGTCAGTATACCTTGCAGTCCCACAAACTCACTTGGGGGGGGGGGGGGGGGGGTCGGATTCTTAAAAATATGTGAATTTTGATTGAACCAGATTGAACCATATTACCGTTAACCATTTTTTGTACATAATTTACTGACCTTGGGGGACAGATAATAATGGTATAATTATTTTTATTGTCGCTTTAGGAGGATACACTCTGATGCTTTGTATGTCACGTATTCAGACTATAGCTGTGACACGAGGAAAGACCCAAGAAACATTCGATCCCCGGATGAAGACACGAGAATAGCACCGTAGTCAAAGCTCATCATATTAGACATATATTCACAACTTGGGAGGAAACACATAAAGATCAATTTATCATATTTCAAGTCTGCACATCTGAGAGGAGGAAATATAAAAGAAGGCAGAAGCTGATCATAGAGGTCTCGCTGTGAGTATCTTATAACCACCAGATAAAATCTGAGGGCAACTCGCTGGAAGAGGAGTTGACCGACTGGATGATCTCTCACTCGGAGAGAAGGCCTCAGACTCTGACAGGCCAGCTGCATCCATTTCCATCTGTAGATAATTATGACGGCAATATTTTGAAACCAAGCAAGGGGCTGAGGACAAAATACTACAAGCTATAAATTTCAAGTTCCTGTTATAACAAGTGGTTTATATTTACTTTCCAACCTCTTGTTATATTCATGGAAATTCCTTCCGATTTTTCCTTTTTTTTCTTAATATCTACTGCATTTTCTCCTCCCGTATAAGGCATTTTTGTCACTTTTTCACCTCAGTGTTTTCATTGCAGAGTGAAAGAAGTTGTCAGTGAGAAGTGAAATGTGTCAGTGATCCTTGGCTTTTACTTTTATTCCCCCCCGCCCAGGATCTCTCTCCTTGGAAGTAGGTCGTTTACTTTGGTGAACTACAGTTTTTAAGAGAATTTTGACAAAGTATTGAGTGTCAGTGACATGAATCCCCTGCTGTGACGGGTTGACATCGCGACCCTTGCGCACCAGACTCTAATACAACAAAGGACAGCGCTGTCAGGCGGTAATTTACCCCTCGCAGGCCCACGGCGGGCTACATTTTAAGGAGCCGGGGAGGTTATTGGGAGAGGTGTTAGACTGGTGGACACAATTATTTCACAATCGAAGAAAAATAATGCTGAGGGACCGGACACTCCACTACATAAGCTTTGTTCTCTTGAACAGCTTGCTGCCCAGTTCTACAAATATTATTTATGTCCCAATATTTGTTTACAGAAAAATATTTTGTGGTTCAGTTGGGACTCATATTCTGCAGGGGGTTCATGTGAAAAGAGCAGCAGGGTTTCGGGTGTTTGCATAAATCAGTACCCTTGCCAAATGAGCCCAAAGACTGGAAGTAAGGAGAGTGAAAAATTGAGCTTAATGGACTGCCACAGACATCACTGCTCCCATGTGACCACAATCAGTCTCTACATACCGCCACAGTGATTCCACAGCAGAACCGATGAATTTCTCTGGCGCATTCATATATGAAGGACGCAAAGCAAAGCACTATAAAATTATAGCAGTTCATTCCCACAGCTCATAACAATACTGTGGAGTCATTGTTTAAGAGAATTATGAGAAAATTTTTGATTTAACTTCAATTATTTGTCCAATAATAGAGGTCATATTTCCTTTAATACACTGTTCCGTATAAATCATCATATTACCACGTGGATTATGTCCTTAACATGCCAAAAGGTACATTTCTACGGAAAATTTCTACAAACCTACATAATTATTTTCCTTCAGTTCATCTGCATGTGAGCAGCTAAGGCATAATTTATGTTTTTTTTTTAGAATGTTTAGGGTAAATTAAAGCTGAGGCTATAAAAAATATCGAAAAAGTCATACATTGTAGACGTGGATTCTGTAATTCCACTTAATTAGGGCTTAATTAGCCCTTAATAGTCTTGCTGTAGTTTGCGTGGATGTTGACCGCTATTCCTAATGAATGCAGCTGATTCACCAGCCATCTCTGGTAGAGTTGGCATCCACTATCCTATTAGATGACTTTTAAATATGTTCCTGGGTTTTACAGTTCTAGCAGGCATGAAATAGTCTCGTTCCATTTGTTCAAAGTAAGGCGAGAATTTCCTGTACCTTTTGGAAGGGCACTGAGGTTGCTGGCAATAACTGTGCACCAACACACTCCGCGGGGAACAATAGTTGTCAACCCGTTCTGCCGCGCAGTGAAGCATAAAAATAATCATGCGCAGCACTTAAAATTTGATCGGAATCATTAAACGATGTTTTAAAAAAGTAGTTTACCATTGTGTCGTGTTGAGGCTTTTACACACTGAGAATACCCGTTTCAGGTTCCGCATGAGTAAAACAGCTGTAAAAATGATGAATGCCATTCATTTGAAGGAATAACAGAACACTGTAAAACAAAATCATATTTAGCCGCCAGAAAGTTTTAAAGAGTGTTCCAAAGCTGTGCTCAATTACTGTTAATAGCAGTGTGTGGCTCATTGCTCCCTAATGAGCTTTAGGTAATGATTACAACCTCGAGATTGCTGCTTCATCTAGCCACATCAAAAATATCTTTCCGGTCATAAGTTTGCACTGCAGAGGAAAACCCAAGAGGGACCTTGATTCGAGGAAAACCCACAGAAATAGGGGAGAAATTGTTTATGCAAATGTTTTGTTAGAGACCCGATGAAACAGCCGGCAGAGTGCCGTTTCAACCATTTGTGTCTTTTCTGTCAAAAAGAAGATAGGAAGTGATATTTGATGGATACTTTTTGAAATTTATAGAAGCCAACAATGATTAAAAAAAACCCAGCTCATATCTACTTTTCCGACAGCTTTAACTTTCACAGCGAACGCTTACTCTTAACTGCAGACAAAGCCAGTTTAACTGCATTGATGTTGTTTTAGCCCCATCTTTCTGCCGATGTTTTGGGACGATGTTACAACCATAACGTTCTTATAACCATACCGGATGAGTCATCCACATTTTAAAATCATCCACCAGAAACCATTTACGATTCAATGTACCAAACCACTTTTTTTTCTGTCATTATTTGGCTGCATAATAGCATAGAGCTGACAGTCAGCAGAAGACATCTCTTTCAAAGACTTTAAAAGCCCAGTCTCTGAGTTTATATCTTTCTCTCTAAAGCGGAGTCAAGTCAAAGCAAAGTTCCTGCTTGAAGGGAAATGCTCAGGCTCAGTTTTCAAAACACAGCCTAACACCAGCAGACGCCACTCCATGGCATGAAATGCTAACCCTTTCCTTAAATAAAAACACAATCCATTTCTCAAAGTAACAAAAGCCCTCCCCTCGACAACAACAAAAAAAGAGAGCTTTCAGCTTCTGTGTTATGAAAGCGGTTGAAAAACAGAGCCAGTGAAAACGACCTTCAGTGAGATGTATTCGCACCTTCACCTCCTTTAGACGTGTGCATCCCGGAGGAGCTATTACAGTTTGACTTATTCAGGCTGGGGTGAAGAAAGGGGGTGACCTTTGACCTGCAAACCCACCTCAACCTTCACCAGCAGCATAGAAGAGGAAAAGACCAACCACACAGCAGCAGCAGCCACATGACATTTCAATCACTTCTCATTAAAGCTGCCACCCATCACAGACAGGAGATAAGCTGCTCTAATCTGACCCTGCTGATGCTGATCAAGCTTGAAAAGTTCAAATTAAATCAAACATTGAAGATGACAAAGCTAAAAAACCGGAGAGTCATCACCAGTCAAGCCAAAGTGTTCTCCAAAGACCTCTGATAATTAAATGCAACATAGACAAATCCAGACTAAACAGATGGATTACAAGCAGAGACCGCCCGTGACCTTTATTGCACGGAACATTAAAATTACAGAAATAAGCGGCGTGATAAACACAAAGCATGTGTTAATCATGCGCAGCAGCTATCCACTCATGACAACAACATCCTTTCTCGTCCTCGTTGTTTCCTGTCTGATGGGAAACCTCAAGAAGCATTGTGGGGTCGCCAGGGGTTCTCTGCAGGAAATCCTCATATGGAAATTGAGTTCCTCCAGTGCAACGACTGCAACCAATCTCTGGATATGTCAAATGTCCTGCGACCAATGGGACTTGAGGCCAATGTTAGGATCAAGTGAGTTTGATGTTTGAGAGGCTGGGTGAGGGGGTTCACTGTTTTGGACGAATATGGAAGGTCGCATTGCTGCCCGGTCAAATGTAGGACTAAAAGGGAAATCCCTTGTCTTGTATTAGCATAACATTGGGGAGAGCCTCTGAGGAATTAAATAAGCCTATTACTTCATAAGTGGTATCCTGTTTGACATTTCAGTTAATCTGTGTGCAGAGAATTTATAGGCGAGAAAAACAATTGTTGCAAAAGCTTGTAGCATGCTGGTTTATGAGAGGCACCAAACCTCTTTGACAGGAGCATTCCGGGTTACAATAAGAACCATGTTTCTTTCTTCACGCTGCTCTGGATGACGTAGGATATAATAGCCAGCAGATCTCTGTGTTTCTCAGCATGGGGTAAGGTTTGCAGAGTGGTGTCACTGTAATTTATGAAGGATTTTTAAAATTAAAGATGTTGAAAGTCTAACATCTATCCAGAGAAAGTTAGTATTCCAAAACAAGTTCTACCTTACATTACACAGCCAATTCATAAACTTTCCTTTTAACACTGTGGTCTGGTGAGGATTACTAGGCTGCTTTTTCTTGGGGTAGACAAATTTTGGATCGGTTGACAACAAAGACAGAGCTGGAAAGCAAAATCTCTGCTCCGCTGAGACATAAACACGTTGCACTGAAGCTTGTGTGCACCAGAGTAAACCAGGTCCAAGCAGGGCCCAAGTACTTCCAGTGAAAGTTATGAGTGACAACACTAATTTGACTTCCAGGTATTATTTTCTGAATTGCGCACCTCACAGAGCGAGCACCCTCGCATTTCCCAGAATCCCACCTCCCAACCCTCGGTCTTGGTTTCGCTCAGTTTACATGCTCATATACTAAACGCCTTATTAGCTTGCTTGGAGCATCCATGCATAGCTATAGCAGCTAAGAGCTATCGTTCCATCTGTCTATTGTAACACCGGAGTTACAACAGACAGATGCCAGTGAGTCGCTGGCGAACGTCTCGGTGCTCGGGTTTGTCTTTGACTTTATTTATGCATCTGACTTTCAAGGTATCACAATAGTTACTCTTCACTATTACAGATAAAAACACCATTGTTAAAAGTCTGGTTTCGCTCACTTTTCTTTTCAGTGATTCACAGTTCAACAATATGTGTCACTCTTGTTGTTTCGTTGAAGGCTGATTAGTTCTCTTACCTTTCACCGACACGCTCGACCTTGAAGGAATTCAGTTTTCAACATTTCTTTTATCATGTTAAATACTTTCTGGTATTTAGATTCAAATATTAGTCTTCCTGGGCTCAGCTGAATTCCCAGTAGACTTGACATAGGTGGACATTGCAAGAACCAAACTCTCAATATTTGATTTCTTTATAATTATGTTGACTGTACAACTGGCAGATCATGCACTTGTGTGATTATTGCGAAAGACTGCATTTCAGCATCAGACTCCTGGTTTATGTACCTCCATCTTTGGAGCAGAGGTTGAGTAAGTTGTGAACCGTATCCATCATCTCCTGCTGCTGTCTTTGCAGGGCCGTGCTGTTTCCTGTGGCCCGGCTTAGCTGAGCTTCCAGCTCCCTAATAACCCCGCTCTGCCTCCCCACCAGGGCCTGGAGACTTCCCTTCTCCTGCTTCAGCGTCTCCAACTCTTCATGGTGTCGCATCTCCATCTCTAACATCTTCTGTTCCAGCAGGCTGAGGAAATACCAAAAAAAGGTCAAGAAAAGTTTGTTATGGCAGATAAAGATGTTGTTTTCTCCTTCAGGACATTTAAATCCTCTGGAATGAGTTTTATTTTAGTGGGATATAAATGGATTTATATTGTTTTGCATTTTTAGTCATGTTATCACCAATGAATTACTGATTATGTAATGAGTTGCATTTCATTTTCAAACAGTGTTCGTGAGGAAGCGTATAAAACCTAAATGAATAAGACATCCACCTTTAACGTTTGCTTCCTGCTGTGACTTTATGATGCTTCACCGCTATTTCACAGTGAGAGATACGGGAACAAAAATATAAGAACTTTCCGTAAGACAGAAATACAAATAGTTATGTTCGGTTGCCATGACTCTCACACAAAACAAACACAATCCTTGTAATGCACTTTGACAACTTTCTCGAGCGTGAGCAAACTAGATTTACCATTATTCAGTCTAGGACTTGTAAAATGAAAATCAATAATAAACGGTTCTTTGTCTGTTGGTGCACAGTTTTTTTTTTTTATATCTGTCCAGTTTCCTGCAGGGTTGACTGGAGCTGGCCCATGTGGTTTTATTTGCATCAGCTGTTTACCTGTTCTTATCATGGAGTTTGCTGATCTCATTAGTCTGGACCATTAATTCTTTCTCCAACTTGTTAGTGGAAAGAGAATTTTCCAGCAGTTGGATCTCAAGCCTCGACGTTTGATTCAGAACCTGCTTCCGATTTAAAAAACAAAACAAAACACACACACACACACGCAAATATATTCAGATTAAATATATCTAGAAAACACACATTTTGGGGTAGACTCACAGTAATATACACAATCACTTGACAATTTATGTGATGAAGTACAACAATCCTGCAAAAAAAATGTTCAGTTTTTGGTGAATTTGTGAACAAAATTTGACATATTTTAACACCAATTTGGAGGATGTCATTTGAAATACTCTTAAGCTGTATATGTTGCACTGAAAATATTAAACCACTACTAAATGACCACTAAATAAACTTGTTTCCCTCAGGTAGGTATCTTAAAACACTGGCAAAGGAGTGTATTTCCTGCAGGGTTGGATGTCTGCAACAACCCCTGGGTGGAAACCACATTTCAGGCAAATATAAACCATTAAGTCTGTTTTCTTTTTGTCATGTGTTCACCCAACACATGGTAATACTTTAGAGATATTAATCTCTGCTATTATCTTCTTCTTTTTTTGTTAAACTTTGCAAACAGTCATCGTTTTGTGCTTTTAAAAAAAGCCAACAAACTTCAGCATCGGTGTTATCTTTGGCTGGCTGACTGTGGAACAGTTAATGGAGCGTCGGCTCATCCCAAAATAAGAAGGACGAGTGTTTGGATTTTTTCACTCAGTCTAATGTGTTCTCTGAGGTGTTAACCTGCGTCTCCACATCAGTCAGCTTCCGTGTCTGTTCAGCTGTCTGTGAGAGGAGGTTGGTGCCCATTTCCAACATGGCTGCCGTGTGATTGTGGACGGCGCTCTGCTGCAGCTGAGCCATCTCTGTCTTCATACTCTCTTTAATGTAGTTCTCAATCTGTACAAAGGAGAGACATAACAAAGGACAAATTAGAAAAAATTTGAACTTTGACAGATATCATGAATGAAGAAGGGTGTCATGGTGACCAGAGGTTTATTGGGACGAATGCCACAGCCTCCTAGGTTTATTGTCGAGAGATTCATTCCAATGGCAGGCGGCGCTCACACGTTACGATAGCATCACGAAACATCATCAGGGTGGCTAGTGGGGGCTGCTCAGATTCTCTCATACAATGTAGAGATGATTTAAGCCTGTTCCCATACATCTGAGTATGACATTCAGAATGTTTTAGAGGGAATATCTAAAAATGTTCCCATTAAACAGTTACTTAAAAGGTTTGCAATGACGGAGGGATGAAGAACGAGTTCCTCCAGTGAACTCTCTTAGAAGATTTATTACATTATCTGTTTTGTATTATTTGATTGCTGAGCCTTGTGTAGTGGAGTTGTACCAGAAAATATTCGGTACAACTATGTAAGTTTCAATAAATTTCTTTAATAAAAAACAACAAAACACTGGAGCTTTGTTTAAAATCCATCCATCGTCCATCGTCGTCTTCCGCTTATTCCTTACAAGTAAGGGTCACGGGGGGGCTGGAGCCTATCCCAGCATCTACGGGCCAGAGGCGGGGTTCACCCTGGACAGGTCGCAGTCCATCGCAGGGCCAACATACAGAGACGAACAACCATTCACACTCACATTCATACCTACGGTCAATTTAGAGAATTCAATTAGCCTAGTCCCCAATTGCATGTCTTTGGATGGTGGGAGGAAGCCAGAGTACCCGGAGAGAACCCACACAGGAACAGGGAGAACATGCAGACTCACACAGAAAGATCCCACGCCTGAGCCGGGACTCGAACCCGGAACCTTCTTGCTGTGAGGCCACAGTGCTGACCACTGCACCACCGTGCAGCCTTTGTTTAAAATCTAAATTTAAAATAGATGCTTGTGTCCGTTTAAAGAAAGTCACATTTCCATCTCGTGATTGGCGCAATTGATTAGATATATGAGGTTATCTTGGGGTGGACCAGCCGAATGAAAAGATTCTTGCTGAGGCTTTTCTCCTTATCTACACATACTTCAAACCCAAACAAATGGCAAGATGGACACTGATGAGGTAAAAGGTTGATACGACACATCATTCTTGCTCCCATACTCTTTGCTTGTTTTACATCATTTTATTGTCCCGATTGTCAAATTAGATCAGCGAAGGTTTATCTGTGCATGAGTTTGTTATACAAATAAATCAGAGTTGATTAGATATCGAGCGGGGACTTGCTCGTCCTGCAAACACGCGCAATGATGATCCACCGAGAGAGAGAGAGAGAGAGAGAAAGAGAAATACACTTTACTGACTTTTGCTTTGGCTCGTCAATAGATTGTAACAGACACTTTAAGAACACATCAGTCAAGACTCCTTAGCATCTAATAGCAACGTTACGTGTGTTGGTGGCCTTAGCAACAGTTCCTTTTCTGTAACTGGGGGCTGAATTAAGTCGCACATTAATTTGAGTCAAAGGGCACGTCAACAGATAGCAGCTGGAGACAGAACAAGTCTAAATTAATCTTCCCATCCCTCTTTGTGCACATTGTTCCCATTATTGCATTACCCCTCATGCCTGGAGACAGATACTCTACTTGACATATATATGTATTACTATTGAGGTGGACTTGAACTTTGACCTGTAGATGGAGGCCTGAGTGAGGACACATGTATTGGACAAGGGGGCAAAATTACTTTCACTCCAGCTGTATGGACTGATCGCCGTTTGATAAAAGGAGGCTGATGGAGACTCCAGTTTTATCCCTCTGGAATGTATATTGCTGAATCCCTTGTAATCGTACAAACAGAATAATCTATTCATCTGTAAAGGTGTAGGTGTGGTTACATTTTGACATTTATATTGTAGACATTGCTGGTAAAACATTCACCTACAGTTGTCTTCTTGCTTATATAAAGATTAAGAAGATTTATGTTCTTATTTCAGTCGATCAAAGGGTAATAGATCATAAAAACAGAGTCGGGACGTAAAGCTTTACTCCTCAACGGAAACATCCAGTGGTGAGCCAGGTGTACGGGTCTGCCAAGTTGCATTAGTTTTTCAATGTAATATCCTGACTTGGCAATGTTATAGATGTGAAATATAACTTTTTTTAAAAGCTTGGATATCAGACATAATACGGCTTCCCCTGACTGTGAACTACATAAAGCTGATATAAGTGTTACTTTCCAAACAACCTCCAAGAGTCGGGGGGGGAGGGGGGGGAGGAAAGAAAACAGGGAGTCTGGAATGCACCAACCCCTCCAGTAATGATTGATTATTCCGTCTGATAATGAATCATATAATATGACTGTGTTTGGCGAAGTATTTCCTGAACTATTGAGTTTAGAGGACCACAGTAAGCATTGCACGCCGTAGGTCACCTTGAGAGAAAAGACAGGGACGGATGGCAGACAGAAAGTTAAACCCGGTGATGGCGTTATGGTTTGTCTCTCAGGGAATGTGGCAGGCTCATGGCTGGAAGAGGAACACGCCATAAAATGGAAAGTACCAGGGAGAAACAAAGATTACAAAAACACACCCAATCATGTCAATTCACTTCTTTAGAAGCTATAAAATAGGTCTATGTGGGTGTTGGGTTGTTTTTTATGGGTTCTGACCTCAACTCCAATTTAGTGCTGTGCCTTTCCAGTTGTTGGCTACCAATAGAAAAACATCTAATGACATGAAAATAAATACTCTCTTTTACTGCTAGCAGTGAAATGCTAATTTGTGTTAGCTGGGAATGGGATTGGGTTGGCTGAAATATGAGAATGCTGGCTTAAGCCCATGAATATATTGCAACATAATTATTTTTTAAGCTTGAAATTGGATTTTTTGACATATTTGACTGAAACATCTGTTTGACATCTTCCCTAAATGTATTCATGATTTTTTTAATCTTCTGCGCAATACTACGAATGTCCTGCAACACGAGGGATCAGTGCACCTGCACAAACCTCGGCAGTGAAAACCTCAAGCTAAAAGCTTTCTAACATTCCTCTCCTTCCAAGTGGAAAATGCAATGTTTTGAGATAGTTGTGAATATGCTGTGGTTGAGGTTTGGTTTGGTTTGAGCACAAATAACCCTGGTTTAGAGTTTGTGGAAAAAATAAGGCTTGATTTACAATAAATAAAACTGAATTCTCAACAAATGCCCTGCCACCTGGGTCGGCATTACATACATATAACAGTGTATTACTTTCCGTAAGTATGAGATTAAGGTTGAATGAGAACAGTCTGGCAATTCTGAGAAATTCAAATGATCTAAAATGGCCTATGATATTTTTGTCTGATATTCCTCTCAGAGGCAGGGATTTCAAGATAAGGGTCAGGGTCATATGATCCTTAGACTGCCAACTTGAAGTAAAGTGAACAAGTGATAGGCTTTTCTATGGGGCTAAAGTTAGCTCACATTAGCTGCTATGATTAAAGACGGGTTTCATATCTCGTTAAATACAAAAAACAAACTCCAATATAGCAGGTAAAATTCATGCTCAAAATTTGTATTTCTTTTGGAAAAAAATACATTGGTTCATAATACAAGCCCCTTTATCTCACTGAGATGGTAAAATGATAGCAGTGTAACGAAATTAGGCGTGATATATTTGGTGAAACTTTTAGCACTGTAGTTTCCAAATCCCCAGGTGTGTTAAGTGAGCATTGGTTTTATTGCTAAGGGATTCAATTTTTCATTTATAAAAGATAAAAAACAAACAAATCTGTTTTCCTCTCCGCGGTGGATTTAAACGACTTCCATAAAAAATAATATCGGGTATATTGATGAAACGGGACTTCTAAGAGACACTTTTAGAAACTAGTAAATCTTGTCCTTGGTTTTACAAAGTCACTGTTTTCTAAGTGAGAGTAACATAAACACAAGTTGATCTTTCCCTAAGTGCTACTTCACACCACGGCATGAAGGTTTGAAGCCAATGTTCTTGGCACAGACCAGCTTCATGAGGACTTCCTGTGACTTTATGATGCCGCCTGATGTCCTAACATCGGAGATCCATTAGGAGCTTTACTGCTTTCCCTCTCGAAGCTGCTCACTCCATGTCGAGGCAGTTTACGAGGTATGAGTGGCCTTGAATCACTAAACAGGCCATTCAGAACACAAATGACACACCGTCACAAAAGGACAGTACGTCATACAGTACGACAAGTGTTTAGGTTAGCGAGCGAGGAGTTCCCACCGTATATATTATCAGGGCGGAGCTGCATTGGCTTGAGAGCAAATCCCTCACGATGGTACTCCCCGCTATCATTGTTACAGATTACTGTGAATGTTTACCACTACTCTGACATTTCCCATTTAGTACAACTACCATTCTGAGGTCGGGGGGGGGGGGGCAGCGGCAGTATCAGTGGTACTAAGAGACCCTGTGAGAATTGGTAAATGGAAGTCTGGACTGTATACCACTAGAGAACCCTCTGCCTATCTCCAGTTTCGTGTGTGTGTGTGTGTGTGTGAGAGAGAGAGGCTGATGGTGTTACTGGAGGGGTCTGTCTTGTGGGATGCGTCCCTTACGCTCAGGATCCATATTAGAGTCCTTTAATGGACAAGAAGGTGAATACCCAATGCCACCCGCACTTAAATCAGCACCTCCTGGTGTATCACAAGCCACCTTTGGAGCAACGCCAGCGAATACACTCATGCCTTCTTATCACACACCGACAGTGACGGGTGAATTTGACACCCCTCAGTGCAAACTGGGCCTGATCTTCTCTTTAAGGCTGTAGGAGGTGCTGCCCCAACTTGCTGCGCTGTAACTCTGTCAGTAATGTATCATGAAGATATGGTCAAATTCCGAACACGTTTTAGAAAGCTGGCTGGTTTGTTTTAAAAGCCACCTTGAGAGAGTTTTAAGGCTCTCTGTCAAGATTGGGTGACTAACGACACAGTCTGAACTCACTGTTGACCTTTGTGACCCCTTGACCCAGTGGCCAACAGCCAGCCATTCACTCAATTGCTGCCACATTTTTCGTCTAAGAGTGTTAAAAAAGGGACGATGAAAATAAAGAAATAAAAAAAGGAGACCAGACAGCCTCCAAAACAGGAGCTGAGACTTGAAATAGGAGTTTGATAACTTGACGTTTTAGGTGATAAAAGCAGCAGACTGTTGAAAAGTGGGTGGTCCAGACCATTTCTCATCATCTCTTCCAAGCCAGAAAGGCTGACTGCCACCAGAACAGAGCCACTACTGCCAGTACCCACTGTTCTAAGAGTCTTTTTAGGCTTCATCTTTCTTCTTTTCTTCCCCTTTCGTCTCTCTGTCACCATGCAACTGTGCTGATGTAAATCACACTTTAGTTCTGCAGTTGAAAGTACACAATGAGCCTTGTGTATACAACTTGAAAACCAAACCAACTGTCGTTTTGTTGTTGTTTTTTCTGGATAAATCCCTGGTTTTAACTTTGTGATGCCCCAAACACTACTTGACAGGTCCACAATGTTCCACCCTTTACAGGTTTTAAAAGTTTGTCAACAGGGCTGAAGATTCATGGCCGGGTTGATTTTTTTTCCCGTGCAGGCACAAATCATCAGATGCCAAGGGAAAATTCTACCAACCAAAATAATTTTCAATATTCATTATAGGGCTCACTCAACACAAACACAGTGTAACATCATGAAACATTTTTAAGAATTTTGAAAATAGAGTAGAAATGTGATATTGCTTATGTGTTGTTAAAAGAAATGACAAAGTGACACTATAACAGAACAGAAAAACACAATGAAATAGGAGGAAACTAAGAAATACTTCTGCTAAGGCAAACTCGATTTTAAAAAAAAGCAGTTTTTTTCTCCGTTATATGGATCCTTCTCATAATTTAGTAGATTAATCCTTGGTCAAGGCTTTACTCCTCCATCATGTTTTGTGTAAACCTGCTAACAGTCAAACAAATGCCAGTGAAAACATGTCGTCCTTGGCGGACATAAACATAAGGGAAAAATATGATTAAAATATAAAAATTAGTCATGAGATATGCTTTTGAATCACAATTTGACAGAAATATGGCTGTAACTTTTAAGTTTATTTGGATGATGGGACATATTTGGAGTTTTAAAAAATATAGAGAGGTAATGTACTGTTGCTGTTATTAAAATTTGTCCCCTCTGCTTTCCCCCATTAGTCACTACAATTTCTTTCTTTCCTGTAAACCAATGCAAAATTGTAAACCAAAAGACATGAAGTAGTCTGACAGAACTTTTAATAATAATAATAATAATAATAATAATAATAATAATAATTACAATAACCATAATCTTTAGGGATGTTATGAATAAAATCTTCTGTAATAAGCCTCGGGACGAGATGAGTTGAGAGAAGTGTGTCCATTAAGTGTATTAAAGGGCGTTTTGCCTTTTCAAACATCAAATGTGTTGGACCTTGGGTTGTTTCACACTCTGGAGCGGGTACAAGCACATCCAACAAAAATGTTTGCTTTTCTTTTATTGATATTGATATGATGATGTAGATACAAGCTTGTCTTTTCAATCAAAATTCATTCCGGAAATGAATTTTTCGGGGTCTAGACAAAGATTATTTAGCTATGACCAGGTTCCAGTAGCAGCATACATTATTCAATTCAAAGACTGCATGAGTATTACAAGTGTATTTTTTTTAATAGCGAGAGGGATGAGAAAGTGGTTTTGAAACAGCATGCAAATGATATACCCTTTCATGTCTGACGTATACCTCAGCAGATATGTGATTTCCTTTCATCCTTAAATGAAAATAAATACAGTTAAGTTGAGATTACGCATGAATGTCTATTTTCACAAAACCTCCAGTTACAAATCCGGCTCTCTCATGTCAAAATTGGCTTAAAAATTACTCCAATTAATTATGTACATCTGGCCGAATGGGAGAGGAAGTACTTGCATTCATCCAAGACATGGGAATGCGTAACGAAAACCAAACAACCAAACAAACTCAAACCTGCCTCTTCATCCAGAAGTCTCAACTGCGGGTGCCACAAGCGAGGCAGCGTAACAAAGATTTAATTGTTTGACGTATGGGAATCATTCCTCTGGGAAACATAGGGGCAGGAATGCGCCTGACAGTGGCTTTTTTGGTACAAACCATGTCTGTTTACCCTATTCCTGCAACCACAAACCCGCCATCCTGCTGAGGAGGCGTTTACATCCAAATATTTGAGATGGCGTTCCATTGTACCCTCTCAGCAACACAGGAGAGAAACCTACTGCCAAAATGATGTAGAAATAGATGCAGAGGGACACGTTTTGTATTAAACTCAGCCATGACGGAGATCCGTGCGCTGTCATATGTTCGTTAGGTGAAACTCCAGCAGAAAATGGTCCCAGTGTTCCGGCCTGTGTGCCAGCAGCACTATCTATCAAGTGGAGTGTCTCTTCTAATCGTCATGAATGGGCATTTAATGACAGGGGTTGTTTCCTTCAACGTCGCATTCATGTTTATATTTCAACTTAACATCCCTCCAGAATGTATAAACCATCCATGCGGTCGCCCTAATGTGTTTCCCTACTTTCCCTCTCCTCTATATCTCTCTGCCAGTGTATTGCACCATCTCTTTCTTTCCCTGCTTTGCTTCAGTCACCAAAGACGGCTGAGGTTATCACATCAAGCCCCGATTATGTTACTTATGAGTAATTTGTGACTCTGGTGCTGTTGCTTTGGTAGTAAAAGGCACACCCTGGCCTATATATCATATCTGTGCCTGCATTAGGCACTTTTAGGAGCTGGTGGCTCTTAAAGGCAGTAATGTGTGTGTGTGAACTCCCTCTAAGTGGTGCTGAACCAAACCTCCATCTAAACAAAAGAGATGAGCAAGGAGACAAGGTGCAGTAGCCTGACTAACACATGGAACCTCTTCTGTCTGACCCGTGATTCACAACAGCAGGAGGGGAGGGAAATAGATGTTGCCAGTCATGATAATGTGCAGCTCATGTGTCCTGTTGTAGGTACGTGTGGCTTTTTGAATGCCTGATATAAAATAAGTGGTCAACATAAGCTTAAGATATTTTAATAGCAAAAATGACATTAAATACTGCGATCTAAAATTTTTGAAAACAGCAATTAGTAACATTTGTCGTAGACATCAAACGTCATTACAACACAAAAAAGAAAAAGCTCAAAGCTATTTATGGCAGGGCCCCCTATTGTTCAAAGCATAAGCTGAGCTAAGCTAGCGTAGCTTCGAAATTTTGGCAATTGCTTTTACACATTAAAATCATAGTTTCATGCGAAACTACTTATATATCTGTTTGCCACATATTTTTTTTATTCTGCAAGAATCCAAAAATCCAATGTAAAAATCACATTTTCCTTTGGTCCAGGGAGCCCATGGCAACACTAACCTACAGGATGGCTAACAAAAAATATTTAACCCTACAGAAAATATTTGTGTTTCTGATGCTCGCTGTGTTATAACTGTTGGTAGAAAACTATACATACATTGAATATGAAGGTGTTAATCTGATAGTGGTGGATGCAGTTGGACCCACATACAAAGACCACAAGAAAAACAAAGTGCATGAAGGTTTCATATAAAAAAAAACTGAAAACTTAGGGAACAATAATAGTCACAATGAACAAATGATCCAACAAGTGGAAGCAACACGTGGGCTTAAATAAACTCATGAGCCAGATAACAGCAGGGTAGATAAAGAGACATGAGGAACATTGCTTTGACTGATGAAGAGCAATGGGTGAATGACTCAAAAAAAGGCTAAAAAAATGAGCAGTATATTTCTCGTCGGAGAAGACAGACTGATGAAGCACAGAAGAGTGTGCAATGTGTATAATCGTTAACATAACACCCGCAAGCATTCTGTTTATTTTTGCATTTTTTCAGGCTGAAGTGCACGAGGAGTTTGTGTAAACCCAGAGAAAAGGCAGAGGAAAGATCAAAGCCTGAAAATCAGTGCAAGTGCGTTCGCATCATTATGTTGAGACAACGGAGGCAAACATCCCTACACATCGCTGACATTCCACAGACCCACAATTATCCAGGCTCAGCCATATCAGGAGCAAGCATTAACATCTAATCCACTTCTCTCAAGTGGCTCTGGAGGTAAAATATGTTTAAAATACTGATTATTTGCATCGAGGGGACATATATTACACGCTCATCTGGTCTGCTGTTAATGTAATTTTCTTCCGTAAGCAGAATGTTCCAGTTCATATCTAAATCTTCATCAGTTCAGTTATCACTCTTAAATCTGCAAATGACGTTGCCATTATAGAAATTGCTTTTTTTTTTACGTTTTGAAAAATACAATTCTATTTCTTATTTTCTAGGCATTTATCAGTTTTGACGTACTTTAATTTCATGTCATTTCAGGATCAGTAAGCCACCTACACTCACTGGCCACTTCATTAACGTACACCTGTACCATGTGAAACAATTTTTCAGTTTTGTTGGCACTGTCAAAATGGATTATTACCTTCGCTGAGGAGGTAATGTGATCGCCGCCTGTGTATGTCTGCTGGTTGGATTGTAACAGGATATCTAGAAACACTAAGAGATGGATTTTGATGAAATTTGGAGAAATGAGACGTGATTAACTTTTGGAAGATATCTGGATTCAATTGTGGATCCTGGATCCTGAAGACTGTTCTTGGCCATTGGATGATTACAGCTGTTAGTGGTATTTTTCTGGATATCCCATGGATGAATTTCAGTCAAAAATCAAAATTTTATCATCGTTATTCTGTATCACCCCCCCCCCCCTCAAAAAAATAAATATTGTGGTGGTTGGAAAGAAAGTTTATGAGCAGATTTGATGATACTCTGCGTGTACCGCTTGTGCTCTCCAGTTGCTGTCTTTTGGCTTTTAACTTTACAATTTATTGAGGTCTTAGCGGGTGGCGTTGTATATAATAAAGTGTTTCTTATATTCCATCCTGCTTATGTATGTAAACGTCAATAGACAGAATATTAGAAACCAACATAATTCAGTCCCATAGCGTCTACCTCCACATCTGAACCTCTCCAACAGTGTCAATCAAACTGAAGATTATTATCCATGAAGTGTCTGGGGAGAGTATTTTTCACAATGGGAGTGCTGTCTGACAGATACTGAGTAAATGTGACAGCTTCTTTTTAACTCCACCTTATAACTCCAGCAAAGGAACATCTCGTTTGATGCTTTGCAGGCCATCGGTTAAGCTGAAGGTTATTTCAGCCAAACACAGACTCATCTATGTCAAACACTCACGCACATACACAGAAATGGACACGAGTGTGACGCAGGTTCGTCTGTATGCACGCGTAATCCCCAACAGGATTACCCTCTCACTCTTAGGAGGGACCACTGCAAACATGTCCACTTAAATAAACATATTTTCTTTTTTGGCGTAAACTTAAACCCAAAAAAGAAGTTCAACCAATGACATATTTATGAGCAAAATTCTGGTAGCTGGCAGCGTGGTGGCTTTTAGAGTTGGTCTGTTTGCTACGGTTATATAGTCTTGCTTTTGGAAAGGAATAACTTTTAAATCTGTTAGTTTGATTTAAAACATAATTCAAGTCAAAGATTGATGAAATACTAATATAATTCAAGTGTGCAGGCATTTTAGCTCCCATTTATTGTTCCATGACTTACCCTCCTATATCACCTTGTATGTTTTTTTGTTGTTGTTTTGCTTTGTTTTACTTAATATTTAAAGACTTTTGCTAATTATACATGTAAATATATCTGATATCTGTTTGAACATAACATTAACAATATTTGCAGTGTTCCATCTCCTTTCAACATTTTACATGTGAATGTTTTTTCCCCCCAGTTTGGTTTAGCTCTATAGAACATGTAAAACATATACACACATTTGTTTTGGTTTATACTGAACTGATGTCACCATATCATAAACTGTTATGAGCTCCAAAAAAAAAAAAAGAAAGAAAGAAGGGCCATAATAACCTTATGTTGGAAGTACAAGAACCACAGTTCTCATGACATGAAGGTGAAAGAACAAATGCACATATAAGTGAGCACAGCCTCTTCTAAGAACTTCCCATGACGTTCTGTATATTCGCCCTATCACTCTTTTTATGTCTCAGGTTTTTGACAGTAAAAGCGACTAAGAGGTGAACAGGTGTGAGACATTGGATAATGTTGAGGAGGACCCCTGTTGTCGCTCTCTGAATCTGACTTCACCCACTCAACATGAACAGCACGTTAGCAGGAGGCAGAGCTAATCAGATCCTGGTGCGCTAACGGCCTCTAGCAGGTGTTTTCTATTAGCTAATTAGCTTCTCTGACATCACTACTTCCATCGGTCACAAAAGATGTTTAAGAGCTTTACACCTGGAACCAAGCCAAGCGGTGAACAGCTGAATCCTGGACGTAGAATATTTAATTCGGCACAAACAAATGGAGAGACAAAATGTCAAAAGTGCACAATCATTATTATTGTTATAAATATAAAAACAGAGTTACTCACCCCAGGCAAACCATATTTTTGATCCACTGACACTTTTTATGACCAGCTAACTATTTTGTCATTGCTAGCTAACTTGTAACTGATGGCAGTAAAAATATAATGTCTTAAGGAAAGGGAAGTCCTGTTTCTACTGCCAGGTTCCACTCAAACACTCACAGGAACTCAAAATGGCCGACGGTGACAAGTTCAGTATATATTTCCATAATAACAGTGCACTCCACCAATCACAGACGTTGTTTATGTACACCTTAGGATTGTGGGTTTTGTCACACTTAATCCATGAGGTCACTTTTAAATTCTGTTCTATTGCCACAACCAATTTTGGATCATTCTGAACAAATATGAAATAAGCTAGTACTGAATCAAACAAACCTCTTTGTCTACACCACTTAAGTTAGCTTAATAGCAAATTAGTATGCAATAGTGACATTTCTATAACTTCTCAACCTCCCTGAAGCATTAAGTGTTTTAGTGTGACATTTCTTCTCAAGTTTACAGCTTTTTTAGACACTCACTGCAAATGCACATTCAAGCAGGTGGTTGGAAACACAGGTCGTGTCTCACCTGCATGTCTTTAGTAGCTGTGCCAACTTTAGCCCTGGTGTTCTGTTGAATGCTGAAGCCTGGCACACGTCCCAGACGCGGCAAACGGGTCTGTGGACAGGGTTAAATGTGTGTTCTTTTTTTTCTAAACATACATGCACATTTGACAGAGTGTGTGAGTGTATTTCCATGCGTGTCTATGAGCAGGCTGAGGGAAGTGTCACACCACCCACTTCACCAGTAAGCTGAGAACTAACACGCTGAATTTTCCAACCCACCAACAGGCGCTACAACCAGCCTGTCATTCTGCACAGCTCTAGACTATCTACTATCAACATTAATATATCACATGACTTTCACCCACCAGCTCTCTTTTCTCAACCACACCGAAAGAACACAATTTTTAAAAAAAAAGATTAAACAAATAAGTGAGGTAATTCCATGATGTGACACGAAGGCTTTAAAACAAGTGGCTCATATCCCACCTCCAAGAGAACAGAACAAAAACATTAGAACCAACCATTAGTCACTTTAATCTTTTATCTAGCCCACACGGCGAGGCGGCTACACTGTTTATCTTCTTCTTGGTATCTTGCACTCTGTCGCTATCTCCTTCTTTCTCTCTTTTCACCTTAACTGGCTTTGTGTCATCAGTTTTACACAGCTTGAACTGATTCCACAACCCTCCCCTTTCTATCTCTCTCTTTTAAATTTTTTTTTTTTACAGATCTCTTTCAAAACATCTGATTGTGATTCTTTTGTTTCAATTTGAAGTCATAGCAACCGTCACACCATAAGGCTGAACTCCAAAACTAAGGTGAAATGGTTTTGTTCTCTGGAAATCTCCCTAGCGTTGACAGACAAAGACACCCAGTCAGAGCACATCTGTCGGGGAGAGTCGGCCTCAGAGGCAGCATGTGGGGAGGCCTTAAGGAATTTGATCCCCACACCACAAAATTGGGATTAATAATCGTCAGATACAAGATCAAACAACTTAATGTAAAATTTGAAAAGAAAGACATTGAGCACAGGGGAAAAAAAAACGATTCAGCACTACATGAGATGTCTCTATGCTATCTTTTTCTGAAAGTAAAAAAGAAATCAAAAATGACTGACACGTTACTGTAAATTCACCCTTTGCAGACGTCCCGTGGTACGCAAGCTGCTCGAATTCCATTTTGTTTTTAAAGCCTTTTCTCATCTCTTGACCCTCATCAAACCCTGATCAACAAAGCACATCCTAAATGAACCACAAGTCCAGAGGAATATAAATAGTTGCAGATATGGGTGAGTAATATTATCATCTACTCTGTTTAACAAGAGTAAAACAAAAATACAGCAACTGAAATAAGTTCAAACAGCGTTTTGATTTGTTGTGGGGTGTGATAACACCACATTACCTTTCTTCCTGGTACTGTGCTCTCACAATTACTGTAATATCTCTGATATTACTATCTTATATTGGTCTCGTAATCACTCAGCTGTAGCATTGGCAGCGATATAGTCATGGACCTTGTGCTTTTGGCAGATCTACTGAGCATAACTTACAAACTGGGGTCTAATCACTTCTACTTGCATGCCCAAAATAATAGTACGTTCTCTCTTTAAAAGAAAATAACCCTTTTCTCTCAAGATATTTTGCAAGAAAACATATCGTCTAGTTTACAGCACCAACATGTATAAGCTTGCCGTTGGGTTACAGTCTGCATCGAACGGCAACCTCCAAGCTAGCTAACTAGCTAGTAGCAACCTAAAATCTAGCTTCATTTTTTATTTAGATTATGCAATAAGGCAAAACTTCTACTTGGTTCTATTTGGTTGTAAGAACACTAAAAAAAAAATGTTTTAAATATTTCTGCCAAACAGGGTTGCAGTGCATTTTTTTCACAAGTGTCATGTATGTACAGTAGCATAGCTAATTGTGGTTTCCCCTGATGCTAGGGTATCATTGTTGAATCCTGGGTTTAACGCCATCCATGACACTATTATTGGCTAATTAAAAGACAATAAAGGCATATTTTTTCTCGTTAGAATGATAAGTTGAGCAAGACATCTTTCATGTCCTTGCACACTGCAACAAAGAGACATCTGGCTTTGCCAGACCAGAACCCAATGCTATATGAAAATAAAATATCCAGACACCATTCCCATTAGAGATTTTATCTGAGTAATGCCGCAGAACACTTACATTCATAATATCTCCAGATGAAGCCAAATGAAGAAAAATCTGCACCGTCTCAGAGGTGAGTGCTCCCAGGGGCAAATGGAGAGCTATCAGAGGAAATTCTCAATCTTTTCCACAGATGAATCTGTGGGTGCCAAGCTTACAAGTTAGCAACAATGTTTTCAGAAGGGGCTTCATAAATCCTGCTCACATTTAGCCAAATGTATGACCTTGTAATTAAAACAAAATAAATCTTCTACAAAGTACCCACAGGAGAGTGATTCAATAAAATGAGTGATGAAAACGGAACCACATGCTTACTTTATAGCTGCAATAAGGTAAACTAGACCAGCAGAGTTATTCAAAAATTTATGTCTTCTTTCATTGTGCATTATAGAGACATAGGGTAGGTGTAGCATCAAGACTTCCAGTGTGTTTGAAGCCACCGGCGGCGCTGAAAAATTATTTTTTCTCCAAACAAGGTGGCGTGCTGTAGTGAGCATGACAAAACTGCAACATATACCTTTTTTTTTCCCCCAAAAAAAACCAGGGTCATTAACTATGTTGGCCTCTATTTTCATGTCCAAATACTGGGGGCATGGATATAATGCTTAATTCCCAGGAGTAGAACAGTATGTTTACTTTTCACTTACAGTCATAGCATAAGTGAAACCAAGACAACTTTTCTGGAAGCCGTTATTATAATGTCCTACAGCAATTTCCATGGCTTACTTTTTACAAGTCTTGGGGTCAGGAAGGAAGAGCTTTTTATTCATCTGAGAGTTTCCTTGTCCATGTGTATCATCTGATTATTAGTTTTGGCTTATGTTATCAGAGAAAATAAACCCTCATAGAGGAAGTCACCCCTAAAATAGACAAGTTTCTTCTGTATACTTGGGCATACTGTGTGGCCTTCTGACAGCATATAGAGAAACAGCCTTTCTCGTATGAGCTCCAGGTATGGAGGGGAAACTAGCCGCTATATCCTTTTAAATTGCTGTTTACGCAGCACAATAATGTTCGTCCAGAGGCAGAATGATGGGAATTTCACAGGGATAAGACACTGTTGATAGTTTTCCCCCCTCCGTTTGTTCAGCAGCTTAGTTTGGCACAGGCCGTCCTTCTCAGGAAACACTGCTCTCAACCACTTTCTACTGTCTCCACCAAGAGTGAAACAAGAAGATCTATTACTCTCACTCCCGAGAGCAGAAAAAAAAAATATTGGCTCACTAAATGACCATCCTCGCCAAATTTTCATTTTCCTTGAAATCTAAGAAAAGTAGAAAGGACATTCTCAGGATGTGCTGAGTGTTGCATCATTGACCAAAAAGTAGTCCATCTACTGCAGTAAATTTCCGTAAAGCTGCGACAATCAATTTTTTTCTTCAATCAATCAGATGATTGCATGCAATGTGAAACGGGTCACTTGTAGTGGGACTAGGAAAAGCTCCCACGGAGAAATAGCAAGTGATTCCATAAAGCGGCGTTAAGCTCAAATGTTATTTCTCTGTGGGAGCGTTTTAGTGTTTTGGTTTTACTATCCACAACTTTGGAACAATCAGTGTTCCCATCAGCATTGTTTTGAGACACAACAAGCAGCCGTTTTCCGTACAAAAGCTCTAAATGGAAACCAAAAATGAATGCAATTTGTTTAAAGGAAAAGTTCACGAATAGCTAGTGATTGTTGAGTGTTGTCAATATGATTGTAACTCTTTTTGTCATCTCATGCCACCTGTAGAACACGCGCTGATACATTTTTGGTCCTTTAAGTCATTGTGCTGACAGTTGAATCTGAATGTAGTTTCAATCATTCAAAATGACTAAAAACCCAGACTGTATTTATTTGTGAAACTGCCTGGTTTCAGAAGACAGTAATATATAAGATTGATTTCTCAGTGTTTTAGATTATTATCATTAGTATAATCATTATTAAGTGAAAATATTTGAGAAAGAAAAACTGTTTTATTGCTCCAATCTGCAAGTCTGTTTCACCTGTACCCAGATGGACTAAAATTTCTCACCAAGCAGCAGTTAAGTTGCTTCTGGTATGTTTTGGGAAAGCAAACTGTGTTGGAACTGCAGTCGAGATGTGCTGCAGTCGTAGATACTTCATGTGGCAGTCAACTCAGAAAATGTGAGCGCTGCTGGCTTTGATGGATGTCTTTTTGACGTGTTTGTCTCAGAAACACCCATCCATGCCAACATTTCTTGTTGCTAATGGTTGCTATCAGCAGTGTTTGTGTTCAAGAAAAAAAAACATCAATTCAGCTGAATTGCAGATTTATAGCCAACGTCAACAAGCTAGCACTTCAAATTTCTCACCTCAAGTCCATAGACTCTTTTATCGCAGATATTTTGTCTTGTCAAAGCAGGAAAAACATGTGCCAACGCGAATGTGAATTATATCCCTCGTCCTTTTAACATCCCATTGAGCCACACCAGTGGGTAAGCATATACAATACAATGCAACATCTCACATAAAATGAATGCAGCCATCATTAATGTTTATTCCATTTTTGTTTTTCCCGCGGACAAGTCAAAAACATCCTCATTTAAAGGGGTCTCTAACAAAGGGTATAGCAACTCAACAGAGAAAACTGTGCATTATCGACAGCAGCACTGCCACCATCTTGGACTGAATACAGTCATGGAAACATCATGTAACATCTACAGAATGACAGCCAAGATGAAGAAAGTGTGCAGTAAGAAGTGATGGCATTACGTTTCTAGACAAATTGTGACATGCTTGTGTATTCTTCAGTTCTAAATACCTTGCACCAACACTGCAAAGGAGAAATTAAATAGTTCTCATTTGTTGAATGTGTTCTTTGTGTATAGGGGGAACCATCACCAATTTGAGTATGCCCACAATTGGCCACTTTCACGGCAGCCATTTCAAGATGCTAACTTGGTAAACGCTGATGTAATTGACGGTGCCTTCAAATGGGATTGTGTTTATCTTAGTTTACTAGAAGTATGAATGCCCCCCCAGTCTTTTTGTTCAGAAACCTTCAAGTTTACTACTTGTAACGTATATGATGACGTATAAGAAATTAAGCCCATGGACACACTTTTTTTTTTTAAGTAACAGTTTTTTTTAATCATTGCAATTTTGTGATTTGTCTGGTAAAAAAGTAAATATTACAACGGGGTAATCATGTTATTAGTCTTGACATTTGCTTCAGTAATGTTACCAGCTTGCTTCTCAACGGAGATAATGGAACGTTAGCCATGTTATCTAATGTTGGCTAATGCTAAAAGCCGTGATACACTAGCAGCGGTGTTGACACTTGAATGCCAAGACCTTCCCTGTACACAACTTCTTGACGCAACGTCACAAGGCAGTTTAATGGTGGGCAAAGGCTGTGACACTAAAATGAATGGGTCCAGAGCTAGCACTCAAGATGGCCGCTGTACAGGTACGGACCAGCGGGTTTTTGGGTTTCTGTGCACTACAGTGACAAACTGGGAGCGATCAGAGTAGAGGCAACTATGGACCATCGCTAGCTTTCTCAAGCTAAAAATTACAATTTTCCCTTTCACCAATTGTTTTCCAGCCTTTCCATAATGTCCCCTTTAGCTCTGAACGATCCCTTCATGGTCTTCCATACTGCTGCCCATATGTCTGTTTTCACCTATAATGATGCAAAACACCATGTATTTCAAAGAGGTGTTTATTTGTTATTATTATCGCTTTATGTGTGAAATAGCTTGTTTCCTGTAGCCAGTTCTCTATGAGATCGGAGCCAAGCTTGTCCTCACCTCTCCAACCAGCTGGGGGGGGTAATCCTTGGACAAACACACACCACCTTTGACTGGTCAGGAATGTTATCAGGGTCCATATACTCTACTGTGATCGGAGGAAGGAAAGATCTGACTTGAAATGCTTCCCCGGCAGCTGTTAGCTGCATCACCCTCTCTGTCTACCCCACACACTGATGGAAGCGGCTCGGCACGGGGCGGCTATCTGGCCTGGTCTCCTTTGTCCTCTTTCATCAGCGCTGACTGGAGCAACATCAGGGCTAACTTCCTCCAAGACAAGCAGTGAAATGCTGCTTTGATTAAGATAGATAGACTTTCCTGGGCACTTAATCTCCTGTCCAATGGAAAAAAAAAATGTTAACTGCATCCTGATGCCCCCCCCCCCCCCCCCCCCCCATGCTGGGTAATTAGGTTGAATTACCACTGTGTGTTTAAGTGTCCCCACTGAAACACCTCTCTGTACTTGTTAGTGAGCTTTTCTTGTTTTTCTGTAATCTAATATCTTTCTGTAACATTAAAGGAGTTCATGTTGATACTGGATTTATTTACATATTTCTTTTTAAAAATAAAAGTGTATGCGGTTGACCAAATCTACTCTAGGGTTGTAGGAAAGAATCCTGATAGTGTTAGTGGTGATGGCAGACGTCTTCACATGCTTCCATTTATACATCTGTTGATATTCTAGAGATCTCATTAGTCAAACCTTCAGTCAACCCACGCTGCCGTTATGTTTTCATAGTATCACTTAAACTATCATAGGCTGACAGGGTCCACTGAGCAAAGATAAAGCCGGTGTTATTTCACCTCCTGGCCTTTCTTGACACATGGACTGCTTTTGGGAGTTGTGCAGAAAACACACAGGGTTTTAAACTGTTGTGCAAAACAGGGATCCGGCAGAGGAACATGTCAATAAAACTACCTAAGTTCATAAGACTTTTATAAAAATGAGCAATAACTGTTCACCTTTTTGTTGTTGGATGCAGTCTAATCTGAGACACTATGATTTGTTATGTTTCAAAGTAACTGTTGAGAGCATTTTAAGCAAACTATGGAAATGCGCATCCACTGTTTTGAAGCGCATAAAATGGGCTAAGTTATTTTACCAGAAGATGGCAGCACAGGGAAGTTGTTCCATGTCAGCTGATACTGGCCAAAGTGACACATTTTGGGAATATCTGGGAATACTTCGATTTAAAGATTCTTAAATGAGAGTTTATTGATAAAAAGTGGTTTCCATTGGCCATGGCACAAAAAAAACAACTATGGACTTATTTTCAAGTGTTTGCTGCACCAATGTATTTTGACCCAAAGCAGCTCCATTACTTTTCACCACTAGATTTCTTTAATTTTGTGGTACAGTGCATCCTGCAGAATCACAGCTATGCTAAATTTCCTGTAAAACATGTTTTAAATCTTGAGATGGACCATATTCAATAAATTCCTTTGCTAATCCGGGATCAAGTCGGTCACGTCAGTGATAAATGTAAATAATTTTACACGGATTCTTTGGTAAACACTCATAATCCTTCTCATACAATAATTCATTTGGATTTAGAAATACATGTATCAACCTTGTGGTTTAATAAGAGATTCTCCGCATGTAGGAGGTTGGCGAAGCCTCCGAGTCTATACCTCCAGAATTACAAACTCAATCAACGTCCTGCTGTCGCGTTCCGCGGCCAGCGTCTGTTTAATTGATGAAGAATGACCATTTCTGACCGACCTGAGAAGTGAAACGTTTGCTTTCAGAAAGAAAATGAAAAGCAGGCACTCAGCCATGCAGCTCAGACAGTTTAAGGGAGGACATTGTGGCTGCTAATGAATAGACTCTGGGGTATTGATGACGTTCAAGTTGATTTATATCCCTGTTCCACTGCAATCCATCAAATCCATCAGGTAGTATCTGAGCAGGCAGTTGTTTTGTGTTACGTCTTGTCTCGCAGACAAAAAATAAACCATTAGTTTTGAGCAGTTAATCAGAGTTTGGAAATTCTTTTTTTTTTGGGGGGGGGGGGGGGGGTTGAAGGAGCAAGGACTGTTTGTCCTGCCTAAATATGAAGTTTATTTCATTCAGGAATTGATTTCAGAGAGAAAGTCGCTTTGAGAAACAAAGTCTCAAAGATTAGAAAAGCAGAGCGGCTGCCAAGCCGTATCGGCCTCAGACTCATTAACAGTAGAACCATATGGACACGGTAAACACCTCCATGTTGCTTAATTAAGAAGAAGGCATTCCATTCTTGCGTAATAACATTTTCTGTTTTTTTTTCTTCTTTTGTGTGATTCCGGGTTTTTAGCTGCTCCTCACACATCCTTTACTTGAATAAATAAAAAAGGGAGCATTCTCCATCTTTTCCTCTTCTGTGTGTCTCTGGGGGCTCTCGCTGACTTCCTGCCATTAAAGAGACAGCCCAGTGGAGAGTAGGGGGTGAGTGACATATAACTACCTCTGCTCTATGACTGATGCCCTCTGGAATTTACTCAGATTGTAGTTTAGTCCGGGAAAAAAACAAAACAAAACAAAAACAGTGAGAAAGATGCAAGAAATCCAAAATAGAGATGAAACAGAGGCTGTGTAAGGAAACAGCTGAGTCACATCCAGGAGGAAAGTTCAGTGCAGTTAATGTGTACTGTTACATGATAACTTCATATAAATTGTGATGTTAATCTGGCTTCCAGATGATCAAATGCAGATGTTTGATAGATTTGACTTTCCTAAGTTTATCAGGAAGTACAACAGCTGCTGTGTTAAAGTAAAAAAAAGAAGAAAAAAGAATCTGTTTTCATGAGACCCAGGGCAACGAGACAGATTCAAAATAAACAGGAGCTTAAACTGGCACAACAGCTTTAAGCTTTTATTTTCCTGCATGTTTTCATCGTATCACTTTCACAGGTCCTCCCTTGGACATTTCCCTTCAAAACCCTTTCGCGCAGCATCTCAAGCAACTCTCAGCTGCCGAAGTACTTTCTCCTCCCGCCAAACACGGTGACAAACAACGTGTCGACTGCAGGACGAAAGCAAACACTGCGCGTTTGGTTTTGTTTTTTTTCATCGGAGAGCCTCATCCAGAAACCTAAACAAGTTATCGAGTGAAGCCACAAACAGATGCCGGGGTAGAGAGAGAGAGAGAAAGAGGGAGAAAGAAGGAGAGACCACACAACCACGGGAACACAAATATCTCAACAAACAGACTGCAGCGTGACCACTTCAAAAGAAACCAGGATCCAGGCTCATCCAGAGGTTGTTGTTGATGTCATTAAAATTTTAATAATTTGATCAAGGGTTGCACTGAATTTCTGTTTCACTCGAAACATGATAATAATTGAATCAACTTACAAATTTCCCCTTTTCCCTGCATCTTTTTTTTTTTGTTGCTTTTTTTCATTTTGGATATTTTGTGGTTACCAATGAAGTAATGTTTTCCATGTTGTTTGTTTGTCTGTTTCGTGAGATTTCACAACAGCCACATTTCCTCCAAACTTGCTGAAGGGGTGTAGCACGGCCCGAGAAAGAACTCATGAAATTTTGTGACAGATTCATTTGACAGACGCAAAAACTGCAGGGTTCACCTTGGCCCCCTCCGAGTAGTCAGGGTAGAGTGTCTTGAGGATCCCCCTTACCTTCTGAAGCCACTGGGTATAGTTCTCCATAATGTGTTCGAGCTGCTGGATCTTCTGGCTGGGAAAGTCCGGCTCAGGTGGCGGTGCATCCCTCTGGAGGGAGTTGGTGTTGTACTGCACGTTACCACCTTTCGCCTCCTTGCAGGACCCTTCACCCCCTCCTTCGGGTAGGATGAAGGTGTAGGTGCACTGGCCATGCTGGATCTTATGAAAACGTCTGTTGCTGTAGTTACTGCTGCTTCCTCCACTACTACTACTACTACTACTACTACTACTACTACTACTACTGCTCCCACTACCACTACTGCTGCTGCTGCTGCCACCTGTGCTGCTGGTACTGCTATCCGGCCCTCTCCTCTGATCCCCTCCTCCGCAGCTCACAATCACCAGAAGTGCTGCCAGAGAGAGCAAGTGGTGCACAAACGTGTAGCACAGCATCATATCAGCGTAGGGGGAAAGGTTGCAGTCGATTTGAGTCCTTGTATCTTTGTCTGTTCCTTCTCAGTGTGGCTAGATGTTTCCTCTGGAGCTGAATCAAAAAACGGTGAAGAACACCGTTAGCCTGAAACAATTCTCATCCATCTTTACATTAGACCTTCAGCTTTAAAAGCTACTGCAGACCTTTGCCATGGGCACGTGCTGGTTCCAGAGCTCCTTTAAGTCTCTTTGCTGTGGTCAGCACATCTCTTGCAGAGTGACAGCTTGGATATCTGGATGTTCTTCCAGTAAATCAAAGTCAGCGGCCGACTGTGGGCTTGCATTTATCGGCCAATGCATCTGAAGTGAGTGAAGCTGGGATGGTGTCGTCAGACCTCCCTCGGTCTCCTCTCTGCCTTCCCTTCCTCCTCTGCTGTCTGGCTTCACGACCGGGGAGAGTGAGAGAGACGCTCACTCTGAAGAACAGTTCCAAGCTTCCAGCACACTCTGTGCCTGCCCCTTGTAGAGTCTGCTGAGGAATGTGAGTGTGTGCATGTAGGACTCTGTGTGTGTGTGTGTGTGTGTGTGTGTGTGTGTGTGTGTGTGTGTGTGTGTGTGTAAGCTTGGCAGAAAGGGACCCCAGCACAGAGGATGTGCTTAGACTGTGAGGATCGGTTTACAAGCTCCCTGACTACAAGCTCATGAGGTTGACCTGCCTTTCTGCCTCTCTAAATGTGTGTGTGTGTGTGTGTGTGTGTGTTGCGCGCGCCAGTGTGTTTTATATAGCCTGCTCCTGACAAACCACTGTACTCTAATAATCACAGGTGCTCTATTGTCACTAGACACTAGAGAGGCATATGTCACTGTGTTTTCCAGTGATGGAATTCTAATGTACATATTCAATTATATGAATGTTATAACTAATAACTAAACTATTTTGTTCTTTTGGTTGGACAAAAACATCAGAAAAGGTGTCACTTTGGGCTCTGAGGAGGCATTTCTCACTATCAGCCCCAAATGTGTTCTCAAAAGCTCCAAATCTCTTAGGTTTCTAAAATAACTTCAACTTTGTGTCACTTCCCCTCTCTGACTGGGACGGCAAATCAATGGACGCGCTCTCGGCATCCGGTTTTGGCTGAACTTTAACCACTGTGACTGCTCCGAAAAGCGCTGGCAGCGAACACAGTGCAAAATCACGTTGTTGATGCGTGCTTGTGAGAGCCCGATAAAGAGAGAAGGAATCACAGTTCTGAGGTAGGTTCTCAAAAGAGAGAGAAGGAAAGAATATAAAGAGAAGGATTCCCCCCTTGATATTATTGAGGAGCCCTCCAGATTCTTGTGGGATGGAATCAATTAAAGTAGCACATTATCAGCCTGTTGCTACCCAATTTACTTTGATACCAAATTTGCCTCATCTATCTCGGAGAGGACGGCTCCACCACTGGGACAAACCACATGAGTTTGACTTAATCACGACCCCAAAGTATTTATTTGTTTTTATTCCAAAATTAATGTGAATTCCTCATTAATTTGAGAGGTCTTGATAACTTTTGTTAGTTTTTGTTTGTTTGTATGCTGTTGTCCCGGAAACAATCGAGATAAAATTCCATACAGACGAGGCAGAAACTAGCACTCAGCCGGCGTTAATGGGTTGTTGTAGGTTAATCACGGGATAAAATAAGCCATGTTATTTATTACGTACATGTGCATGCACAAAGGGGAGCCGGAGTAAATTTCGTAGTGATGCAAATCAGGTGGCAACATGTAAATTCAAGTAGATTAATAAAGCTAAAATCAAACGCAAACCCGACTTGTGTTAAATAAGTTTTAAATAGTAATGTTGGATACCTTTTAGCAGGAGAGAAAATTAGTCATCCTTCGCTGACGACAGTTGAAGACCAATTACACACAAAGTAGGAGACAGACTAAAGGATGATGACATATGTAGACATACAATTATCTCAAAAAGAGTTGGAAAAATAATGCATATAACTGCCATAAATGGATAAAAGAAAAGTGGGAGCCTGGGAAAGCACAACCTCCTTTATAATTTGAAGAGATCATGAAAAGCGTCATCAACTGAGATCCTCATGGAAGAGCACTACCTTCTGAGCTCCCTCAACATAGTGATTGATACTATATGATGTAGTATTTCTCATCCAATAAATGTAATTGTTTAAGATTGAATGACATCAAGTCATTTCCCTGCCTCCAGCACAGAAATAGCAAAAACAATTTGTGTGAGAGGCTGCAGACAGCCGAGGCTTAACATTTATTTTCCGTCTTTCATCCTCCCCAGTATATCTCCATTACACGCACTGCCTATCTTCATTTTATATACAGTATGTATCTATGGAGCAAACCCCCCGCAGTTATATTTTCAAGAAAACAAAAGTGTATTCCAGCCATGAGGAGGGGAAGAAGGAATGTGTCTTCATCATTAGGCCAGAGGAAGAGCGTGGTGAGAAAACACAGTGGTGAAAGGCCTCGGGTCAAAGGTCGCCTCTTGTTATGGACAGTCCATTAAAATCTCTGATTCCAGGAGACACAGCTGACGGAATTCTGGCCACATTTCAACATTCTTCTTAACTCCAAAACATCAAGTCTGTGTGGGTGTGTGTAGCATAAGTGTCATTATGCACATGTTATAGATGTCTGCATGTGTGTTTGATAGACTGTGTGTACTCAGTGATAGCAGGGGGCTACAAAAAGTTGCATGCGTGTGTGTGTGTGTGTGTGGGAGCTGAGGGGTAGTGTGAACGAATGCATAAAGGAGACCCAAGATAAAAACCAACTCCTCCCCACCCACGGATAACCCGGACTGTCTAAGACACAAAGCATGTGCAAATATCTCTTGGAGCGCTTGTCTTTGCTTGATGTACTGTTCTTGTTGTATCTGAAAATCTGGGCACCATTTACCGTGTCCAAGGGAAACTAAGTGGGAGATAGTCGCCACCACTGGGCAACCTCGAGTGTGCAAAATTAAAACTACACATCACCACTGTGAACAGCCACAGGACCAACGATGGAGAGGAAAACACACCGGGGTCAAGTTGCAAAAGATTAAACAAAATCAAACAATAATATGACACTGTCCTCGGGGGGAGAAAAAAAAAACCAAACTAATGCGTTTCCCATGTTTTCTACACCTGGATGTGTTATCACATGTTTGCAACATGTGGAAATCATGGTAGCATGTAGAGCACATGGGAATTTACATGAGATTCACACATTAGACCGGGGAAATGTTCCAAAACCACATATTCCCCATGTGTAATGTACATGTCGTCACACGAATTTCACGTTTTTTTGGAGTTCATTAATGTCTCCCAACGTTGTACTGAGTGCAGTATTGTAGAAGCTAGACAGAAATGTGCATTTGTACCATGTAAAAAAGGTATAAACAAAACAGTTTCCAAATTGCTTAAAATGTCCTGCACAGTTTTCTCTCTACGATAGCTAAATGCTAATCTCAGTGTGTAACATGCTCAGAATAATTACAGCAACATGTTTTCCAGACAATATGTGCCCGGTTCAGTCTTTTGTGCGTGTTTTCACAGCTGAGCCTGGTCACAATTTAATTAGTTTTGCTGATTTTTTTGGACATAAACCAAAATATTTTGGTCAAATACCTATCTAAATATCCTCTTGACAAATGAAATGTGTGGAGCAACATCCCGAAAACAGTCCGACATGAATTTGACTGTCTGTGTCAAATTTCATGGCAGTTTACACAATAGAAGTGAACATTTTCACTTTCTGGTGGCACACCAGGACAAGGGCTACCAAAGTAACCTCCGCTCATGTCTCCAGGAACAAGATACACTATTAAAGACTTCCACTGACCTGTTAACTTGAGCAGAGATGACCTGATTTAATCTAACATCTCTTATAGACTTTCTAAACGTTACCGTACCAGACAGTTGAATTCAATGACAGTTGAACAAGTTGATTTGCAGGAATTATGAAGAAAACAGGAGTTATGTACTGTTTTACAATGCGAGTATGGAGAAAGTCATTTTGGCCAGGATGAACAATTGGCTCCGATACCGAACCCACTTACTGTTTCAGTGCTTTCACCCAGGAAACTCACGTTTGCAACCTTTTAGCTGCAATTTAATAATTTCTGATCTCATCTGATTTTCTGATTTAGTTTGAAATAGTTTGAAACAGACTCCTCGCTTGTGAGTGAAAGACGACCACCACGCTAAATATGAGTCAGGACAGTGGCGGCTACGAGGAAGCATAACATACATTATAATACGTTAAAACATACAATGTGTTTACATTTATGAGACCTTCCCTGAGTGGTGTAATCTCAGATCTGAATTTTTACTGGAATGTAAACTTTTTTGAGAAAACAAACCGCTGAGGTTCCATGCTGCGCTGCTCGTCTGAAACGTTCCCCATCACCGTTGTGTCAGTTGGGATCTTGAGGGTTCTTACTCATGTTTTACTTGTGCAAGCTTGAATGGCGTCGCCTTCCACATGTTACTCGTATGAGAAGATGTGGGAACGTAGCAGATTTTATATCTCCATCCAGTCTTCTGCGGTCTGACTGTTGTTTTATTTTATGCAGATTACTTGTGGCGCCTGATTATATATTAAAAGAAGAAAACGGTTCATTTCCTCAGAGAACATGGGAACATGTCACTCTCACATATCGGCAACTTCTTTTTTTCCTCTCCAAGTTTGAACGTTTCAACTTGATTTAAAGATTACAGTTTCTGAAAAGTGTTTTCATGCTGGCTAGTTTACTCTGTTGGCTGGTTTGAGGTTGATAGCTTATCATCAATATTCTTAATGGTGACAGGTATTTCATATACCTGACATACAGCAAGACTGTGCAGCCATACATTATTTCTCCTCTGGGATCAATAAAGTAGTTCAGATTCTGATTATCAGCAGGTTTATGATTCTATGAGGGATGGTTTTTGTAACTCTGGGTGTGCTGATAACCATTTTCTCCCTCTGCTGCTGTGATTGCTCCAAAGCTAGGTCCACATGGTCTTTGAGGGTGACGTTCCGTCGCTCTGGGGTTCACAGTGACCTTTTATCACAGCTGCAGTTGCCCCCTTCAAATGAGCCAAGGGGATTCTCGTAGGGCACTTAACCTTAACGTGGCAGTGCGTCCTCATGTAAACTAGATCTTCAGAAAATACTGAGTGATTTAAAAAGAAGCATTTTTAAGAAGATTTCAGATCTTTTTTTTGCCACATTTATCAAACTTCAAGCGGTAGAGGACAGCCCTTTCATAAATGAGGATGTAGGTAAATGGCGTAAAAGCTGAGTTGTGCAGCTACATCTGGAACCCCTCCCGTAGAACCACCGGGAAACATCACTGTGTGTTCCAACTGCTCCAACTCCCAATAGTACTGTTGCTCCACTCACTTTTGACCGCATGAATATATAGGAGGTCGCCGCCGGCAACACAGGGTAGCAGAAAATGATGTGTTTGTTTAAAACCCAACTGTAAGAGCAAAATTGGACTCTGTGACAACAGTTAGACGAGGATGGACGGGTGAAGTTTCCCCGACGGGAATCTTCTGAGGAGATTTTGCAGTGCAGAGTGGAACTTCACGGTTCAATTTTTGAGCTTTGGAGCTATGGATGATCTCACCAGGCGGGCAGATACATACAACACGTATGTTTTGATTTGAATAGATGGAACTGGATGTAGCTTTTGGTTGTGTTAATATTTTGAATTTAGATGCATTTGTTGTGTTTTTCTATTAAATATCTAATAAGTTTCTTTCAAGCACAATACAAATGGGGTTAGCCAAGCTTTGACAAATTTGAGACTGAAAATAAATAAATTAAAAAATTAGATTCAGTGTTAAGCTTGTTTTTTTTATTCATATTTTCTAAGTTAGTTCTTTTGCCCCTGGCAAGAAAACAAAGAAATGTATTTGCCTGTGAGTACAGAAGGCCAAAGCGTTGTGTTTAAATAACCTCGGCAACAAATCCTCCCGACAAGCCTGAATAGCTGCAGCAGTCAGTGTTTGCCTGTTTCTTTTAACTTTTTAAAATTGAATTAGATTAAACTGGGTTGTAAAACCCTGCCAAAACAGAGATGACACTCCTTTTGTTCAAAGCTGCAAAGTTTTGCCGTAGTGATGGTGATTGACGTGCACAGGCACGCATGCACCCACACACACACCCGAACATAATACTACGGGAATGCTGAAACAGCGCCAGCATCCTGAACCATTTGCATGTTCTGATGCAGTTTCTAGAGTGTTATTCTCTTCTTGTCAGTGCAGGATGGACCTGTTATATTCGCTCAGAAAGATTGAGTCCCGCCAGATAGGTCTGCGGGGGAACATTAATCTCACACACAATAGACTCATTAGCATTTGGCTGAGTGACGACTTCGCATTTCACGCTTGAACATTCGGAGGTGAGAGTTTTTACCTCTACGGAGGAGGTTATGCTTCCAGTATCTATTTCAGTGTCTGATTTGAAATGATGTCTGGACTATTGGCCTTGGCGGACATGTGTGTGGAAGAAAGACTAACAACTCTCTGAAGCTGCTTCAACAACTTTGTAATAAGCCAATAGAATAATAAGATCAAGGTGGTTTTTTTTGTGTTTTTTTTTATTTCTGAGGCTAAACTCCCTGCAGTTTTTCTTGCAGAGACGAACATAAAAAGGGAAAGCGGACAGTTTGGAGACTGACAAAGGTTCTACCAGAACGCCAGTGTTTGGGTCTTTGTTGGAATCTCTGAAGTATCAGTTGAAACATTTAAGCCTGCACAAATGTATCCTCGATGAAGTAAATATATTTTGGTTCATGTCACAACTACAATTTACTGCATGCCTACAACCAGATCAGTGTAAATATTTTGTTCACATGGGGATGTGAAGGGAAATACTGGAACTTCTGGAAAATACTGGATTATAACCCAGATACAACTATTAAATACATACCAAGTAATCTAAGAATAGAACAGTGTCGCTTCAAGTCCCTTTACAATGCAAAATATAACCCTTTTCTTCAGTGACATCTTCCTTTCTTTCCTAGTATTGTGTAGTAGTAGTACTGTGCCAGTGCTGTGGTGAACGTCTGGTTAAGGTTTCATTGTTATTTTACAAATACAAGTAATTAAATACATAAAAATGGCTACAAAAATTCCATTGTGTGGTTTAAAAACACCTGGATTTGTCACCAGGAAGACAGCTGCAAAAGTCTTAACATCTTGCTCCTGGGTCATGATTACATATAAATTATAGCGCGTTATTTTTCATAGGTGTGATACGAAGAGTAAACGAGAGCAGCCGGACTAATGAGACTAAACGTCTATGTTGCCGGCTGTAAAATGAAATTTATACTCCTGACTTTGGTCTGCATGCTCTTGACAAAACAGACAAAAAAATTTTTTGTTTGATATCAGCTCAAACAACTCTCTGCCGCTGAGGCGGATGACTTGATGGATTTTCTAAGTAACCCATTGTGACATGTGCCTGCTGGGAGCTATGATGTCATCAGACTAGTAGATGAGTGACACTGTAGAACCATTAGCTGAAGGTGGCTGCTATTCTTTGCAATCCCCCCGGGCTCCTAAATCTGGGCTCACAACAGGCATGGCCTTTATCTGATGTCAAAGCAGCCATGCCCAATCCCTGGTGCACCTCGACCCTGCTCCGTGGAACGTTTCCAGGCTGAACAGAGACGCAGATGAAGGGAAGAACTCAGGGTGCAGAGGGAAAGGTGGAAATCTTTACTGGGAAGCCTGGCGACCATTGACAGGAAATTTATCTGACCACTAAAGCAGGTGGGGAATTTGGTGAGCCAGCCAGAGGTAACTTAAGAGGATTCTTGTGCACCAAACAATGGCAATCTGGACACGGGCTATTACAAGGTGAAACTGAAGAAAGACAACTGGCAGGAGCACAAGAACAAAGAAGAAATGTAAAACAGAACATGAGAGGACCGACAAAAATAAAACAGGAAGGAAACACTTCAAAATGAAAGAAAAAAAAAAAAAAGCAGCTTAATACCTGAGACATGTTGCATCCCATCCTCAACTCATGAGGCAAAGTTTTGGCTGAGGTGCAAAGAAAAGAGCAGAAGTTTCGGTCGGCCAGTGCAACGTTAAATCCTTTATTCAATATGGGTTTTGTTCACCTTCTTCACTCAATGTGAAGAACATTGACAGTGTGTGGTCAAGGTAATGCCTCCTCTAGAGTCAGAAGTCACAAGATAAACAAAATGAATCAAACATTAGCAAACCGTGGCAGCAGACACTGGGAGGGGAATGAAAACCTAATCTTTCTTTAGCTTGTGTGCCTATTGTGAGCGGCAGAATCGTTTCCGAGATAAATTTAGTCACAATTCATATCATATGCCACTTAAGTCCTATTTTAATTTTCAAAGGTTGGCCCGAGCCCATGTATAAACACAACACTAACAAAATGTGACCTCTGCTGCTGCCGTGCTAGCTTGTTGCAGAAGTCCGACGGGGATTTGGCGTGACTGGCTATGACACTCTAGATGCTACCATCTGCCTCACGCAGTCGAAAAGGTCTGCAGGACACAGCAACAGCAGCCAGGCAGAGGCTGTAGAGAGGATGTTCTCCATGTCACATAATGTTTCCTGTGTCTCGGACTAAAACTCAGAAACAAACAGACACACACACACATCCCAGAGCAAAATATGCTGCAGTTTGATGCAAAAATTTCAAACCACTGAGCGAACTGTCATTGTGGTCTAATGGAATATGAGTATATTTACTCAATCTCCTGCATGTAAGTACAATGTGCATGCTAATCTGAGTATTTTCTAAGTTATTTAAGTGTCCACGAATGTTTAATATTCCCAGAGTACATTCTCCATCATTGTCTTTCACTTTAGATAAATTTAATGTCAGCAGGCATTTGTCAGGAATCATTTTATTAATATCAGGTGTAAACATTCACCTGAAGATTCAACAATGATGTCATGATCATTATTTATTGCCATATTGTTATTTTTCTTATTTCATAACCACCGGCTGCATCAATTTCAAGTGCATTATTTTAAGTGATAGATATTCGAATTGTACTGTACGATTTGAATCATTCCAAACAAATGCTCATAAGGTGAAGAATTGTAAGGTTGATCCAGACCAAGACCACCTCCTCTGGTCAGACTCTCAGCTGTTAGATCTGGGTCCTGGTCTGAGGGGATTTGACACCGTTAATTTTTGTCCACATCAAACTATAAAGGACTCAACGATTTACGTGGGAAATGGCCACTTGAAGCATCATCAGTGACGTAATCTCGGGTCAACGGGTGTTTTAAGGTCTTTCAACATCAGAAACCCAGCCAGGCTTGATCAGGCCCCGGTTTGTGTCTAGATAGCGAGATCTGTGTTTTTCCTTGATGGCTCTCCTGCGGTGATGTCTCCAGACTCCCAGCAGCTCAAGAGTCAGGAATCGGTCCTGAACAGAAACAGACTTTTCCCTCAGTTTGAGCAACACACTTGGACCAGAAAGTCACACTTGGGGTTTGTTGTTTGTCTGCACTCCATCACATGATGAAACAATAGAACCAGAAATGCAGCTTTAATTAGCTATAACTAATTTAGCCTAATTTAGCCTTGCTACTTGGACACGTCAAGCATGCTGATGTTGCTCTCAGCCATACTGAACCACGTCATACATCAGAGGAGACAAAGCTGAGTGCTATTTTCTTTTTCAAAGCTCTGCTAATTTCCCCGGCTGGCGAGTGCTATTAGCTTTCTTCATCTTTGTACGCAGCCAGCTTGCTGCCATTTGTCATGCTGTGTTTTCTTCTGTGGTAAAAGTCAGTCCTCTTCTAACATGGGCAAAGAGCAGGACATCAGTTATGTTCTGTGGAATCAGCAAACACATAGTAATTTATGAGATCATACAAGTGAAGGTAATAAATATGTTTCACTTGCAGTTTTTCCTGGTTTGCGTGTTGCATTCTAGACTCATCCAAAAAAGCGGCGTTGAAAATGGATGTCACACGCAATTTGTCAAACATCTGCTTCCTGTGTTTCGTCTCTCTCTTGGTCTAAGATGATGTATGGCGACCTATCAGGGTGGGATGCAGGGGATTTACCTCCACGCCCCCTCCCTCAGCTGAATGTATTATATGAAGGATGGAGAGCAGGGAATCAGATAAGACTTTCACCCTGCCTACATCCACTCACGTCTCTTGAGTGTGAATATTAGCAAGTGAGATACAGCCAACAGCAGATGGAGCGATTCTGTCTCCATGGTAATCCCTTAATGGAGCAAAAATTGGCTGTTAAGAGCTGAAGAATGCTGTAAAATTCTCAGGTAGGAGTGAATAATATAGAGACTCTTGAGAGAATCGAGATGAAGCCGATGTAAAACCTTCTTGAAGGAGTAGAAACATGATTAAAATCTTAATGCACTTCACTTGGACTCGATTTATCAACTTCCAGAAAAAGTAGTTTAATAGTTGCTTTAAACTTTGTGATTAATTGTTGTGGAGGATAGATGCGCAGTGAAATTTATGTGAGACTACATTAGCATTTAACGGCCACATTAGCTCTTTATACAGCTGGCAAACAATCAAAACATGAATCACAGACTTTAAGGTCGCAATACTCTGACGAAATCATGGCAGATACAGATTAATACCAACAGTTACGTGATCGGCTCGTTTAAAACGAGTGATGAGTGACGGGAGGACAGAAGGTTGTCCTGTTAGCTTCACTACCCCACCGAGGACTGCTGGGAGTCTCTGTCATCACCCACGCTGTGTTTTTATTCAGTAAAACGTGTAATACAGTTGTTCTCATCCACACATCCTGCCCTTTTTCTGTTGAAATATGTTACAATCGCGGCTCATAAATACTCAGTTTAGCCAGAAATCATTCCCAAGCTGCAACCACGAAACTTCTGTAGCACGGCTCAGACCCGCTCGAGGCATCTATTTGCAAAACCTCTGTTTTCCCTTCACTGGCAGAAATAGCGTGTGTTTGTTCGAACGTTTTACAGATCAATGATCATATTCAGTAGATCATATAAATGTATTCCTTGACCTCTCGTAGCATTCGTTTTTAGTAATTTTGCCACCCCTCCATTATTGTTCAAATAGGTTAACTTTCTCTTTGCATGGGTTGTTGGCTGTAACTTTGATGAATATCCAATATTTCCACATTTTGTTTCATATGTAACTCATCACGCTTATTTTTGGTGGACTACAGTTTCACTGCAGGTATCAGCCGAGACTGTTGTGTAGAAACATAATGACTCCTGTCTCTGTGGCCTTGTATTGATCAATTCATTATTATTAAGAATTGAAACAGTGACCTTAATAGAGAACTGAATATTCAGTTTCAAAATGTTTTGCTTTAAATTTATATTTTTCCTGTCATGCTGTCACCTGCTCTCTGCTATTTTTATTCACTCACGCACTAAACTGGCTGTCCTCTGTACGTCTGCGGCGTCAGACTCACCTGATGACAACACAAATTGACCCTCACATATTTTCCACATCCGCAGACATCAATCAGCTACTTGTTCCTTGTCAGGCTGCCAGAGTCATTTTCTGCATCAGTTACTTGATTACACATGCAGCAGTTTTGTTTGTCAAGTTTCTGCTTATACATTTATTTCATTGTTTTTCTTCTGACTCGTGAGCTTTTAACCCTTTCTTTTGGTGGAAGGCTGCAGCTTTGCAAACTGCATGTTTTACTGATTTGTTTTGATTCATTTGTAAGTTGATAAGTTCACATAACAAATCTGTAATTGAGGAAACAAAAAGAAGGCCGCTAAAAGGCCATTTTGTATTCAAGACGTATATTTATCTCCCGTCCAGGTGAAAGGCTGTACAATATGCTTGTCATCGCCTCACACTCATTAGCCCACTTTAGCTTAGCTGGGTTGATGAATGCAAGTCCATATGAAAATATTTTCACATGACATTTTCATATTTCTGTGCGAACCCCCTCATGTTAGAATATTATTGCACAAAATAGAAAACTGGGGACAAACGAGCTCGGTCTGGACTAATCGCTGGTTTTGACCTTTCTCCTCTCATCCACTCATGCATTCCTTCTGTCATTTGAAGGGATTCAGTTGGGTTTTTTTTCTCTCACTGCCTTCCAGAACAGTTCTAGCATTCACAAAACACTTCTAAAGGCTTTCTATGTGTGTGTTTCTGCCTGTATTGTGACCAAGAACAGCATCAAACAAGGTATCCACATTATTTTGTTATATTTTAGTTGAATCTGAGACTCTTGTCAGGCAAATGAGGATTTAAAACAAAACCGAAATTTTATAAATGTTGATAGAAATGAAACAGCAAAACATTACACCACTGCATACAGTTTATTACAAGCAATATAGTATTCTTTTAATATTTAGGTTGGCTTTCCATTTTGCAAAAATGTCAGTGCGCTGATTTAAGCTGTGATAGCGCTGCACAGATTCCCTTGCCAAACGTCGCTACTGTGCCAAAATTGGATTTATCTCAGAGGATATGTGTTGGGCTTATAAAATCGTATCTTTATGACAACCATATGGAAAACAACAGCCAACAGATATGACCACATCCTTATTCACACTCATAAAAGTTAAACGTCACCGAGCCAAAGCAATTAACTTTTGTCTTGTGCCGCAAAGCTAATCTCGCGCAGCTGAGATTTAGCAGGTGTGTGGGATCAATGCGTAATGTCAGAGTGATAGGAACTGAAATAGTACATCATCTCGCCTCGCCTGACAAGACCCTCTGATAGCTGGAGGCATTTATGCAGGCTTAAATTGTAAAGACAAGGAGAGGCGAGAAAAAAAAAGAGAGAAAGAATAACATGTAACCTCAATGTAAAATGAGGTAAGTGGAGCTTTTCTACACGTTTCTCTGAATATGGAAACGCTACGAGAGGCATCATTGCGTCAGTGTCTGGCGACGCTCGCCTCGACCATTAGAAACACAATGAGGTCAGGCGAGTGAGTGACAGCGTAGTGTGGACCTTGAATGCCTCACAGAAAGCAGCACTATTAGCTGCCTATTAAAACTCAAACAGAAAAAGAGCGTGTCCGACGTGTTCCGTAGCAAACTGGTAGTTTTTCACCTGGCCATTCTTACTGGTGTGTCACACTGGTCTGTCAGAAACACTGAATGTGCTACAAACCAGGTCTTCACGTATTCCTCCACACTTAGAACACCTGACACTACTTGCCTCACAGTGGTGAATTATCCAGATGATGATCAGAAACTAATGTCTCATTACTCTGACATGATTGATGAATTGATCCCTTTTAATTTTTGCTCACCCGCCTGACAATTTGACCTCATCAATTTCACTTCAGGAAATAAGTTTGAAGGTAGAAAAGTAGTAGAAACTCAGCAGTGCTCTGCACGTGTTTATCGGCGTTCTGTCACATTAAATAAAGCCAGAAGCTTTCAAATGGTTTACATCATGTCACTGTGTTGTAAGGGTCAACGGGCTAACGCTAAACACAATCAATGACTGGCCCCCCCACGCTTCGCCTTCAGGACACACAAGTGAAGGCCCTTACTGCTTATTTGAGCATGTGTCTATGAACATGTCACGCTCTAAAGGCGCTATTACCAAGTCAAAATAAATGAAACTAATTTAGCAAATGGGGAGCAAAAGCACCGCCACATGGTCCACGACCTCTGTGACACGGCGGATTGACCAACTTGCTGATCTCTGGTTGTGTTTGTTGCTTCTGGTCTTCTAACAGCTGACAGAACCTGAGCTGGAAAGTAAACAGCTCTTCCCGTTTTATACGGAGGGGCAGACGGCGAACTCACATTCCCCTCCACCGCTACCATGTCTGCGCTGAAGACAGTGTCAAGGTATGACCCGGCATTATTGCTTTAATCCTGGAGAATGCAGACAGAGCAAGTCAAGTATATTTAGCTTGTAGCTGTTAACCGACCATCTCCATCAACTGGTAAAAACAGAAAAATTCTCCAAAAAATGTCCTTTTTGCTCAAGACCCCTCTTTATTTGTACTTGAATGGCAAAATCCATATTCTGAGTGAAATGTTGCTTTAAACGAGGAAATTTCTGTTGTTACATGGCATGTGGAAATGACATGTACATTTAATTTTTAAATAACCTCTTTTAACCTTTAAACAAACATCAGAGAACTGCACCTTTCCATTCGTCACAACCAGACAACAGAATTGATGACCCTACGTTTTATTCTGTATTGTGAAATATTCTTATATGAAAGGATCACATAAAAAATTGCCATAAATCTCCTGAATCCTGCCAGATTCCATAATTTCTAAGAATATGGAATAGATATCCATCCTGACCCTCCAAACTTATAATTGATAACAAATGTGTGGAGCAGAAACTTTTCTATCATCCTCAGCTTGTCGATCACACGACACTGGAAACAGGCCATCCTGTCAACGCTACATCCAACCCCTGCTGCTCCAAACACGCTGGCTCTTTTTTATTCCTCCCTATTCCATCTCCTGCCACGGTGAGTGAGACTTTTATACTAAATACCTTCACATGCGGGGCTCTGGTTGCCAGAAAGCTCTCCAAACATGGAGATTTGCCCAAAATGCTGGTTTTGACTGAGGATTATTAGTCTCACTTGGCCTGTCAGTGCAACTTTTCAGGTTCTACCTGAACGTTGTTCTGAGGAAGGTCGATGTTAATCTTGAAGTGACCCAGTGACGAATACAACGCATGAGTTTCAGCAGGGTGGTCCAACTTTAGATGTTGATGACCCAACTCTCCTTGGCAACACCTCACTGGGATCATCTCAGATCATAAATCAACTATCCAACTTCGATAAGTATACTTAAGTGATCTTTTTCTTTTCTTTTGGGGATTACAACATGTAATAACTGCAAATAATTGCGAAAAATTATTATTATTTTGCTTACTTTAATGACTGATATGACTCACATCAATGTTTACATTTGTAGATATGTACCCAGCCTGGGGGTTGGGGGGGTATGATAGCACTTTGTTAAAAAAATAAAGTGTAAAACAAATATAGGTAGAAAATAACATTTAAACTCATAAGTATCTCACTTTTGGCTTCAGATGCTGATTCAGGATTCAGCCTTTCAGTCAAATTCACAAGTTACTTTTGTGGGAAATTGGATTGCTTCAGTCAGTATTGTGCAAGTTAAATAAACGACTAAAATGACTAATGGGGAAAGATCAATTTCAGAGAGAGAGAGGTGAAAAGCTAAGGGTTGTGTAAAGCTTTCTTAGTTCATTCTTGGAATTTGCATTTTTGACTTCCAAGTTATGGCGTGAAAATGATGCGAGAAGTTGTGTTGCTCATTGGTATTCTCAGGGTATTATATTTTATTTTTGGAGCAATAACGTTCAATGACCGCTCACCTTTCTCTGTGACCGCTGTTGAAATCCAGTTTTCACCCTCGTTTGATCATTTTGAAATATGTTACTGTTTCTGCTCAATGTCATTGCCTGCAAGAAATAAAAGCTGTCATATTTTTGGCCATTATTTGGGATTGCAGAGCATTTTATGTACTATGTAGTCACAAGACGGAGAGAGATACGTAATATTTGACTTGAGGTCAAAGTAGGTGAGGATAATGCATTTTCTTTAACACGAAATCTGACCGCAGTCACGGGCTGAATCATGCATACATAAGCATTACATTATGTGATTACGTGGCTTTTCTCTGCCACCCTCCGTAGCCTCCTGTGTATCAGGACTGGCTGACAAATAGAGTAGCATTCATATGCAGTAGGTCTAAACTGCAGCTCAGTCTTATTAGGATGGAAAAGGAAAGAATAGTACATGATGTTCAACACAGATCCTATGTTGGATTCAAAAATGTAAACATTTCCTGAATGAGAAATGATTGCTCTTAACGTTTCAAAATAATAAATGACTATATTCAAACAGGAGGATATAAAGGACGCATCTCCAGTGGGGAGTAGTGTCTCACTGGCTTCACGAGTGGCATCACTTTTCAATTTATAATATATATGCACAAACAAAATGTTCCTGGAAAATGACTGCATGCGCACACAAATGTAAATATATTTGATACCGAGGAAGGAACATTTGCTGCAAGATTCAACAGCATTCATGTATGTTGGCCCTCGTAAAGAAGAAGACGAAGCTGAGGGATAAATAGATAAAGAGCGAGCAGGGGAGATGATGCCAGAGAAAAGGCCAGCCAAAGTTCAAATGGTATGAAAAAATAGTGATGGTCACAGGCCCATATCCATCCATTTTCTTCCGCTTATTCCTATTAAGGGTCGCGGGGGGGGGGGGGGGGTGGAGCCTATCCCAGCGGCTATGTGCGAGAGGCGGGGTTCACCCTGGACAGGTCACCAGTCCATCACAGGACCAACACATAGAGACAGACAACCATTCACACTCACAGTCACACCTACGGTCAATTTAGAGTATCAATCAGCCTCGTCCCCTCTTGATGTCTTTGGACTGTGGGAGGAAGCTGGAGTACCAGAGAGAACCCACACAGGAACAGGGAGAACATGGAGACTCACACAGAACGATCCTGTACTGGAGCCGGGACTGGAACCTGGAACCTTCTTGCTGTGAGGCCACAGTGCTGACCACTGCACCACCGTGCCGCCTCAGGCCCATATACAAATAGAATATATATATATATAAATAAATAAAACACTGACGGATGAAAACTGGTATTTTATCACCTTGAATTTTCACGATATTTCACAATTTTGACAAAGTCTCCTGAATATAACAAGCAGCATTTTTTCCACTAAAAGTAAGAGTAAGACCCCCCCAGTGGTGGTAACCTTGTTTTGTCCTCTCGTCAAGGATAAACTGGTACTTCTCACAGTGACCACGTTCGCCATTTGAAACAATCACTATTAACAACCATGAGCCCTTAAGCAAAGCACACCGACAAAAAAGCTTTTTTTTTTCTTCTTTTTTTCTAGAAACTATCATGTTTACACACCATGTTGGTTTATAACTCCCCAAGAAATGCAAACTTACCATGAGGTTGTGATTGTTTCCCTAAGCCCACGAAGATTATAGAGATACACAGACTAGGATGTGGAAAAAGTTGAGCAACAGTTGAGCCTCGGTTGCTCAGCTGTACGTGTCTTATGTCTTGTGTCTGTCCTGTCTAGTCCTGAAGCTGTGAACATGAGGACCAGCTCTCACCGTGCAGAAACCTCCGAATTCTGGCAGAAGTGGCGTTCATGTCCCCCCCCCCCCCAAAAAAAAAACAATGTTGTGAAATCCGACTTGTCCAGTTGTCATTGCTTATTGACCCTAACAAGTCATTACAGTGTTAGTGTCCCATTTCCTCTGAATATTAATATAGTTTGACTTCTTGAGAAACAGTCCTTAGTAAATCCATTAGGACAAGAAGTCCTCAAATAACCTATAAGAAATTGTTCTCAAGCAATCGCAGATGTTTAACTGACAGCTTTTGCCAAAGACAAAGCTGCGCAATGTTGATTCGGATTAAGAATCAGATCTTTTAGATGTTTATCCTTGTTAAAGTAGTCTGCATCACTCAAACTAATGGCTTGGCTTCAAAGAGAAGGAATCTAGAAAACAACTGGTCATGTCAAAGCTAATTCAAAGTGAAGTTAACATTGTGAACATCATTCTCCAAATATGGTTTAATGGATTTGTGAATTGTGCATTCAAACAGTCAAATGAGTAACGACAGCTGGATGTTTACAGGATGAAACATCAGGTGTCATGTGGCACCATTTTTGAGGCACAGACTGAAGCTTTGGGGTGCAACCAGACGTTCATTTGGTATCATATTTAAGTAAGTCGATTTAATTTCAATAAGCTCCATTAATGTATAAAAATAAAAGAAAGAACAGCACCAAGATGTGTGTGTGTGTGTGTGTGTGAACAAAAAAATCCAGCCAACAAAGACGTTCAGGTGCCCTCAACAAATGATCGTGGTAGCAATGAATTTCCCTCCCTCTCTGATCCCCCGAGGATACGTCTCAACTCTTAGCCACCATCTGGTTCATCCCTTACATGCATGCACAGACACGAAGATTTTCTTTTGTGCCCACTTTCCTGCTTGGGCCCATAAACATCTAAAGACTATGTGACCTGACCACTGCCCTTAAAACAGCAAATTTCTCTCGGCTATTGCGGTTGGAGAACCAGAGCCAGAGTCTTAGAGGGCTACACCAATATTCGTGGAATAAATCAATCCGACTTTATTTGTTTAGCACTTTTTCGTAAAGCGAAGTCCGGGTCGGACCAGAAAGTGGAGTATTAGAGTAATGAATTCTGCAGGTAATAAAAGCATGCAGTAGTGCCTCTGGGTTGCTTGAGCGAGAAATGATGGCACTCGCAGTTTTCCTAAGATGATAAAATATCATTTTGGTTATGTTTCCAATGTGTGGCTCAAAACCAAGATCCAAATCAAAGATGTTTTCCACTTGTTGACATGGTTTAAGTGCTTATGTTTGCAGTTTTGTACTTTGAGCAATAATTAAGCCCTCAGCCGTGCCCTTGTTGAGATGGAGAATGCTCTCCGCCGTCCATGACTTGATACCTAAAACACTATCAAAAGGGCATTGATTGCTCTGAGTCATCAAGAGACACCGCAGTGTTGTGCGCTATCTGCATAACTATGGGAACTTATACTGTGTCTCCTGCTGATGTTTCCAAGTGGCAGCCTGTGGATATTAAAAAGTATTGGTCCAAATATTGAATCTTGAGGAACACCACAGTGCATTTTTAAGCTTATCGAGGATCATCCTTCCAAGGGTAGAACCCCAAACAAGCTGTCATTATGAATTAGAAGGGCAAAGTTGATCCAGTCAATGCCCACAGTGACACTAAGACCCACTACACACCTGTTCACCTCCCCCCCCCATAATGGGAAAAACGCTAGCTATGCCATTGTTGACATCATGCCAGCCCTTTGTGGAGAAATTGGGCCAAGTGGTATTATATTGCCTACAAACAACTCTGTGTGTGACAGTGACATACTATAACGAAACAGTGTTCAAATGTCTGAAAGGTGACCCATGACCCCATAACCCCTGAGCATCCTTTTCATTTGCAATGGTGCTCAGGAGATTCAGCTCAGCGGAGTTTATCGACCATTCAGATGAATTCAACAAATGTTTGGCTGTAAAGGCAGAAAGTTTGTGACCTGCCCACCATGTTAAAAACAGTCGAGCCAAACCCAAATACCACCCAAGCTCTCACTAAGTCCCCCACCGTGTTACCACCACCCATAGTGTTAAGTGTTCGAATTCATCCATCTTTTATTTTCCCAAATACTAATAAAGACCTTTGAGTCATGAAAACTACCATTATCTCTGCTTTGCTGGATTTCTTTTTGGATTGAGGTTCAACCCTAAGAAAAGGCCTCTTACCTCCCATTTTCAAGGTCACGATGAAGCCAATACACAAATAATCTCTTTCATCATCTGTTCTTCTAGCTCCACTGAGCCTTGAAACCAGCCACAGCAAAAACCTTCCTCAACGCCATTTGGAATATTATTGGGTACAGTTTGTGTTGTATCTAACAACACTAAAGACCTGTTTTTAAATTCGATTTCCCGCTTTATCATCTTAAGAACCATTGGTGAGGGGGAACTTACACTTACAAGAGCTGAGTCCAGTTGCCTATTTTGATCATTTTTGAGAAAGACACCGTAATATTTAAGACAAGCACGTGGGCAACTTTGATGTACTTCTGTTCTCTTTAGTAAAAGTTCTTTTCCACCTCTCTTTTCTAGTCTATTCATGTAGTGTGTGATTGGTTGAATGCGCCTTCATGCATGGATCCGTGCGTATCTGTGTGCTCACTCGGGTGTTTGATAAGATAAATTCAATCGAGAGTTGAAGTATGGAGAGAAGGCTTAGCCCGCCGGAGCCCCCTCCCAGAGGCCTGAGTCAAGGAGGTGTCAGAAGATTATGTCCACACGCCAGCTCTCCTCCGACTGCATGGAAGAACTGTTCAATTAATTGCGTTTCATATCTGCTGAAAGGTGTCAGCACAGTGGCCTTTGCAGCGCAGCATCATGACTGTCTTTTCGCTCTCTTACACCCTCTATTTTTACCAGCTGACAGCTGTACAGTGCAGCTGAGCCGGGGAGCACATACTCTTGACAGGTCGGAAACAAGCGGATGCAGGATGCCTATCCGCTCTGATTTCACCACCGTAGATTAATTGATTCTTAAATATTGATATAGCTCTGGTTTTACGCCTCACGTAGAACTCAAACCAGAGGACCGTGTCCTCAACATCCTCTTCGGTTTCCTGCGGGATTTCCGAATTCCTTTCTCAGCGGATTCAGTGAAAATAAAGTATATATTAAAAAGAAAAAGTCGTCAGCCATCATGTTGCATTAAGACAAGCTTCATTTTTACCTCTCAAATCTGAATGAGGAATTTACCCTAATTGACCCGCGATGTCACATTATATTAACCAAGTGTGTTGTGTCGCTTCAAATCTTAAACATGAACGTCTCTGCTTATCTGTAATGATACCCTCACTTCACAGCTGCTTGGTATTATGGTCAATTTGTCGCACAGGCCTTGATATGAGCTCGCTGTAAGATGGCACCCTCCACCTATGAAACTGTGTATTTAATTTGGCATTGGGATGCAGACGGATGTATACTTGACATTTCTAATGTGACAGAAATAGCTGAACACGTGCCAGCGAGGTCAGACGGTGTCAGAGTGATCGATGAAAATAGTTTTAGCAGAAAATAGGTTTCCCTTTCAAAATTGCTTAACTCACACACACACACACACACACACACACACACACACACACACACACACACACACACACTGGATTTTCCTAACACAGTGTGTGTCTGTGCATGAGTAAATGTGATTAATCTGAAAACCGGCACGCTCCCTTGAGTGGTTCTTAATAAATCTGACCTCAGTTTAGTGGTTTAGTCCAGAGAGCTGCTTCATTTCATTTCAGTGTTGTGTTTTATTCCCCGTTCTCTCAACCACAAATACCTGAGCTAAACATGTGGCTGCTGAGAACTTTCACAGCTTCACCTCTTGACTATCCTGGAGAGGTGGCATCTGTGTTGAAAGGGTATTTCTAGTATATTTGAATGGACTCCTTGTGTGACTGGCTCGTTCTGCCGAGTGTCACAAAAGTGCTACTCACGTCCTTATCTGAAAGTGGACAGAAATGAGTTCCAGACTTGTTATTTTGGAGTAAAAGAGGGAAAAAGTATGTAATCTTCGGTCCTGTCGGAGATTTTTCATCTCTTTGAAGGCCATTTTGAAACTTTGGCTCATGTTTTGAAATACTATGGTGACCCACAGTGTTTGGACACAGGAGATCTGTAAATGACAGTCATTTAGTGGGTACATGCACAGTTGCAATGACTGTTACTGTCCTAGTATGCATGAGTGGGGAAGAAACAAAGCACGCACGCTTCTAGAACAGTGGGTGGCGCTATGCATCTGAACAGGTTGCAAGCAGATTTTCTGGTTCACCTTTTGCACCGCACAACAAGTTAGCAAGTGGCATTCAAGTGCGAACGTAAATTTTAAGATTATAAAAGAAAAACAACAAGACAGCGTCAGGAAACGTGCATTGTTTTCATCATCTAGTTTCACCCACCATGATAACACCTTTCTTGGCTGTTTGCTGCTCGTCCCCCCCCCCCCCCCACACACACACACACACACACGCACACAACACCCCCAACCCCCCAAAGCCAACCAGCTTTCTTCTGATTAGACGTCTTCAGGAAACACGCCGAGGGGCATCGTCTCTGACCATAACGAGATCCAGTGTAATATTTTCACATATGTTTACTTCATTATTTAAAACTCTGGCCATATTGAAGTTGACATCCTGCAATGTCACATCTCAATGAAAGGAAATATGAAAAGCTGAGAACATAAAGAACGTTATAATTCACCTCTGTATTTTGCATAATGAAGACTGAAAAGTCCATCGAGGCCTTATGAAACCTTATGAATCCATTATTTGCTTTCAGCATTGGCAGCTACATAATAAAGACAGAAATAAAGTAACAATTTGTACACTGTAAGCTACATTCAAGCACCTGAAAAATGAGCCAAGATTGGGAATATCTATGGGTTTATTCCTAACAGAATTATTATTATCTTTAAAACAAATTTAAAAGAAACAGATGGTATCAACTGAAAATTACACTGTTAGACTATGAGATCATCACCTCAAAGCTTTCGCTGTCCTGACACAGCGTCTCGGTAAATAATGAAGAAAACTGAGGCAATAACCATCAATCGTCTGGGAACGATAATTACACGTTTCAAGTGTTTTCCAATGATTTCATGGAATCCTTTCATCCATTTTTTTCTTGATCTTTATCCATATTTTTCTAAACTGACACTGGTGATCAAGAAGCCTGTGACCTCTGACCCAGCTGCGGGTCAGGAGCTGCAAATGTCCTTTTAGTTTTTTTGTTTGTTCGTTTCAGGATACTTGTTCCATTTAGGCTCATAAAGGTCCAAACGTGGAGCAAAGAACCCAGTTAACACTTCCTTTTGCTGTTACGGCACTGCAACAGTTCATCACATTCCCTGACATCAACAGTCAAGTTCAAATGGAGATTTATTCTTGGTTTTTTTGTTGTTGTAAGCGAGCCAAGGCTTCAGCCACCAAAGGGTTAACCTTCACCTTCAGCCCAGCGACAGGAATGCTGAGATTAACTTTGCCTTTTACATGAGCTCCGCTACCACTTGACACTGCAACAGCTCCATCTGCATAGCAGCACCTGGACTGAATGCCAGCGAGGGTCCAGATAAAGAGGGCCAGGGCACATTGACCTTTCTGGCATCTATATTGTCCTCAGAGGGAAAAATAAGCTAACACCTAAGCTGAATTTTAACCGCTTGTATCAAGTGAATGATTCAGAGAGATGATGACGCTTCTTCTTTTTAAGGTGGTAAGGGTCGATTTCCTGTCACAACCATTGTAAATGTGAACATGGTTTGTCGGCAGGGCCGACATGGCTCCATCCACCCATTCATTTTCTATACCGCTTATCCGGGGGGAGGTGTGTGTGTGTGCGTGGGGGGGATCTATCCCAGCTGACACTGGGTGAGAGGCAGCAAATAAAAAGTAGCTGCTACACTGTGTGATAAATCAACTATGACCAATGTGAACAAATGAAAAGCTGGAATTTTCCAGTTTTATTTACTCTCAACTTGAATCAAGATTGACATTTTTTTGTTGTTGACTTGTGTGTTTTGAAAGAGCGAAATCAAACTTTGGGTTTCACGCTCATTCAATCATTGACTTCATATCTGTCATCACTCAACGTCTATAAAACAAGGAATCCAAAAACTACCAGTGAACCACTCTAAACTCAACTTTAGTTCTGATAAATCCATTCCAGAAGAAAGGAAAACACATACATTCTCACAGAATCTTCAAGGCTAGAGTTACTTCTTAATAAAACACTTGGTTTCGGATCACGAATCGCCTTCTTTCGTCCGAAGGTTCCTAAATTTAGAGTTTGTGCCTCTTAAGGGGGCTGATTTAAGATTTAAAATAATTCAAAAGGCTGGAATTGTTTCTACAGAAATAAAAAATGCTATATAAATCTAATTTGGTTATTTCTGGAAAGGGTTATTACTGTGTCTGCCACTTTTCTACGCTGCAATTATCTCAACGACAGTGGGGGTCCCAGGTACTTTAACTCCAGGGGCCCTAAGGTGGAAAGTTTGAGACCCTCCTGCTAGTTTACACCACAAAATCAGCTGTTTTAAGCTGATTGTACATTTACAGGATATTAGTGTAAAACTAAAATATCAGCGTTTAAAAGATATAATAAAATCCATGAATTTGTCTCAATGGTTAAAGAGGGAAGTTTATTCTGAATATTGTTGCTGTATTTTTACCCTCCACTCAAATATAAGAGGCTGCAGTGAGATTTCATACTTGCCCTCCATGAGGGGGTGCTAATGAGGAGGCTCCTGTTTGACAAACATCATTAGTTCCTCCAGGACATGAATCAAATGCCTCCAGAGATTAAACAACACCATTGAAAATGATATAATAATTCTACACAAACAGGAATCAAAACCACCTCAATTTAAGCCTCTTTTGCATCTTTCCAAATGTTTTTTTTTTTTTATGTATCATGATGTTAACTGACTGTTGACTGACGACAAACGTTTCCAAAATGTCAAACTACTTTGTGAAACTGCTCGTATTCTTTTGTAAACCACCTTGTTGTGTTTTTTTCCCTTGTTTTTTTTTTTTTTTTTTTAGAAATTCAGGCCTTCGTGATTGACGGTTTTTGTTTAGGAGGTTGAAGTTCACCTCAGCTAATGTGTTCACTTTGTCTTTTTCTTCAATACAACCCATGTTTTTTTAAATGGGAAACAGACTTTGTGAATGCAGCCGTGTGACCTGAGGACCTCTCCAGTTGTAAAGTACTGTACTGTATAGTAGTTCAGATGTGTGCGTTGCACCACTGTGGATCTGAGTGGGATTAAAAGCTCAGTTCCCTCCTGTCAGAGATTAATGATCAGAGAATATGACAATGAGCTAAAGAAGACTGTCAACTTAAAAAATAGAGATGTAATCATACCAGGGGACAAATGTTCTTGTTTTATCTCATCTGTGTGTGTGTGTGTGTGTGTGTGTGTGTGTGTGTGTGTGTGTGTGTGTGTGTGTGTGTGTGTGTGTGTGTGTGTGTGTGTAAGGTAACTTAAGCCGATTGTGTCCAGGAACTCTAATTCATCAGTTTCCAGGCACGCGACTGACTGGAGGTCAGAGGGGAGTCTCTGCATGTGTGTGTGTGTGTATGTGTGTGTCAGATGTGATGGTTTGGGAGCAGACAGCTGATAGCGGTGCATCGGGTCACAGACTGAGGGTACTGGGAATCTGAACCAGGATTTATTTATTTGAAAGTAACATGAGAAGGTTAAGGCTGGCTCACAGCTTACAGGTGCTCGTGCTGCCAACAGCGAGTCTAATACTGAGATAAAGCCTCATTTTCCACCAAAAACTGACTTTTGTTCAGTTGTTTTGCCACGCAGTTTTGGGTCCAAAAAATCTTGAAAATATTCCACCACAGTTTAGTTATATCAAAGAACACTTCCTGTTTCTCTGTGAACACGATGTACCAATTAGCCGAGGAGAAACGGAAACTTGGGATGGTTTGTTGCTCCGAGCCAGCCGAGTGTTGTTAGCCCTGGAAACTGGTTTGACTTGAACTCTCACCAAACACATGGCAGGTGATGGGTCGAACCATCTGTCTTTTTTCTGATACCTTCTCCATTGATAAAAGTCCTCAACAACGTTGTACGTTCTCATTTGAAAGGAAGAAAAACCAGCGCCTCGCGCGGGAAGAGAAACCAAGGCCATCGCATGACAGCACAACAGCAACATTAAAAAAAAGGTATGACTCTCCGGACATTCCTTTTATTCTCAGCGGAAAATGCAATATTTTGAACTAGTTTTGTCAATACTGGGATAAAAGTCTGGTTAGGGTTAGGCAAAGAAAAAAATACACGGGTTGATCACAGTTTGAGTTAAACTTCAGATAATTAGATAAATGAATACAGCTGGAAATGTCGAAACATCTTTGCTTAAAACACCCACATGCACATTTACCAAACTCTTGCTCCTCTTTCGGGATTACGAGGGTTACATAGGAATTATAAGGCTTTACTTTTCATAGGTTCAAGAGTGTGAGTGAAGAATGAATGAGAACACCTTATAATATTTCTGCGGGGGGGGGGGGGGGCGGTTAAAGAAATATTTCACCCAATAGGTGTTTTGAGATCAAGAAGCCCCCCCCCCCCACCACTGAGAGTGTCACTATTAGCTTAAAGCTAAAAATATCTTTGTAAGGCCAAGATACTTATTTGTGTGAGGCAAGATATACTTTTAGGGTAAAGCACTACTTTAGGGAAACATTAAACATAGTAATTGCGTGTACTTGAGCTCTGATTCAGCAACTTCAGGATTGTCATTTATGCAGTTTAAAAGATCTGAGTGCTGCGACTTGTCCCCTGGGTCACTGTCTGTTCTGCTAACGACTAAAGGAGGCGTTATGCAAATGACAGGGAATCTAATCTGAAGTTCACAGCGTCTGAGAGTGCTCTGTTAGCTGAGATCAAAGGAGGGTGTGTTTTACAGCGACATGGTCCAACAAACCTTGAGGGCAGCTGGGTCATGGAGGCCTCTGATAACCAGCTTCGCCGGGTTGGGAACAAGAGAGAGGAGGTTGGAAAGTATTTATTAGGTCTACATTATCTACAAAGAAGAGACAAAGAAAGTGCTGCTGGTAAATGATGGAGGGGGTCTTTGAGAAAGTCAGCGAAAGGAAAGTTGATGTCTTTTAGTTACTGCAAGAATTGAGTTACAATTGTTATTCTTCATCTGGCCCACCGAGACTACACAAGCCTGTAAAAGTAGTCCAGTTAATAAATCATTCATATGCACGCCTTGTCTTCTTTTGTCATTTTTCCATCTCTATCATCAAAAAGGGATTGGAGAACTGACTCGCTTCCCTGGGAATAGTTTGCAAAAAAGAAAAAATTCAGAGACAAAGCACTTGATTTATAGATTTATCTAAGCTGAGAAAAGTTGTAGGAATACTTTTATGATCGTTCGGTGAGATATTCTTTATAAAGCAAATAAATATAGAGCATAGGTGACGTTAGTGCAAGTGAGAAGTCATAAGGGAACAAATGTTTGAATAACTAGATGTATGAAAAGAGAATAAGAAAACAAACAGCATGCCCTCCATATGATGAGAGACCAGTTAAATAGAACAAAAATAACATTTTGCACATGAGAAATGCTGTACATGTAGGTCAACTGTTCCTGAGTGAGCCAAAAGGATGTGAGGCAAAGTGGAGCAGGACTGCCACCTGCAGGACCCAGACAGATGTGCAATAGTTCGCTTCACTCCCGGTGGGGTTTGCTTTCTTAACAAACACCCCTCCCCAATTCCCTCCATGAATCTCACCAAGCTGACATAAGTAAATGAACAACATAATTAACTTTTCATCCCACTAACTTCAGTAGGATCGTTTGAAACCACAAAATATTTCAAAAGGAACGGTTGAGTGGGTTTATGATCAGTGGACACACAAATACGCAGCTGTAAACTATGTTATAGCTCAGGGAGTTAAGTCGTAGACTCACCGTCTGGAGGAGGGTTCATCACTCAGCAGTCTCGGGGGGCTTTATGATGCACACTGGGTGTGTGTTGTAAATGCTGTCAGGGGCTTTGGCTTTCTGTGTGTGTGTGTGTGTGTGTGTGTGTGTGTGTGTGTGTGTGTGTGTGTGTGTGTGTGTGTGTGTGTGTGTGTGTGTGTGTGTGTAGGCAGGCTTTCAGTCTTTGGGTGTTATGGGTTTTAAGGTATTTATGCATCATAGTTCTTTTCGTGCACCCAAATGTACAGAGCCCTGGAGAAAAAGAAAACATTTTTATGTGAGCATAGGAGGAGAAATTCTCAATGTAATGCCACAAGATGCCAATTTTACGTGAAGTCACGAGATATAATTTGTGCACTCAACTGAAAGGAACAGCGCACCATATTTTCCTATACAAATAAGCGTGTTACGTTCAAGGCTTCATCAAATTAGTTTGTTACAGAAACTAAGACCAGGTAAATCATTTTGCACGTGTATTGGTAGAGGAGGCTACCTCTGGTTAGCCTTCTGCTAACCTGAATGTGGAGCTCCTCTAAACATCCCAAAATATCACCAGACTAATGGATCAAAGTCTGATGTCACTCCTCTGACGCTAAAACCAATTCAGCTGCCATTCTACAAGTGAGAAATTAGCTTCAATAAGAAGCCACAGTTGAAACAGTAACAATGCACTGTAGCTTTAATTCATTTGTGGCCACAAGATGTACATTTCTCAATAGTACAAGAGGAAGAAGTTGTATCTGGTGGTCACAAATTAATTCATTTGAGGAAGCAAGTTATACCTTGTAGCCTCACACTATGTATTTAGTTTTCCTCTCTAAAAATGCGTGCACATCATCCATACGCAGTATGTTTGTTTCAAGTATATTAGCACGTTTGTGTGGCTTCGTTTTACTTAGTGTGTGGCGTCCAAATACGAGAAGAACGCCATTACCCTTGTGGACTGGTGCACTTGTAAATGGCTGTGACTTAAAGTTGTGGTTAGACTCTGGGTCAGATAAGGAGTGTGTGAGTGTGTGTGTGTGTGTGTGTGTGTGTGTGTGTGTGTGTGTGTGTGTGTGTGTGTGTGCGTGTGCGTGTGCATGCGTGCGCGTGCCTGTGTGTGCGCATACTGTCAGGATCTTGTTCACCTACAATTCACATCTGTGTGTTTATTAGAGGAAGTAGCTGCATTATTTTGGTGTAACGTCGCCTCCACTGCAGCCCTTTTAGTACTTTATTGGAAATGAAGGAATGACGACGCGGTTATAGTGCTGACTAGCACTGTGTTTACCTCTGCATGCAATCAGCTTTGAAGATGCAAGCTGAAATTATACTTCAAGGTCTATATTTCATGGTGCTGAAAGTCTCACACTTCCCTGGGAAGCTGAGAGATGTCGGATTGTTGTATTGATGCTGCCTGTCTAACCTTCCACGAGAGGGGACTGAAGGTCCAAAATGACCCCAGCCGGACCTTTAGTAAGAGGAAATGGGAATTTTTGTGAGTTGGTTCACGTGTGTCAAGAGGGGTTGAACCAGTGCATTTCATGTCTTGAACACTAGGTGGCACTAGTGTTCAACATGGGATCTAGTGCAGCTTCTCCTTGGACACCAGAGCACAAGCACAGACAAGGACATACAGAGCACCAAATGTTAACAGCATAAGGGAAGTCCTGTCTCTGACTGGTGTCAACAGATGCTTGTGAATTTACATTCAGGTTTGGAGGTCAAATACTCATCACATTCAAATGCAGAATGATAATAAAAAAAAGCATCTGCATATAAAATGCTTTTTTGTGTCTGTTTGATGCCTCGAAGGACGGTGGGTCGGCGAAGAAACTGCAGTGAGGCTTGTTGGAGACTCACATTTTATTTAGCTGTTTTTGTGGCACAGTGGGTGACAGAATAAATCCATATACTCACCCTCAAGCAATGGGACCAGAAAAAAAACCTGCCTATTTTACTATTTTGGAGGGGAAGGAACACAATAGTCTGGAGTTACACCCTTGTAACTATGGACCTCATCTGTTATGGGTTTGAGAAATGGCAAATCTGAAAGGCGATATCTGAGAAGGTGAGTGAAAGTTAATGTGCTTCACCACACCCTTCAGGCATGTGAGACATAAAGCATTCACAGCAGGCTCAGTAGAGCAATGGCAGCGAATCTGATATGTTTTCTGCATTGTTGCCGGAGCTGAGAGGAGAGGCTGAGCCCCGAACGTGCAGGCCTGCCAACAATTCTTCCAGCCAGGACAGAAATATATGTTGTTTGTCTCAACTATGTTTCATGAAAACAGTGCTCATTTGATGCCAAGCCCTAATATTTTCCTATTAACTAACCTTAACCAGAGCATGCTTGGAAAAAAACGTCAACAGCTTGCTCGTGCTGCAGCTGGACCTTACAAGCGACCCTGTGATTCTCCAGATATCCCATCTGAGCCCCCACGAAACATCTGCCATCGTAAAAACGGTTTTCTCCACTCAGTCTCCTCAGTCACGATCCCATCCGGACCGTGTCAGACTCTAAGTTTTGGACTTGATATTTGTTGTTTCATGTTTTCCTAAGTTTGCATAAACCCTTTTTTAGTTATTTCCTGTTTTAGTTTGAAATTCACTTCCAGCCTTTCTTCGTGGGTCTCATCAGTTCATCAGTTCTGGTCAGTCACACTGTTCCTTGCTCCTCTGAACCAATCAGCTCCTTCCTGCCCTCCTGTTCTCCCACCTGTTTCTGATTGCGTGATTAGTTGAGTTTGAATTTACCTCCTCGCACCTCACTAGTTATCCTATCAGTTAGCTGTTTGTTGGTGGACGTTTTGATCTTATGAGTATCTTAATCAGGTAACACAATAAGACAATCTGAAAAATGGAAAACATCCCCACATTGTTCACCGACTGGGTTACAGGTTCGACGGTGGAAAAGCAATTATCTGTTCAGATAAGTTTGATAAAAGGAAATGATTAAAATAGAATATCTGATATAAACATGAGTAAGGTCAGTCTTCAGCACATAAAAATCATGCGGGCCTGAATGAGTATGATGTCAACGCTGTTACATGAAAGATTCACAAACAATGTAGAAAATGACTCACCTGTTGAATTGAGCACTTCTCTCATTTTCTCTAAGTTGTCTGAGTTTCGTGCCTCTCAGAGTAAAGAGTCTGGAGAGTGAAGCTATAAAAACATTCTCTTCTATCCCGAGTTTTTGCCCCATAAATTAAGTCAATTGGGGATTTCGATTAGATAAATTACATTGCCAGCACGGCTGCACGGTGGTGCAGTGGTCAGCGCTGTGGCCTCACAGCAAGAAGGTTCCGGGTTCGAGTCCCGGCTCCAGCACAGGATCTTTCTGTGTGAGTCTCCATGTTCTCCCCGTGTCTGTGTGGGTTCTCTCTGGTACTCCAGCTTCCTCCCACTGTCCAAAAACATGCAATTGGGGACGAGGCTGATTGATACTCTAAATTGACCGTAGGTATGAATGTGAGTGTGAATGGTTGTTTGTCTCTCTATGTTGGCCCTGCGATGGACTGGTGACCTGTCCAGGGTGAACCCCGCCTCTCGCCTGTTGATGCTGGGATAGGCTCCAGCCCCCCCGCGACCCTTAATGTGTAGGAATAAGCGGAAGATGACGATGGATGACATTGCCAGCATGGTGCCAGAAATGGTGCCATTTATGTTCATATAGTCCCTGATGTGTGTGTGATATGCTTTTAAGTAAAATTAGCACTGATTGCATTAATCACATAGTTAATTCTCTGATGAAGGAGCCATGACGGTTGGCTGTCAGGATCGAGGTGCGATATAAACGGCATCTGTCCCAGGTTGTGGGGGCATTTGTAGGATAGTTACAGGGTCGGCGCTTGAGTGGAATCTCGAGTCATGACACGATTTGGTGAGAAGACTGGAGACTGAATCATTTTTTTTTAGATGGAGGGATTTTTCCCTTTTCAGAATGCAGTTCATTTGCCATTATTGTCCAAACTAACTTGTAGCCTCAGCAGGGAGAGTAAATACAGACAGGCCAACTTCTCTTGTCTACTTTTCTACTTTATCAAGTCTGCTAGATAAGTCTGGAATAGGGAAGATGTACTGACAAGACATGCATATCAATATGTGTTACGCACATTCCCAGGATTCGAGCCCCCTCTCGGAGCACTTCTCCACCCCGCTACTCTGCCCCTAAATTTTTGTTTTGGACAAGGGACCCTGTGATGTTCTGCCAGCGGCGCCCGGGCCGTCAAGAGTTGCTCAAATATTTGAGCTCAGATGCAGCCAAGTTGACTTAGCTCGGAGGATGGCTTTCCCAGAGCTTTGATAGGGTGTGTGTGTGTGTGTGTGTGTGTGTGTGTGTGTGTGTGTGTGTGTGTGTGTGTGTGTGTGTGTGTGTGTGTGTGTGTGTGTGTGCAGGAGCACTAGGCTTCCAGTCAGCTGCACTGTACGTCTCTTGTGCCTCAGTCCATCTTGTGTCTGGTGAGTTTCAAAACAGACCAGCAGCAGGACTGAGGGGCAGACGGCCACATGAGAGAGATGCTAAGGTTCCCCCACCATCAGAGACAGACGCTGTCACTGGACCTCTGCTATCTTGAGTTGTTGACTGGTAAAGATCAAAGTCCTCTGGTTCAGGTTCGCTGAATGGCAGCGAACGTCGGTTTTCTTAGAGGTAACTGAGACGTAGCTTAGCCTGTATTTTCAAAAAGGGTAGGGCTCCATTATACCCCAACACAGCTGCATACGCATACTATGAGATGATTAATTGCTTCATTTGCGTAACGTAACAGCGCACAGTCCAGTTCTTGTCCGCGTTAAAATATTTGTATTTTACAGTGGAATGCAGCTTGATGTGCTTCAGTGCAGTAAGTTTCGTTGATTTGGTTCAGTGTGATAAAAGCCATTTCAAAAGGCTGCAGAGGTGCATTTGTGTTGAATTGTAAGCTTTCGTATTTCCTCTTCATGCTTATACCTGTGAAAAGAAAGGACACACAACACTTCTGGATGTTCACAGCTGTTTCTGGTATCAAATCTGAGCCATTTTCAGCTGTTTTTATTTTAAATACTTCCTTGAGTGTTTTTCATGACTAAGCCTGCTCTAACCAGATGGACGTGAAAGGGATATTTGGGATTTACTGAAGCGGGCGGTTGTTGTCATACTTAGTACAAGTCTTATCTTCAGCTGATGTTTGTCGGCGTGACTTCGGTGCAGATCGTCAGCAACAGCTCTGATGCTCAGCATTTTACTGCCGAGGACGGTGGGCACAGCACAGCAGGGAGTATTTTCTCTACCAAATGAAGTCCAATCAAAAAAAAAAAATCAATATGTGTTTGCACGCTCACTATTTTCTTCTTCCCTGTCTTCGTCAGACGGCCCTGTCTTTGTCCGATTGGCTGTTTTTAAATCGTAAAACAAGGCTGCAGAGTGATAAAGCGCACAGCGTGTGTAGGAAAACAAGGAAGTGATGGAAAGTGTAGAGCCTAAAGAAAAGGCAGACTTATGGTAGAAGTTAAGAAAGAATTGAACACGTATAGTGTCGTTTTAAACGGATTTTTAATTTTTTTTTTTTAAATGGGAGTTTAACACCTCGTAGCTGAGCAAAGGACCTGCCACACCATAGTTGTGCTAACCTACATCTGCTGTAGCTAAGACCCCCACCCCGAACCTTACAATAAAACAAAATAAAAAGAATGTCCAGCATGTAGCTTGAGGTTCTCACTGCAGGGATTTCCAAGTGGAACCTTCATTGTGTGTAGACAAGCACAGTCCTGCAGGGGAACTGAATTCCTGACCACAGCAGGGGAGGTGTACGTGCAAGCAGCACGTCTCTCTCTGGTTACTTCCACATGATGGACATTTGCAGGATTATGTACCAAAAAAAAGACGTGCTTTTCATAGGATATCAAAGGAATGTTCCATGAGAATAAGTTGGAGTGATGTAATTCGAGTACATGTTACACATAATCCCAAATAACAATAACTGGAGCTCACAGCCAAAAGACTGAAAACAGGTGGATATCAGTGTTCAACACACAAGCCTCAGGAAAAGCTTTTCTTCCTTGTTACTGCCTTGTCAATCATTGTTCGGTCACATTTATTAGTTTATTATGTTCACATGGTGGATTTCTTTTTTCATCGCCTGCCTCTTATATGACACATCAAAGGTGTCAGCTTCATTATGGGGCGCGATGATGCCGAGGCTGAGGTGACAGGAAGCCCTCCCACTGTAACATTTGGGTGAATAATATCCATTTCAAGATAAGAAACTAATCTGGCTTTAATAAATGAATATTTGAAATACAAAAACGGGCATTTTCTCCTACTTGGTTTTAGAATGAAAAAGTAAAAAAATCTGAGAAATACTTTTGACGGAGGGGATCTGAAAACCTGAAATGATAACAGACTGTTTCCGCACGGAGCGAAATCTCCAGAATAATAACAAGATGGAGAGGGAAAGCAGGTAGAGCCCAGCAAATGAAATTCCATGAATACCTATGAAAGGGTTTGATTTTCACAGAGAAAACAAATCCATCTATCTCTCGGTGTACGTTTAATCGGCGATGTTTGCAGTCCAAGGAAATTCCCATGGTACACTAGAACCCTGTTGTTTCTGTGAGAAAGAGGAAACCGGGCCTACGCTGCTTCGCTGCTGTGTGAACTGGAGGTCATCCAACTGAGACGAGTACCGACAACGAGAGCGAGCAACACATACGACTTCCCATGGTGCAACGTGAGCGTTTCCCTCGTTCTCGTTCCTGTAAGTGACAGTTTGAAAAGGTCAGTCAATCATTTTCAAACCAGCGCAGAGACAAACAGACTGTTATATCTGAGGTATTAAGCTTCTTTTTTTCCTCCTTTCCACAATTTTACCCTTATCTGTCTCCTGCCTTTGATCATCCTTCCCCAGTAACGCCTGTTTAACCTGTCATGTCTGATTTGAGGGAGAGGTGGTGAGGTTTGGCTGTGGGGTGAACGCAGGGTTCCACATGTCAATCTCCAAATCAATTTTAACCTCAACGTGAACTCCTTCTCCCTTTTTTTTTTTCATTCTTTGAACACAAACGTTTTGTCCTAATTCTTCTCCCCTTGATTCTTCTCCTGTCAGGTGATGATGACGTTTCAATTTTTTTGCAGATGAAAATTCTCTCTTTTTTTTTTTTTATTCCTCCAAGCTTGTCCTAAAAGTAGCATCGCTGGCACCGCTCTGCAAAACGGGTTGTAAAAGGTTTGATGAGCTTCCAAGCACTTTAACTTGAATTATTTCTAAATAAATGTTCAGGAGATGCATGTTTTTAATTCCATTACTCAGCGTTTCAGTGTATTTGTAGATGTGTGAATCACGTCTGCGTTGTCTCTACATGTCAAACGCCATTTATCATAACACTCTACAGCAGGGGCGCACACACTTTCTCCCTCAAAGGGAAATACGAAACATTATCCATGTGTGTCTTTTTAATGCTCCTCGTATATCAAGCAGATCATTTAGCTTTGCACAAGGCATTTGTGACAAGGATGCTGAGAGTGTGACGCCATGGGATCAGGATCCGGTTCCTTTAAGAGTGTGGATAGCCGAAAAAGTGCTAACTGAATGTTTTGTCCGAGGCGGGCTGAGACTAAGTGGATAAGCTCTTTTGCGATGTGTGCGTATCACAGTGACTTTGACCTTTGACCACCGAAAAGTTGTCAGGACATCCATGAGTCCCAGTGGATGTTTTGGTTATGTTTGAAGAACTTCCCTCCAGGTGTTCTGGAGATATTTGGTCCATGCCAGGTGAGAGTGACTCTGACTATTGACTTTTGATTGACCTTTTTGACAGTTGATTTCCTTCAAGACTTCTTACAGTGGATGGACTGTTTCCAAAGAATGGTATGCACGCATGTGTGTCAGTGCCGACTCCTGTCAGACTCAACATAGGGATTAATTTGACCCTTTGACATTTACTCACATTTACAAAGTTTCATCAAATGGTTTTCTTCTTCACTGCAAATACATGAAACCTCACAACGCACCTCTCAAGCCCTCCATTCGATGACTCACACACACGCACACACACTGCTTTGACCAGTTCCATGTCAATTACTATGTCATTATAGAGAGCTTAATTAGCATTTTTAATCAAGCAGTGTATAATGGGGATATGGGCCCCAGATATTGGTACGGTATTTAATGGTGGGAAGGCAATCAAAGGGAAAACGTTAATTACAGATACACCGTCTGATTGCTTTCTGCTGGCTAATAAATTGTCTGACAGAATGAATGACTCTGGTCCATAATGGACGGCGTCCAAACAAACCGAGAGGACGACAAACTGTGACAGCAGCGAAAAACTCAGTGGGATCAGTTTTGACAGAAATACAGGATGTTTGGATGCCTACATCAGCATAAAGCCTCTAGATGCTTAGTTATGCTAAAACGATTTCTTGTGGAGCACTCCAGTGAAAAGGAGGCATTGTTGTAAATAAATTTGTTGACTGACAACCAGCCACTCACAATAAAAAGGTACTTCATTGTAGGGCTGTATGATTATGGTAAAAATCCCATTCATAATTATTTGAAATTGCAGTTATTGAACACAATTACTCACTGAATTTTGTTTTCCATCATAATCGCTGGTGTTTATTCCCTTGTCAGATTCCCTGAAAGTCCAGTAAGAAAATGAATGCCTGCTTTTTCTTTGACTATCACAAACAAGAACATCGCTGAAAACAGATCCTGACGCAACAGTCGTTCATTATCGTGAAGAAGCCAAAATTGTAATTGAAAACAAATGAATAATTGATTCATTGCTGTGCCATATTTTATTCAAACAATGCTTAATGTGTACAATACAGGATAGAAAGAAGAAAAATAGATAGAGCCTCACCATGCCAGCATGAATCCTTAAAGTGAACACTGGCACACATTTGTAGATGATCGCTGTCAGTATTTAGAACAAATAATCATCAAAACTTCACGTTTTCCACGTGCAGATGTGAAAAAAAACGAAACTCTTTTCCTTAAGGGTTCATGCTGGGCTTCTGCTCCCATGATGCAGCTCATCTCCCACGAGCCTTTGTGATTAAAGATCACATGAGAAGCAGAATAAAGGACTCTTTTTTTGGGGGGGGGGGGGTCATTCTGCGAATGGGGTCTGTTCTCTTCAAAAGTTCTCTACAATCTTGTTCTCGTCTTTTCATTTCGATGTGTTCCGTAACAATCCGGGAGATGATGACACAAGGCGCGCTGACCTAACAAACACATTAAACAAGCACTTTGACTGGATACACATATTTAGACACGGCAGTTAGGTCAGGACGATCTGACTACACAGGATGTTGTGATGCAGCATCGCAAGCCTTCTATCAATGGCTGTGTGCAAATACACACATGCACACACACACAACACACACACACACACGTTTTCATGCACAACGAACTAACATTATAATCCAAAGAGAACTCTGAGTGAGTCTGAAATAGCCTGAGTTGAGATGTGTCCTTCTTTGGCCTCTTTCATCAGTGTCTCTCCTGTACATCAAGCTAGGGCAGCAACACACACACACACACACACACAGACACACACACACACACACACACACACACATAAACCTTCAACACACACACACACACACACACACAAGTAAAAGTATATTCCCTCTGCTCTTGTTAAAAATGTATGAATACTGGCATCCCATTTGGATAGCGAATGGCGAGGCTGTAGAGGGTGGGGATGATGCACTGAGGAAAAGTGGCATATAAAAAAAGTCAGTCCCAAACTTCTTAAATAACTCCCACGAGGGCCTGAAATGAAATTATGATAATGAGGAAATAAAGTCTCAGTCGCTTGGTGAAAAGAGGAGGAAGAAGAAAAAAAAGAAGCAATTATCATTAACAAGTGCGACAGGTGGTGAATATGCGTCATTAAGGAGAACGACAATTAAAAAAAATTAGAACGGAAAGTAGATTTCTAGGACAGAGAAGGATCAAGGAACTATGAATTAAAGCTGTGTGAGATTTGAAGCTGAGCAGTTGATCAGCTGTTATTCTCAGAGAATTTAACCCCAAAGCAATTCAGTGTTTGATGTCGAGTTCCATGTTTTAAGATTTCTCCGACTTTAACAGCGCTTTGTCATGAACGGGGTTGTTTCCGTTCTTCAGACGCAAACCCGGGATTGGATTGAAATTAGTTTCCAACATGGTGGTAGTGTGTGTGTGTGTGTGTGTGTGGGGGGGGGGGGGGGGGGGGGACTGGACAAAATGATCATACAAAAAAATAATATTACACAAAATAAAATCACAACATAACACATTTTCCAACTTCAATTCTAGAATCTAATATAATATCATACTCATTCAAATGTAAATTAAAAATAATGATTAAAATGCTTTCCATAAAAAGAAGACAAAATGTGTCAGTCTGAAGTAGAAGGTGTGAGTTTCCGAGCTCAAATCTCAGCTGATGGTATTGATTGAAAAGCCTGATTATAACCAACCCTCCTGATGCGTTTTGAGATGATTCTCTATGGCTTTTAAACAGAGATCAAATCATGTTAGCCGTGTTAAACCACAGGCAGGTGTAAGGCCGGTCCTGTGGCCAGCTGGATTCTGTTGATTTGATGCTCCATGTTAACTTTCTCTGTCGGTTCACCCCCTCTGGCAGGCCGTCTGAGTACCTTAGCAACGGCAGGTCTCTGTTTGAAGTCTTTACTGGAAACGTCTATTGGCTGGTGCCCATGTTTTCCTGACGTGTGGGTGACTGACTTGTCGGCTGGCTAAGCGATGGACCCTGCAGCTTGAAAAAGACACGACTCGACCTACGCCTCAGTTTGCACAGCCTCTATGCATTGTTGCCAAGGTAACCCTTGGGCCCAGGGGGTGGTGGTGGGGCGGGGGGTTGTTCCAATACTGTCTACTCAGCTGAGGGTGAGGAAAGAGCTTACGATGATGTAGGTACAGCTAGTAGGTATGTTTATCACGGTGGTATGCGGTGCTGTTTATTTCCAGTCCAGCCCTGCAATGAGTTTTTATTGTCCACGTTCCAGTTCTATAAAACATGTTCTCGTAAACCGACAAAGTTTACACTCTGGATGGCGCACCTGTAGGGCAGAGCATGAATGTGCCCTTTCTTCAAATGAAAAGCCACACATGCTGACGGAGGCTAACATGAAGCACCGCAAAACAAACTGCGAGACCGTTTTGAGAAAATGTGTCAGTGAAATAACATCCTCTCTTGGTTGAGAACCAGGAGACTGAATATGCGGACAAGCAGTGTAGAACTCAAACACCTACATACACACACACGTACGTCTCCTTTCCCGGTTTATTAATATCTGTTTTATCTCCTTTATCGGAGTTGAACTCCATTTTGATTCGTCCAATAATCATAGTCTACATATCGTTGAGTATCATATAATTATCACAAATTTAGCAAACAGACAGTGATAATTTAATCCCACACAAAGTTTGCAGCGTAGCATTAAATCGGGTCTGATACGCCAAATCCTAGAGGCATTCCGAGGACGCTGAGTTAACGTTTCCTATGAATTCCAAATGAGGAAAATGGCTCCCGTCTCAGCACATATTACTGATTTCCTGAGATTTATATTACAACCTGTATGGCAGAGATTGTGAAGAATCAATGGAGATTTAATTTCTGTTAGAAAGTAACAGTATTGCGGGCAGCGAGGGGAAGAAGAAAAAAGGAAAAGCTTTGTTTTCCAGGGAGGAAATGTATCTGTGTCATAATGTTGCCTCTGGTAGGATGCTGGCGCTCTTGTAACAATGAAAACATCTCAAGTGAAATCTATCTAACATTTCACAAATATATCCTGTCTACAAGCTGTTGATACATATGGTTTAAGGAGACATCAACTTTTCTGTTCTACTTTCCACATAAACGATCACGTAAATCTCATGAGATTATATGAAAAGAAATTATAACACGGGGATGTTACAGAGAATTATATATCTATATCTATATCTATATCTATATCTATATATATATATATATATATATATATATATCCTCAGTGTCTCAGATCATGTCAGACTGGGAGAAAGGAAAGGAAGTCCAACGAGAGTCAGTCTAACAAAAAATTGCAACATGGCACAAGAATTATTCAACCTTTCATAAGCGTGAATATATTCTGAGACAGAAAGTCACTTGGTAGGATGATTTTCTTCCAGATTGGACTGAGAAGAAAGAGAACTTGAGTTGGAGACGTGACTGCACAACAGCGTGCAAATGCCACAGATGCCTTCGCACAGCACATTTAGCCAGGCAGATGGACACGGGCTTTCTTGTTAACCTTGACGAGTTTTGGTTTGCCAAACTAGCTCTAACAATACATGAACAGAGTTGTTTTGTTTTTTTTTAACTGTGTTGCCTTGCTTCCAGGTATTCTTTTGAAAACTGCAAAAACAAATAGAAACGCAAAATGGAGAAAAACATGGTCACATAACCTACGAATAAATAATGTTTCTTGTGTATATAGAGAGAGTAAATGTCTCCAGGCTAAGAGCTTCTCTCACCTTCTTACTCACTAGAAAGGCCTTTGCACGCTGAGTCCGTTTTTTTGTTTTTTTTTTTCAAATGCCTATTTCAAATCCAAAAGAAAGCCTAGAAAATGTTACTCAGAAACCTTGCACACTGGGGACAATACATTCCTTTTTCTAATTCGCTAATTCCCCTATTTCTAGAATTCCCACAGCGATACAAATAAAGTGAGGATGATTTTGCGTCACTTCTTTAAAAAAAAAAAGAAAAAAATTGTATTTTTCTGATCCTTAAGACAAGATAGAGGAAAAAGAGTTTCCCCTGCTGATAATGGAGCTGTGGAATTTTCTGGACTAAACACTTCCAGGTGTGTTTCAGTGGTCCGGTTTGATATGCTGCAGGCGATAGTGCAAACACACATTAAAAAGAAGCCCAACAATTTCTGCAAACCGATTGAATCCTGAACTGCAGCTGGCAGTATGTTTGCATGTAGACTACGGTGGCTCTGAAGGGTCAAATGCTTTGAAAGGGTGCGGAAAAAGGATCAAGCCTGTTCTGAAATATAATGATAGATGAGAGCTTCAGACACGACATGAGGTTGGTATTTCTGACAAAAAAAAATTAAAAAAAATCAGACTCAGACTGAAGACTCAGTGTACAAATACCTGAACAGGTCCTCTTTCATTCTTCCAACAAGCTGTATCTTTACATCATTGTAGCACTTGTACTTCTGAAAACATTTGCGAGCGGCACTTTCAGAATGAGAAAAAAACAGAGAACTTCTGCAAAAAAACTGTAAAAAATCCTCATGTGCTCCAGCAACAGTCTGAGGATGGTTGGAACTTTCCTGCTCCGTTACAGTGGCGTCACCCATGTGTAAGGCTGGGAATCGCACTTTGGATCTTTTGAGGCTCGCGAGTATCCAAAGATAAAAAGAAGATTATATGGGTTTTTTTTGCTTGTTTTTTTTTTAAAAGGACGTTAAAAAAGATTTGTAACTGTGATTTTCAAAATGTCCAAGTGGACTTGAATTTATTTTTACGATATTGAACGTTGTATACCAGAACTTATGTAGCGTATGTGCTGATTGTAGCGCAAGCCCATGAATCCAGAAGGACATCCTGATCTAGATCAGTTTGTTTTCCTGATGTCATCAATATAATGCTCCCCAAAATTTCTCATTCCAGGTGATTATTATTCCTTTGTGTGACTATGACTCAAACTCTGACAATGCTTTGTGTGTAATCCTGCTACTCGTCAAGCAGAATAACAAGCTCATAACCAAACCTCTCCGGCGAAGGTAAAACTCACTGTGGCTCATGACGAGCCCCCCTGGCTCCTTTGATTTTAAACCAACAGTGCGGAACAAAAAAGATACCTTTAATCGAGAGCGCTGGGGAAATCTTTCCAGGTCCTTCATTCATGTTTATCTGATAATTTACCATCAGGCACCAACGACATGCTTGACCGTTAAGCTGATGAGGTTAAATGTCAAATGTCTCGGTTACAGTGACAGGTTGCAGTGCGTTCACCCTGTCAGCATGTCAACGTGTGTCTACACACCTGTAATAACACTGTCCACCTTTTGTACACACTGCCACACTCCTGCGAGCCTCAGTCTCACTGAGTCAGCTTTTTTATTTGCTTTTGCATAACCTTACTTTTTTGTGGCTTTTTCCTCAGAGGCCAACAGACAGCACATTCATTCCATAGAAAAATCGAATGCAGTGAAATCAGGAAACTAACATTGAACCAAAAGGACAAAAATTCTGTGGGGTGTGGATCATTTTTCCACATATTTACAGACAGGGTATTGTTATAAAGTCTGACGCTGGACAAGTTGAAATGCTGGAAAATACAGTAATCACCATGAGAAATACAGACATGTTGGACTCCGGTTTCTAACCTCAAGCTGGACGCCAAATAATGTGAATAAATATACATAAGTACAGTTTCCACTTCACTCTGGTTAAACTGCATTATGTCTTGCTGTACGGAGTAAAGAATCTTTTACTGTCACAAAAAAAAAAACCTCTTTTGATGATTAATGACGGTGTTGTTCCTGTTTTTAATAACATAGTGGTGCTCCAACTGTTGCTGCTACAGGAAAAATAACATTTAAAGTTAGAGTCCGCAGTATTTCCTTAAATAAAAAAAAGATGTAGACATTAAAAAAAAAAATGGATTTGGCGCAGTCATCACTTAAGGCCCCGCCAATGACAGCGGGCAGGTGAGGTTGGACATGGATAAAACTCAGTGGCTAGACCAAATTCATTCCTCAGAAAATGGTATGCGAACAGAGCAGAGAAGAAAAAGAAATAAAGCCCTGCTGGGAAGAAATGAAAAGTAGATAAAGCTCGTTCAAGAATAAGACTTAATCTCTGTTTGGCTTCACACAGCGCTGAAGGGAGGCTGGGGATGAGGAGCCATGCTGAGTTGGCCTGCTTTCTGCTGGACAGACAGGTGATAAACACCGCTGGTTTGTTTATGCTAGCCAGCATTTAGCTTGTGTTAACTGCCGTTTAGGTTGTCCAAGCCAGTGTTTAGTTTTTTTGTTAATTAGCATTTAGTTTAACCTTGCTGGCAAGGCTTGTCCTAGATGATGATTAATTTGTGTCAAAAGCATTAAGCTGGTCCAAGTCAATGTTTAACTTGTGATAACTGGCATTGAACTTGTCCTAGCTACCTTTAGCTTGTGCTACATGGCATTTAGCTTATCCTAACTGGTTCTAGTTGGTATTTCATTTTTGCTAAACGTTGTTTAGCTTGTCCTAGTTAGCATTTAGCTGGCCCTAGTCAACGTTTAGCTGATGATAAATGGCATACAGCTTGTCCTACCCATATTTAGCCTGTGCTAACTGGCATTTAGCTTATCCTAAGTGGTCCGAGTTGATTTTTAATTTGTGCTTAAAGTCATTTAGCTTGTACTTGTTGGCATTTAGCTGGTCCTACCTGATGTTTAGCTTGTGCTAAATGGCATTATGGTTGCGCTAGCCAGGGGTTAGCATGTTACACCAGGGCTGGGTGGGGGTTTTCATGTGGTCAGGTGGGGATCACATGTTTCTGGTGCTGCTGAGTTCAGGATCAGGGGCCAAATTTGGATGAATGTTGTGTTTACAAGCTCCAGCAAAACATGTGACAGTCTCTACTTTTCATGTAATATTATACAAAGTAATAAAGTTCTATTTTCATAGACTCCTGTTAGTTGTCATTTTGGAGGGTATATATTTTTTTGGTGCTGTCAGAATTCACCACCTGAGGGATGCTACTAAAATTTAGTGTTACGTATAAACCGTATAGCAGAGGTTAGGGCAACAGCTGCCAAAAAAGTTAGTGAAAACAAGTCACAACACGGTCATGTGTGCAGCAGATAATAAAAGTCAACTGTGCGTGCTGAAGTTGCAGTGTGCAATTTACGGGATAGAACATTTTGTCAAGCATGATTTATATAAATATGTAAACACATTTTTTGGAAAAACTTCCCATGTAACCCATTCAGTTCAACAGCACCACAATATGTCTCTCAAACCGATTCAATAAAAACTTACAATGGTCGTAAAGGGAGGATTTATTGCAGGGGTGCTGAATTGTATTGCGTTAGTTTTATCTAGCTATAAATTGGCAAGTGTGAGTATGAGGTAATAGAGAAGCACTAACAGGCACTATTAACTTACGTTAACTCATTTAGGGAGAGGCTGAAATATATCAGCACCTCTGGCTTTCCAACCTGACATGATCAGAAGTCTATGAGGCTGATGACATTCTAGAAATTGAGAAAATGATGGGGGGAGGAAAAAGGGGGGGACTTCTAAGGATGTGAAACAGATGCTTTTCATTCGTTCTATCTTCTCACAAGCATGGTTCCTTTCTAAAACTTCCCATGAACTCCTCCAGTTCTACAACAATGAAGGCAAGTGAAATCATTTTGACAAGATGGGCGAGGTTGTATGCCTGCTGGCAAGGCTCAGGAAAAAAAAATCTGTCAACTAAAATGAACATTATAACCTCAAAAAGAGACCAATAAAATGGTTTAGTAATCTATCTAGGGTTTTTACTTTTTTTTGGAGCAGAAAAAAAGAATCTGGCCTCAATAATGATGTGGATGAAAATCAATATACCCTCTCTTATTCAGTGTGCTTGGGTTATAATTAGCTTATAAAACACACCAACTTCTGTAGTGGTTTGTGTGGCTTAAAACACACAGCCTGCATCCTAGGAACAGTAAAAACACCCATATTACAAAAACAGTTTAAAAATGAAACAGAAAAATATTTCTGCAGAGCGTTCATTGTTTTGCCAAGTAGTTTATCTGTCTTTTCTTTGCCCAAAAAAAAAAAAAAAAAGGCTTCGGTGGATGTAAGTGGTTATAATTGTAGGTCTACATCTGGTAGTAGTTAAAGCGGCATTATTTTGTGCCGACACAGTTTCTGCTGCTTGAGTGGAGCAGCAACACACTCCAATAGCAGCACTCGCTTTAGAAATAAAAGATCTGATCTGTTTCGCAGCCACCTTTGGTCTTCACGGGAAGGACGCAAGTGCAGAGATGTCCTATGCGTCTGTCCTTTATGTCTGTTCTGAATCCTCAGATGCTGCCAAGGGAGCGCATGAGATATGGAATGATAATGGACGGCAAAGGGAGGCGACAGAGAGAATTAAACCACCTGAAGAAATGCTTTATTTAACTATATCAGAGCAGATCAAAGATTTGTATCCTAACACCTATAACGATGACGAGGTGTCAGATTTCACGCTCTTGGTAAAATAGCTATTTCCAGTGTGGCTATCACTTTCTCTCCAGGTGGAAGGAAAAGAAATGAATGTTATTTTTGGTCTCCCAGTGGAAGGCAGGCATTGTGTGTTTGAACAGCTGAGTCTAAGATCTCTCTGTCTTTAGCAGGCATTGTTTCATCGTCCAGTCTTCTGGCAGGTTTTTGCAACCATTTCTGATAAAAGCACATTGCTATTACCCCCCCATGCCCCCACCCCCCCAAACAAAATGACTTTCAAAAGATGAAACAAATAAACCTCCTATGTAGTGCAAATGGCATCATCCCCAGCCGAGACGTTGCTATTTTCAGTTATTTCATACCATTTCTTATCCCAGATGAGTCTCTTGAATTTCAGCTAAAGCCGATGTTTGCTGGAATAAAGCGAGGCGGTGAGTGATGCCAGCTGCAGGAGCTCCGTCCTCATCGCCACGCCAGCCAAGATCACACGTTGAGACCACAAGCCCCCGAGTTTTAACTCGCTTCACGATGTTGCTGATGAAAGTGAAAAATGAAAATTATGCAACAACTCGTAAATCCTGAACTTATAGAAAAACACTGAATGAGACTCTGTCCTCTCAAGAAATACATCCGGGGGTTATTCCATCGAAGCCAGATTTAGAGGGAAAAAAGCCTGGCAGTCTGCACATGGTTATCATGGTAACCCAAATGCTGCAGAATACCCCTGGCTCTTTTAGATTATCGTGGTTTGATATGTCCCCCGGAATTAACTGTACCAACTTTTGAGTAATTATGAGCGCAGGAAAGAAGGAAATCAGTTGACATCAATACATAGTGAGAAAGGACGGAGATTGAGGCGTTGGGTGAGTCACACTAACAGATTTAAGTTCGATCCCCATCGTCGGTGCAGGGTGCTGTTTTGACGGTTGCCGCTGTTGGAGACGGCTTTTCATTTCCTGTCACCAGTGGTGAGTGGATGCTTTCATGGTTATTCGCTTCCTGTTTTCAGCTGAAGGTGGAAATGTTTTTTTAAAAACCACGACGTTGTCTAAGGTGCTTTTATGAAACCAAACCAGGATGTTTTCCTTACCATTTCCTCCACCTAAACCTCGACCGTAACAGCATTGACACGTCATTATTTTATGTCATGGGAAACAATGCTCACGTGTTGTATCAGAGGGTGCGAAAAAAGCCTTACATGTTTTTTTCGGGAGGACTAATAACCAGGACCTCTTCCCCCCGCCTTACACGGTGACCATGGCCGTTAAAATGACACGCCAGCCTGACACGAACACTACTAACAATGAGAATTAAGGTTCCCTTTCTTACACAGAACCCCCAATTCAACAACATCAAGCTCTGGGTTAGCGTTGTTTTGTTTTAAAGTAACATTTTATAACGTGTCAATAAAGTAAAGGTCTTTTTCAAGTTTAGGACAAAAAACACTTAGATAAGGTTAGAAAATCTTCGTGGGTTAAACACAGTGATGTAACCAGGACTTAAAAGGTCCTCAAACACACATGTCACGCTACAAATTCCAGCAGTTGATACCAACCAGACTGTCGGTTGGTCCAACCCACCCCCATCATGTGCTCATGGGTTGCGCCACAATCAGTGCTTGCAGGTAAAGAAAGTAAAAGATAAGGAATAATGTCAACGGAATTCTCAGTAAATAGAGATCAGCCTACATGTACCTAATGTAGTACTAAAGATTGTAAAGGCTGGTGCTCCAGACCAAAAAAAACAAAAAAAAAAAACCCTAATCATGATTCAGCTGGGTTGTGGAGTGTAATTATAAAAACATTATGAGGTGCTGAGAGCAGCAAGAACAGGACATGCAATGGAGAACAATCCATTGCAACCAGGTTACTTTACATATCTGCAATCCAAGCAGCTCCATCCTCCCACCAAGCCTCCGGCTCCTCATTGTGGTAATGGCCTGACGCAGTCACAGTCTCATTGGCACAACCCATCTGTTGTTTTTGTTTTTCAAACTGGGGTTGGAGGGGAGTGGGTTGATGGGTGGGTTGGTGTTGGCCCGAGTGAGGAATGAGAAAATGATGGGAGGCAGTGACCACAAATTGTTGCAGGTCTGTTATTATGGTGACTTCGACGTTAGCAACAGTTAGATGGCTTACAGTCTGACACAATATTCAACTCTAAATAAAGACATGAAGCCTCGGCCCGCTATCACAGTTCGCTGGCCACTTTGGGTTCAGCGGGATGGGAAGAGAGAGGGAGGCAAGTTGTCGCATGGCTGTACGCACCGCACACAGGCAGCGATTACCAGCAACTTAAAATGTATATGAAGGTCAAAAAAATGTCTGCATTTAGAATCAGAGGAATCATATGATTACCTGAGCACTAGGCTGGTTCTGTGGCCAGAGCTGGTTCTGTTAGTCTAGATCTGATCCACTGAGAACCCGCACTAGTTCATTCGGTCACAAAAAGACTTCAAAATAGGGTTGATTTAACAAAACATTGTTTTTTTTCAACACTTTTACACTTACACACACCTTTCCAACTTTACCTCATGACCTGTGGCAGGCACACACTTAAACACATTCCATTTTAAATTTATAATGAAAAGAAATTGAATTAGAAAAATCACATTTAAATACGGATTGAATTATTTATGCGGCTCCTACACAATGTATGAGGAGGCTGCAAAGAGGCTCCTGCGGAAGAAGAAGCGAAATATCATACTGTACCTGTTCCCTCAGGGTTTTATATTCAGGACCCTCAGCCACTGATATTAGAGTGGAAATAGAACTTTCTCGCCTCCACGTTCCCCTGAAAAACTCCCTTTTGTTTGCCTTCCAATTCCTCCATTGCTCCGTCTGTCTCACACACACAACCAGAGCTCTGGAGCTCACCTCACTGTACCAGATGAAGATAATAGTATCAGTGCTTGACAGGCACTGGCACCAGCTGTTAAAGCAGCCATGCTTTGTGGACCTGACCAGATGACAAAATTACACTGAATTTCATTTGACGTTGATTTTCACCTTACAATAAGAAGCGAACCTTACAGTGTGCTTTTACAGAATTAAATGGTATGGGGGCCACTCAGCAAAGAGATTCATCCGTACCTGCTGTCATGGAGTGTTTAATTGCGACAGCCTTACCCCATTTCCCCCTGGAAAAGTTTTCCATTGTTGAGTTTGTTGCCAGACCACCCTCTGAGACGCTTCTGTGTACAGCATGTTTGTAGCCAATACTTTTGTCTCCTCAGAATTTGTGAGCTGAAACATTCCACTTTGGATTTCCGTTCCAGAAAGTGTCTGATGATTTTTTTTCCTGATGTGTCGTGGGAGAAGTAGAAGCTTCGCAACTTCATCAGAGAGGAAAAAGGCATTAGCTGTAAGTTAACTTATTTGGGAGGTGTTCATGTATAAAATATGCTGTAAAGTACATGGATTTTTTTAAAACCTTATGATTTTTTTTTTGGTAAGATTCATCTATTTCATTTTTTGGGGGGGTCTACAAATTGGCATCATTAAACATTACTGTGACTTATTTTACCTGAAGCACTAAACGTTTTAAACGATTTGTTTTGATCAGCTCATGCTAGCATGCTGCTTTTACTCCAGCTAACAAATATAATACACAAGCTCAACACTTGAAAACAACTTCTCTCTTAATTCCAGAGCGGTGACATGGAAAGTGATATGTCAGAGGAAAAAGAACAACAAAACAACAACTCCTTGTGTAGTCACAACAGAACAGGATCAGTCAGCTTTTTAAAGATGGTTTACCCAGCAGGTTTTAAAATAATCCATGTGGATGCAGTATGTGGTAAAGGAGTATTAGTGGGATTCTGTTGACATTAGAACATCATTAGCAACAACATGACATGTAGTATTACGTCATTTACAACGTGTTTTGGACTGCAGTATCTTGGGAGACTGTTTCAAACCATCTGACACATTAGACCTGATAATCTCAGCCTGCTCTAAATGATGAAACCACACGCTGGATGAAAATCTGTTAATTCATTCACGCCGTACCTGTACAGAAATCACACAAAGGGCAACTTTAAAATCAGCCAGCGCTCCGCCATCTTTCATCACGAGAACAGCCAACATGACCTCACTGTATTTTCTATCAACACTTCTACTGTCGCTGCCCACAAAATTCCCATGTAGATCAGAAAAAGGGCAGCCAAGGGAGAGGAGATGTAGGTAGTGATAGATTTAGTAAGTGACACAGAGAAGAACAGCACCTCTGAGGCTCCTGGCAGGTCTGCTGTGCTGTCTTTGAGGTGGAGGCTCCTCCAGAGCCATCCTGCTGCATTCTTATTAAGATTAACAATGCTGACCAAGGCGCACATCTCCCATCATCAGAGCCCCTGGGGGCAACAGCAGGCTGACAGGGATGAGGAGTGTGTGGGAGAAAACTCAGTGTTCTCTGGTGCATTTCCACAGCTGCTTTTTTTTTTTTTTTGGTATTCTTTTTCTTACAAGCAAAGAATTCAACTTTTGTACACACACACACACACACACACACACACACACACACACACACACACACACACACACACACACACACACACACACACCCGCCCTAGAGATTATTAACATTTTAGTGTAATGAAGCTTTGGCAAATGTTGATTAAGCAGGATCTTTTTCTCCGGGAAATGTTGCTTTCATCCTGCTCCAATCTCCCCATCATGGCAGCTCTCCACACTGTCGGAATCTTTCACTGACAGGTCTGATGCAGCCGTATCTGAAGCAGTGTTCTTCCTACTTGGACTCATTCAGACAATCAGTCCCTGACTGCTGTTTGGTCACTGTGTCAGTCTCTTTCAGACCTCTCACTCAACCCACCTCCTGTTTGACACATTTTCAGGATGGTCCTTTAGTTTTAGGATATTGTCGCTAACAAGCGCTAGCTGTTGCTAACACCATCCTAAAAATCACACTCGACTTCCTGGAGTTACTTCGCATTTTAGATTGTTCAAGAAGATGAGGCGCTTTAGAAATGTACCATAAGTGATTACATTTACGATTACAGCCCTATTGGATTAATTATTTTTTTGCAAAATCTTTGACATCTCTCCCAGGTCATGATGTATTTTATGTGCTAATGCATTTTATTGTTTAAGATAGGAGTGTGACAACTGCTACCACAGGCAGTTGACCATATATTGGAAATAATCTCAGTAAACCTCATCACAATATTCTGTTTAATCTAACTTTACATGAGCAAAGAGATTCTGTTTCTTATGAATAAGGAATGTAGTTATTAAAGGATTTTTTTCTATACAGGTATCAACAATACAATGTTACAATCCTGTAACACAGATTAGAACTCTGCAACATTTCATGTTTATGATTATGACATTACTAGAAAACTGCTTAAAAATACGCCTTACACATGATTAAAGCATATATAAATCATATTGAGCCACAAGCCTTAAGAGTGAAGAGTGCAGCAATCAAATACCAGACCACTCCCAAACATTTAGCAGGAATGCATATTTAATTTAATTAATAGTGTCAGAATATGTATATATATAAATATAATAAGATATATATATATATATATATATATATATATATATATAAGATATATAAATAATATCAGGGAAAAGACTCACACAGCTGTACACAGTTGTAGAAATATATCTCATGTTGTTTTACTGCAGAGTCCCAAATTAAAATGTAACTTTCTGTCTTCTTCAATGTCTGGTGGAGCATCATCACCCTCGCTTGGGTCTAAGAGCTTCAGATTTGTCTGTACTTTTAACAGTTTATGCACTCTGTCTGCAGACAGAGAGCCCTGGAGCTTTGTGTCACCAAACCATGACTGTAGTCTTAGGCATGCCCCTGTTGTTGGTGGGATCTGGAGTATGGCAGAGGCCACCGGGGAGAGTGGCTCAGAAGAACATAACCCTCTCCACCAGGTGGATGCAGACACATGCTGGCATGAGCTCCATATCCCAGCCCCCTTCCAGAGCCCTTCCTTGGCTGAGAATCTGGCAAAGCTGCCAAGCACTTTACCTTCATCAAGATTAAGATGGTGTGAAAGGCTGGATATGACATAGTAAGCACTGTTTATCTGCTCTGCTGAAAGCGTCTGCTGTCCGACATGCTTTGGATCCAGCATATAAGCTGCTGCGTGGATGGGTTTGACACAAAGCTCCTGGCAGCTCTCTAATGATGCAATGACAGCTTTCTGCTCAGCGCTATCCAACACCGACTCTGACAAGGAGGCTCTGATGTGGTATCTTAACTGGCTGAACATGTCAACAACACCAGAGAGTACAGAATCGCTCCCTTTCATGTATTCAATGTAGTTCCCAATCAAGCAGAGCAGGTCTCGACTACTACATAACCCTTTCCAGAATGCTGCATCCTTTACTGTGGCTCTAAAGGATGCTTCAGTATCCAATGTGGGTGAAACAGCCATCTCCTGGAGAAACTTCTGAGCCTCCAGGAGGCGGTTAAACATGTTTACTACACTGGTCCACTCAGAGCTACTAGGAGATGCCAACGTTGTCCCACTGACACTGTGGTTTCTTTTTTTTGTCATCTGCCAACATCTAAAAGTCTCTGCAGATATTTTTTGCTCTCTCACACACCTCACCACCTGCTCAGCTCTCCTGCACAGCGCCTTCAGTGACGGCAGTGCTACTGTTTCATCAAAGAGCTGCTGGAGGCTGCATGCTGTGCAGCCGATAGCCGATACGTGTGGGAAGGCTTCCTCTACTTTACTCCAAACTGCCATCATTTCCGGGGCATTATCAGTCACAACGGCAACAACCTTTTGCGGCCCAATTTCATTTATAATGTCTTTTAACTCCTCAGCAACCATCATGCTGGCATGTGTCTGATCCTTCGCCTCTGTGCATTTGTAAAAGAATGGTACAGGAGTAGCAACAATATAAATGATGTTTTCAGTCTCTTTTAAGCCACTGCAGATGACAGTGACACAATCGGCTTTTGCAATGGCCTCATGAACCTGACTCTGTACTCGGTCATACTCACAGTCCAGAAGGCGCGTGGACAAAGCCTCTGTGGTGGGCGGACAGTACGCTGGCCGAAGCACACTGAAAAATCGTTTCCAGTATATATTGTCTGTGAGAGTGAGGGGTGACGAAGTGGCATACACAGCTCTCGCCAGACACTCATCGGCATACACCTCATTGCGCTGATCCACTGAATCAATGAGAAACTGTCCCCCAGGGCTGGCAGATGGTAAGAATGAGAAGGAAGGAACAGGAATGGAGGCAGAGGAGCTTCCATCTGGACCCGGCGACTGCTGCGAGGCCACTGAGTACTCCTTGCATTTGTCCAAATGCATCTGCATCTTGGTGGCATTCTTAGTGTACGTTTTCAGACAGTAGTTGCACATGAAAGTCTCCCTCCCATCTTTGATGGCTGGGGTGAAATGCTTCCACACATCTGACTGCAGGCGTGGCATTGCTCTTCATGGATGAAACACAGAAAAGAATAATGCATTTCTATCAATTCATTAAACTGTGAAATATGCAATTATGTTTGAGAAATAATTTCACTTTTTACAATATCAATTTGATCAAATGAATTTGAAAGCAAACTGTATGATTGCTGTATTATAGCTGCACAATTAACTAAATCAAAATGGCAGCATGTGCGATTATAAATATAAAAAAAAACTGCTTTGGTTTTTATTTTGGCAAGTTCTACGTATTTTATTTAGCTCAATTTTTATATCAATACTGCACAATGTTTTTCTTTGTACTTTTTCCCAGCAGTTTCAGTTTTCTCAGGGAACTCATGATACCATTTGTTAATTATGTCTCAATGTTGTTAACAATAATAACAATATCAATGATCCAAATCATGAGGACATTGTATGTGATAGTTTACTTCAGGGGAGGGAGCATATCTAGAATTAAACATAAACATCTTCATGTCTGTGGCCATATTCAGCCTCCACTCACACAAATTTAATATTTTACACACACACACAAAGTATTGGGTGACTTAATTAAAGTGACTTATTTTGTTTAGTTTAAAATTGTATGGAACTGTGACATACATAAACTCAGGACTGTAGCCAAATTCTATATTGCACATATAGGAAGCTGTGGCAAAAACAAATTTTACTTTTATGTTCTGAACATGGAAACTTTTAGAGGCAAAAGTAAAGTCTTATAGGGTATATATCTGGAACAAACTTTCAATTCATGTTTTTGCTTTTCTTTTTAAGTTTAACACTTCCCTCTTACATTTTTACTGAGATCAATGAGTAGATATTTCATCTCAAATAACCCCTTCCTGCTGTATTTGGTTAAATTCAACTTTGAATTCCATTTATTTTTTATTTCATTCATATGTGTGTGCTTTTTTTTTTTTACATAGCACTAATACCATGTCTCATCTTAACTATATTACGTTATTAAAAGCTGATACATAAATAAACTTGCCCTTACACTTTCACTTTTAACAGCTTGACATGAGCCAAAACCAAAAGTAAACAACATCAGAAATTATTAATTGGAATCCCATTCGGTCCTACCTACCTTTAACATAAAACGGAACAAGCCTCAAGGTTATCCTCCCAGCTCTGTCTATGGGGACTTTTCCACTCACTACTGATGTGAATCTTTATCCTACGAGCTGCAACATTAGCTGTTATTGCTAAATGCTTAGCATGTTAAAACGTTAGCAAACTGAATGAACGAGTAAAAATACCCCGGTAATAAACTTAAAAGGTGCCGTGGACCGTCCGCAAGTGAAAGTATGTCATGTGAGAGTAATATTGAAAAGAATTTGACTTTTTTTTTGTTGGAAAACTGAGCTACATGTACAGTAAGTCTTTGCTAGACTTCCCGGGACTGAACGTCACACTCCTTACGTACGAGAGCTCGCATGGATCAAAACAGTCAAGAGCGAGTTTGGACACCACAGCAAAGCAAAGTCGGGCTGCGTTAAACTAAGGTAAATGGAAAACACCGATTACACTGAAGGTACGCTAACCTGTAATCATACGGTTTGCAGGTAGTAAAAATACCCTCAAGTGCCCTTGTAGATTTTTATTGTCAATTAACACAATCCTTTTCTCAGCGGTTGGGCACTTGAGTTTCAAACAACAAACTTTATCCTCATTTCTCCTTGCCTCTTCCTCCGCCTGTCTTTCCCTCATACGTCGTCCTGAATTGCTCAACCCGAGGTTAATATACCACTTAAAATATTTTCAGGTGGAACTTTTTTCACTACAGATATTTTGACATTTGCCGTAACATAGGTGTAGCCCTAATTAGTTCCAGCTGGGCTTTTTTCAGCCTTCACAATGGACCCTTTTCACAGTTTACATTGTGTGACGTCATTCATAAACTCCACAGATCAGGGAGTTTAGGAAATAAATCCATGGTTTCAGACACAGCCTTTGACATGTCAAAGCAGGAAATGCACAGTTCCAGGTGTCTTCACTCCACCAAGTCCTGAGCCAAATTTGAACTTGAAACTAACCAGCAGGAACATCACCTCCACTTTCGCTTTCCCTACTGTGACATGCTAAAATGTCTGCCAAGAAAAGGTCTAATCAAAAATATTAGTGGTGAATTTGGAAAATCCTGCCAATTATACCAACCCTCGTTTTATCAGCAAGCAAAATCACTTCACTGGGATGAAAACGCTTCACCCTTTTCAAGTAGCAGGTATATTTTACTTCTCCTTCTCCCCTCCATGTTAAGTGTCAAACAAATTCCATCGACTGAATGCTGGTTTTGACCCATCATGGATTCTACCAATGAACTTGATGATGAAATGACACTCGGCGAGTACAAAGATATTTCGAGGTATAAATGTACTTATTGTACGAATTTTGCAGTCGTTTGAGCTACATGAAGGTAGTTAATCTAGGAATATATCATTTTCCACAAGTATTTGATGAGGCGTGCCGGTTACGTATTCACATTCACCAAACAGATCCCTCCCCGCTGGTGTAGGTCTGCACAGGTTTCACTGTGAATGTGCTTTAACACTCATTGACACTGATTATCTCAATCTTGGTGTCACGTTTCAGTACCGTGTGTCTGTGTTTAGTAACTTCACCACTCTTCAGTCAGGTTTGTGTGGAACAGCGAGTCCAGCCAAAGCAAACTTACTCTATCTAATTTTTTTTTGGGGGGGGGGGGGTGGCAATCTGAGCTGGTAATGTCAGATTGTGTAAAAAAAAAAAAAAAAAAAAGCTCTTCAGAGGGTGAATATTCACATTGGCACTCTACAGGGAGACTGAGGGAGCAACAGGAACTCACTTAAGCAGAGCACTTTTATTTTTCCTGTCTCTCAGCATTGGATTAAGTCACCCAGCCCCCTTTTGAGAACATCAAGCCAGAGAATTAGAAGTCCAGACCACAGGGACACCAGTAGAGAGGAGGGATGATGTCATGGCGTGGCAGCCATGAGGGTTAGTTCTTTTTTGGTCGGTTTCTCATGGGAATTTTTGTGTGTACCATTTATTCAAAAGGTTATTTTTGTCCATAGTGTGATATGAAATTCCACTGACAATAACCCTGTCATGGGGAAAATGAATTTTTAAAATGATTTTTTTTCTCCCCCCTCCCCCTTTTTTTAATCCAAATTTAGATGTCCCCCAAGCCATTTTCTTCTTCTAATCCTATTTAATTTGGAACTTTTAACAAGATGGCATACCAAAAGCTGTTTCATGCTGGTGTCTTGATTTAGCTGTCAGTCTTTCACACAAGTATTTGTGTGTGTGCACTTGTGTGTGTGTGTGTGTGTGTGTGTGCGTGTTCAGTATACAGTAATAGGCTGCAGTCTGCCAAAACCCTTAATGATGACACATAAACCCCGTTTATCTGTAGGGTGTTGTGGAAAATTTGGCTTCAAGATTAAAGCTATCATTTAAGATCCAAGAAACACTTTCATGTCTTCTCTGTGAAATGCCCGTCTTTTTAATTCTCTGTCAGAGTTAATGCTTCAGTGCTAGCTTTGGACCAAAAACACTCTGTGACAAAAAAAAAGAAAGAAAGAAAGAAAGAAAGAAAGAAAAGAAAAGCCTTTCTATACCCCTGTAATGTTCACTTCTGTAAACATCAAACAACATCACACACTTTTGATTTAGCAAGGCATTAGGCCACTTGAGAGAGTTTAATTAAATGGTATTGTGTTGTTTCTTCTTGTATTGTTTCTGTTTCTTGGAGCTTAAATTGACATCATGGGACTGCTGTTAGCAATTACTTGATGTATATTAGAGCTACATTTAAATGAAAGTACTTTTTGTGAGAGAGCAGTTTACGGGAGAGCATCACTCTGTTGAAAGTGTGTGGCCTCTTTCATTTACTCTCTGTGACTGCGGTGGACATTTATTCATTAAAAAGGAGTTCCAGTCACTTTTAAACTGACGTCGCATAATTTCTGTGTCCTCTCACACTTCTTTTTTTTTTGTGTTGGTGCTCTGTCGCTAATTAATGTCAGATATTACATTGATGTCGCTCTGCATGACGAGTGTGAGAGACTCAACTCTGTTCCCTCTCACGTTTAAGAGCTTTCATGGCTTGTCTGAGGAGCTGTATTCCTAGCTGATGTCTGACTTATTAAATCAGGACTAACGAAACATCACTTCTTTTCAAATTCAATTAAAAAACAACAAACAAACAAAAAAAACAATCCTGCCATCATTTTCCAGCAGCTGCGCAAAGACAGGGCAGTTGGCATCCAGACATGATATTTATGATAATCTACCACAACATTTGGCTGTTGGACATTAATAAATGCAAAGTTGACTGCAGAGTTAAACTCATTCTGATCTGGAATAAATAGCAGAGTTGATTGATGCTTGCCCCTGCATGCAGTACCCTTACCACCCAGCAGAGGACACTGTGGCCAAGCGTCTTTCCAAGACCTTTGACATCAGCCCATGTTGCACTATCAGTGTCATTGTGGCATCAGGTTGATTACAGTTATTTAAACTCCGACTGTCTGTCTTTGTTGAGTGTTAGTTTGCGGGGCTGTAGTTTGGATGGTAATGGAAATGCTGTATTTAGGTGTCTCTCTCTCTCCTTGATAACTGCAGAATGTATGCACATGAATTTTGAGTATTAACCTATTAAATAAGGGTTAAATAAAAAGAACGCTTCAAGTGGGACATTCCCTAAAAGCTTTGAGCTTCACTAAACGTGTACGTCTGCTCAGGTATTACGTCATATAGGTATTTCAATAATTTAGCTTTGTCTGCTGGGAATACCTCTGGATACTGACGTTATACCCCAAAGTAAAAGTCTACTGCGACACAATAGCGCCAGTGTACTTTGATAAAAGCTTGAGCTTCTTGTGCACAACTATGAGCGGAGAGATTACCATAATAATCCCACCCCCTTCCTCCACTGTGCCTTTCACTTCACTCTGTGAAGACATTTGAAACACTCCAGTGAATAAAAACAGTAAACAGCAATTTGCAGGTACAGTAGTTTGCTGTTCACCGAGCAGCTATGAGCACAAGATGGATGTATTGACCATCAGAGGTTGAGAGGCAGTGTGTCTTATCTCCCCCTTAACATAACTAATGTCCCGTAAGGAAGCAGGTGTGTGTGTGTGTGTGTGTGTGTGTGTGTGTGGAAGGGATACCTGAAGCTTAATGGATGAGAAATTGTGGCTAAGAAATATATCTTCTCCCTCCTCTCCGCTCTCCTCTGCTTGCTTTGAATCAGTTTCTTTTTTTTTCTTTGTTTGTTTTCATGAAAAGGACGAGCTTCAGTGCCTCAATGAGTCACAGCTATCATTCCATTCAACCAGGGCACAGCATGGAATATCACAACTATTTATCTTTAAAATGATCCAAATTGAGTTTCACGCCTGTTAGTTTTGTTTTTTTCTGTTTTTTAGGGTTTTGTTTTTTTGTTTTTTGTTTTTTTATAACATCATGGCAGGGAGGAGACATACCAGACCTGAATACCAAATCTCCAGACAACCTGTTGATCCACCTAAGTGCAGTGCTGGATATTAATATTCTAAACCACAAAAGGGTGGACTAAAACCAGAAATATTATTGGAAACATCAGTTGCTAACTTCCTTATGAGCGAGTCCTATTAAGTTCCGACACTCATCTATGGACGAATGAGACTTCATGGAATCAGGAAAAAAATGTGTTTCCTCCGATGCGCCTGTGTACTGCGCTAAGTTACTGGGCAGGTTCACACGCACAGTGTCAATCAAGCTATATTTCGGTTTGGCCTTTCCATACAAATACCAGGAAAGAATCAGTTATTGACTGATGCACCCTTAACAGCTGGTTGCATTCAGACTTTCTTTCAGTTCACATTTTGCGTCTTATACCAACAAATTTAGCGGGCGGCAGCCATGTTGGCTTAAATTCCTGTACGTTTCGACAGCAATTAAGTGTCATCTGTCCAGGAATGTGTTTTCAACCGAGCAGCCAGCCCTGTACCCGCCTGCAGTCGTCCCAGTGAAAACATCTGTTTAGTAGGATTTCAGCTGGGCGAATGTGTTTGCATTTATTTTAAAAGTCCAGCTTTGGTTAGACTTGCAGAGCAAAAGTCGAGTTTTCCTGATGTTTTGTGGCTATCCCTGGGCGGAGAGGCGCAAGGAGGAGAGGCCACCGGCGATTTAGTGTAATCCAGGTTCTGTGAGCGCAGGTGCAAGGCCACAGTGACAAACGGTCGTCTTTCGGTGAACAAAGTTGGATTACAAGACGAGATTGACTGGTACGAGTTTGTTCATGTTGCTCCTTTGATAAAGAACTGAAATTCACAGGCAGCCTTTCTTTGGAGATAAACAACAAAGCCACAATTTACTGCAGCACTGTGCATTTGTCAGGTCCACAAAAATGTGTGTCATCGAGTCTTTGAGGTCTACGAGACCTTTATGATCTACATTTCCTTTGTTGGTTATTAGATTGAAACAGCAACCTCTTTAGAATTTGGAATTATCAACACTAATATGTATATGCCTCTATTTATAGTAATTGAATTGCTCTCATACTCTCTGCATGTACGCAGCGATAGATTGTATTTATTTTGCAGGCGTACTGTGAAAATGGTCAATATACTCGCCCCCCCACACACATGCAAACACACACACGCAAACACAATACTGTTTCATCTGTTATTTAATCCCACTGAGATTTTTCAATAATATATGTCATAAAGAAGACAAAGTAGTAAAAAAAGGACAGTCAAATCAAAGTGAAATTGCGGTATTAGAGTATTTGTACAAGGCTCTATCATGATGACAAAAATCGCCAGAAAAAGCAAATCCTCCGTTAACAGCCTGGACACACCTCTGTCAGGTTTTTGGGTTTTTTTTGTCTATCATTCATGGAAGCATTTGGAGATAAACCTTGTTTCCTGATGACCCTCGTGATTTCCTGGCCAGATTTTATGACCTGACCCTCTTAAACTAGAATTATGCTTTCACAAGGGCAGACATAAATGTCTCTGTCAGTCCATGGAAAGCGGAGATTTTCTGCAGCGCCGCTCAAGTCATATCGTGATTATTAGGTTAAAAACAAAAATGTTCTACAACAGTTCTACAATCTCATTTAGCAGACGCTTTTGTCCAAAGCGACGTACAACACAAGCAAGAATTCAGACTTAAGGAAAAATCCATAGGAAGCGCAAAAGTGCTACAGTTGTGATTTGGTCACAGGTACTGCCATCTAGTGGCAGAAGAAGTGTCGCCCCCCCTCCCTTTTTTTTGTGTTTTTTTTTGTTGACAAACATACAACATCACACAACACAGTTAGTGCTACATAATCACTAAGTGCTGGGTCTTGGACCCTCTGACTTATTCTACCCCAAAGAGGAGAAGAGTCAGGTTCAGTGCCTCGGTGTTCTCTGAACAGTTGAGTCTTCAACTGTCTCTTAAAAGTAGAAAGGGACTCAGCAGAACGCACAGAGTTCGGTAGTTCGTTCCACCATTTGGGAACAACAGAAGAGAAGAGTCTGGCTAGAGATTTGGAGCAGCGCTGGGCTGGAAGCACCGGGCGTCTTTCGCATGCATTGCGTAGTGGGCGAGAAGGAGAGTAGACCTGGATCAGGGATTCCAGGTAGGCTGGAGCCGTTCTTGTGATTGTTTGAATGTGACCGCAATAAAATAAACAAATGGTACCGTGAGTCCGCTTGTTTGCTTGCTCTGATTTATAATTTTTGAAATGTAGAATTCTCAACTCAGTGCAGGTCTGTTTTAATGATATTTTACCAAATTCAATAAATAATGTTTTACTAACTTGAGTTAACAGCAATAATAAAAATATCGGCTGTGCGGTTCAAAATAATAAGTTTTGTCTGCTAATTTCGCAATTGTGATTTGATTTATTGTGCAAGACTAGTTACATGTAACCATCGGTCACAAGCGACTGAATTTTTAAAATGGGTTTTGAAATCGAGGATCCGGGTTAAACCGGAGATGTAACAAGCACATTAAGGTTCTGTGGGTGTTTACATTCATGCAGCCCAACTTTAATTCAAATGTTCTATGGGGCCGCAAAAGATTTATGTGATCTCTTTCCGGATGCCGCTCGTATAAACTAATTTATAATGTCAAGATGCCCTTCACAAAAACATCATAACCGCCGGCCAAAGGTTTACAATCACACGTTTGCTTAGGTTGCAATAATAAACAAAAGTAAGAACAGCAAAGGAAAATTCAGTGACAAATTTTTGAAGCGTCAGGGGTTAAAAAGCGTCCTTTGGGTTGGGAACACATGCTTCCAATTAGGTCTCAAATAGCCAAGAGGAAACAGTTGATTTAGGAATATTACTGAAGAATGACTTTAATTAGCTGAGAGACTAACGGGCCCCGAACGTGGGTCCCACTGTCAGCAGCAAACAAGGCCAGACAGTATTAATTAGTGGAACTATTGGGGTCTCTCAGTACAAGAATTCTGGGAGTGACGTTTGTTTATCGCTGTCTTCCTGATGGATGAAAGCTGTTGACAAGAATTTGAAAGAAAATGTATTGAAAGAATATGAAAAATTCAGCAGAAAAAGAGGGATGGGCTTGTGTGTAAAGTTCAGCCTCGACTTGTTGCTTTTCACACTGATGCCGGAGCCTTTGTCACTTCTCGAGCTGGCACAGTTGGATTGCAATTGTTGTAACTTTCAAACCATCAATAGCCTCATTTGAAAGGCAAATACTGCTGAATTGAATGTCAATATATTGCTCCGCCAAAGCTTCATCTTATTAGATTGCAAAGACTGTGACTCACCCGCTCTGAATATTTCAGCGTGCAGTGTTAAAGCATTAATAATGCAGGCAATGGAAGGCTTGTCGTTTAGACTTTGTCAACCAAAGGTGCATTTATTGGTTTTTATTAGAACAAACAGTATGTGATGGGTTTGGACAGTTTCATTGAAGTACTTTGAAGAAGTCATTCAACATGAAGATAAAGTACTACAAAGTGTGTATATATATATATAAAATATACATTGTGTGTGTGTGTGTGTGTGTGTGTGTTTCATTGACACGGGACACACCGGTTGTTTAGAAAGTGAACCTGAGACTAGGGTGGAATGTAACATTACAACACGTCATGTTCTACATCCGCTCTAGTTCAATATATTTTTCTCACAATATTTGTGATCTACTGACTCAACAAAATACGATTTTTCCCATGAACATTTCAAGATTTGATGTGATGCGATGAAAAATATAAAACAGCTTAGCAATATATAAAGTTAAGAGTATCTTATACCACGATCCTACTAAGTAGTTCCAATCAGTGACTTTCCACAAAATACTATGCTAGATAATGTGAATCAAGTGAAAGTGATTTTATTTTTGCTTGGTGCTGCAAATGTATCAATTTTGTTTGTTTTACATCTTTTCAAATGAGAACGTGATCGTTGAGATGCTCATGCACGTATCACGACGTCATGACCGAAACCTGCAAAAAAACCAAATGGATCCAAAAGTAAGTTGATTTGAAAGCAGTGCACACATGATGGGTCAGGCAAGTACGAGGCACAATGAAGTCCAAGAATAGCTGGCAGAGACGAGGGAACCAGAAGAGCCGGAGACAGTGAATAGGTCTGGAATGTCAGACATGAGGGTACTGAGCCGAGCTGGCAGAGAACAGGGGAAACACACCAACTAAAATTCACCGGGGGGGGGGGGGGGGGGGGGGGGGGACTCGGGCGATCTGGGTAAGCTGGGCATTCATAAGGGAAACCAGACGAGTGGTGTAAAACTTCAAAATAAAACAGGAAACGGAAGTGAAGTAAGAATGCCTAACTAGCGAGACAATGTGACTCATTGATATTCAGGCGCCGGCATAACCAGGTAGACATAAGCTGACTGGAAGTAATTATGCAGCAATTACCCAGGCGATTCAGCAGGCCACGCAAGAAGCAGCGTATTCAAACTATTATAGGGCTTTGACGGCTTCTCTTAATTGATTGATGCACAGCAACTGGCTGGTAATTACCATGCTGTGTGCTCACATGAATCATCTCACTGGGGGAAAAAAAAAAAAAACATAAAAAAAATTATTTCAACCACACATCACACTCCAGAGAGCCGGGGCATGTGGCATGAAAATTTGCATGTATAGGAAGGTGTTAATGAATGCATAGAGTCTTGTCATCATGGTCTGTGTGTGTGTGTGTGTGTGTGCGCACGTGCGTGTGCATTGTGTATTCATGCAGGTGTGTCTTTGTGAAGATGCTCGTCCATTATACATACCAACCGCAGAGGTTCCTGTCAGAACGTTCTGTCTCTCCGCTTGACTTCGCGCCGTAAAAATCCAGCAATTTCTTTTGCATTTCTTAAATGAGGTTTGTCTCCGCGGACTCGCTTCACACAAGATTGAGGAACAAGTGAGCTGAGAGTGAATGATTACACAGGAACACCCAATGCATTTTAAACTAAAAATGACCAAAATATGAAAAAACTACGACTGCAAGAAGTGGCTTTGTCTGGGAGATCATTTCTCGTTGAGCTAATTTCAGATATAAAGTTTCCAATGTGGAAGAAGGAACTTTGATGGGGAGGAAGTAGAATATTATGAAAACTGTCAGAAGGTTTCGTGGTGAGTCATCAGGGGGAAATGCAGCTCTGCTTATATATCTGTTGCAATTAGCAGATTCATCAGACAGAAAATAATCAGCTGCTGTTCAACCGTATAGCAAGAAGAAGCGTTTCTGTGTTTAATCGGGGAGATGTGATTGGTTACACATTGCAAACATCTACCTGCTTCGCCTCCCTAGAATCGCTAACCCGGTCTCATCAGGCGAGGACTGTCAAAAGGAAAGGTGGAGCAGAGAGAATAAAACAGAAAGAGAAAAGCCCTGACGTTGCAAAAGAAGCGACTCCCACCAGTAAAGGACCAAGACAAACTAAAACGGCCTTCCACAGATACACCATACTGTACCTAGCTTAGCTGACTTGAGGGCTTACATGTTTATGTAATTTCTGCTCTTTAATCTTTGATGCTAAAAGGATTGTTTCTGAGCTTTGGACTTTCTTGGACCAAACCAGACTTTTAATTCCAAACCTTTCTAAACCTAAAGCTTGACTTAAACTTTGGAAAAATCTCTGGATCAGATTTCAACTTTTGGAGCAAGGCAGGTTGTTTCATGCTGGACAGACATGAAGCGAAAGACACAGAGCCTGTTTGTCTCCTAGTTGGTTGCTCTTGTATTTTCAGTCCACATTCTCCTTTGCGCTCATTGAGAGTCACATTGTTCAAGGTTGCTACAGTTTCTACCACGTACCCAGTGGTTGTTTTGCCGACTAAGTCATCCAATTTGATTAACCCAGGGTCTCTGGTCGCCTCATGGCCTTCAGTCTTTCCCCGTGTGTACACAGCTCTAGAGTGGTGTATTGCCTCATCTAACTCTTAGCAATATGCATATTTTCTCAAATGGTTACTGTAAAGTGGTACAGTGGTCACATACTGTATGTTCGTAAGTAAACACACACACAGCGAGTACAGCCAGATATTTCTTCAGCTGAAATGAGAAAAATTCCAAACCCAAACCTCAAACACCATCAGGATTCAGTTTGACGCAGTGGCGTACAGTAAGGAGCCGTTTCCCCTCTATTCATGTGCACTTTGTCCTACATATTTGTATATTTCTCAGAAGAAGCAGCTCCGCAGCCCTCAACTACTTCCAGATGTGGAATGCCAAAGATAATCTGTCCTTTTGGATCTCAATGAAAAAAGGGGTATCATGCAGAAGCTGAAGGTTCAGATCCGGCTCCTATACTGTGAGCGTCCTACATGCGCACCCTCCACCCCCCCGAGATGTGTTGAATTTTGCATTGACGGCTTCCTCGTAGCCAACAGTAGTTTTATAGAGTTAGGCAGCACTTTCTTTCGTGCTACTCATAGTAAATTGAATTTGTTTTCAGATCCTGTGGAGTTCTCTGAAATTAACACTGGCAAATGAGATACAACAGGGAGCTAAAGCACAACTATAGAGTTGATATTCTCTCTCACTCACACTAAAACACACACACACACGCACGCGCGCGCGCAAGTGAGCACGCAAAATGAACAAGTGCAAGAAAAGCCAGTAGAACTCAGTGTTCCCAGATGTTTGTCCAACACAAACTTGAACTAATAACACAAATCAAGGTGACATTTGCACAAGACAAAGTGTTTCCTCTTGTTTACATTTCTAATAACAAAAGCAATACTTAGTACAATCATTGTGAAGATGACACTACTGTACACACACACACACACACACACACACATACATATATATATATGTATATGTATATATATGTGTGTGTGTGTGTGTGTGTGTATATATATATTTTTTCACACTTTAATTACACTATTCATTCCTCCCCGTTTACTTGCTCTACTGCTTTTGAAGCGGTGTTTTACTCGATGGTTAACAGATGTTAAGAGAGAAGAGATAAATAATCACAGGAAGCTCAGAAAACTGGATGGCATTTCAAAATGTTAATTAGTCACATATCACTGTGAGCAATATTCCAACCTTTTCCCATAAAAAAAGGATTTTTAGATGTGTACTAAACAGCATAGATAGTAATAAAGATGGGACTTAATCCCACATCAGCTAGAAGTTAAAGGGCTTGAATGTTGTGTGCTGCGATTTTAATGTCGTCAGATGCGCGTTTGTTATATTTGCCTTCATTCTTCTTTTCTCTTATGTTGCAAATGGAGCTGCTGAGGCGCAAGGACATTTCAGACATCTGACAATTAAGTAGCAACTTCACCATCATCACTGCCAACTATTACTGCTATTGTGACTGATCACAAATAATACAAGAGACGTCTTTTAGCTTAAACACTGACGGATCATCAACTACCCAGCTGTGCACTCGCCCCCCCCCCCCCCCCCCCCCCCCCCCCAAGGCCTGCCGCCATGTCTCTTGCTTCTATTTGTGGTACAATATTCGGAGGAATTCCTCCTGGTGGCCCACCACACATCACCATGAGCCAGTCGTCTCTTTGATGCATCCAGACGCTAAGCAGTCCATGCAGGTAGTCAGCCTAAGGCTTCCCTTTCAAAACTGCAGCTGATATGATCCACATCCAAACCCGAGACAGATATGACGGTGTAAATCTTTTGCATCCTCCTGCTGATCTATCGTCAAATTGTAGGCCAGAGCGAAGACCCTCAGATATCGAAGGCTGCTGCTGCTGCTTTGCTGCACTCACTGGGATGTGAGTGACAGGAACCTTTTTATACACGTATGGGATTATTTTCTTCATTTATTCAGGAAAATAAAACAACTGCAGTTTTAGCTCTTCTCACATTGGTTGAGATGCCTCATTCTGCACTTTACTGGCATTGGCAAGCTGGATTCGAAGGATTATGCAAGATCACAACGTTAAAAATCAGCACAGGTTACATGAAAATACGTCATGTTGTTTCTGGTTTTGCTTGGAATGCGGGTTATGAATGAACTGGATGATACTTACTCATAACAATTTTAATTGTCTAGCATATAATCGGAACAATGTCATTGATATAGTTGTTTTTCCCCCCCCCCACTACAGTTTTGTGTCTGCTCTTGTAAAGAACAGTTCAAATATGTCCCGGTCGAGTGGAGGGATAAATTGAGATTAATACAAAGCAAACAGGCGGAATTGTTCTTGGTTCGCCACCTAACTCCCATAAAGTTCCTATTCTAATCCAAAACAAATCAAGCAGGTATTTTCATGCAAATCCTTGACTGTAATGTAATATAATCTGTTATCCTGCGAAGAACAAATCTAACTTGTCTGCCGTGCATATTTATTTTCCTCCGTTGCTAGGTCTTTTGGGGTGAGTAGACAAATTCCTCTTCTGTTTTTTTTTCTGATTATGAGTATTTTACAGTATTGTAATACTACATAGTACAAAAATGTCTCCCCATTGTTTTAAAAAATCTAAATTACTCCATCAAATGAGAATCTACCCAAAGATTATAGACCAGAAAGTCTATGAAGAATAATAACATATTAAGGCTTCAATAAAGGCAACAATGTGATCCATGACCCCCGACTGTGCCCTTAACAGTCAAAGATTTTTGCTGGCACGTCTGCCGCTGCCAACATAAACAACCAATCCCAGCAAGCCGGGTGCCAGGCATCACAGCAACCCACAATGTATACGGCAACAGAACACAGCAGAGACTGGGCATCTCGTTATCCAATCAGAGTAAAGTTTTCCAGACTGGAATAAGTGTCAGAAACAATCTTCCTAACTCTGGAGGGGGAAAACCAATTAAGCACCAAACCGAGTAAAAACTTTAAAAAGGAAACATTCTTCACAATTATATGATGATTTATGTCATTGCTTTATATTTTTGGGGTATTTTTCCTGGCTGCGTAGACAAAAGTTTTAGTCTTTGTCTGAGATAACGCCCATGTTCAAAACTCCCTGGCACCAGAGTAGTTATTACAGTTTGTCAGCAGCTCTTCATTGTTAGCTTCACATGCATAGAGGGGAGTTGTACAAAAGTAGCCTCCAATATGCCTGCGAGGCTCCAAAAAAAAAAAAAAATTCAACAGCTTTGCCCAACTATTTGCCTCCTAAATGTGCGGCTGAATGGGACACGCTGTTCTGTTACTGGAGGGTTCTCTTGTGGTAAAGGAGGGAACGTGTCAATAAGACACCAGATTGCAGATCATAAAGCATAACAAAGCTCACATTTCTCCAAACAGTCGGCTGCTATTTGAGGGTAAAGTTTAGTCTTTTTTTTGGGGGGGGGGGGGGTGGATTCCAGAGTGTGTGGCTCAATGTTGTCTCTACAGAAAGCATAGCAAAATTTGGGGGCCCTGTTGCATAGTCACCTCCAGAGTCAAATGCCAAATACTTTGTGGGAAACTGCCCAGAACTAAACCATATTAAAAGCAATCTGACTTGCTGTAAAAGAATTTCTCACTTTTTTTTTTCCAAAGTGTTTGCGCGTGACTCATGAACTGTTTTTTTCCTTGAGTTTTTTTTTTTTATGCCGTCATTTATTCATCATGTTCATCTCCTTCCACCTGACCTGTTCCTGCTGCTCATTTTTCAAGCCATCTTTCACATTTCATCTACTTCTTCCCTCCCACACCCACGGCCGCTTCCCCATCAACCCGTATCCTCGCTCGCCCCTCGTACCCTCTCATTATTTTGCTCTGCTCTCGTGCCAACGTCCTTGATTTTCATACATCCTATCGCGTCTCGTCTCACGTCCTTCCGATCGCTCGTTCTCCTCCTCTCTTCTTCCTCTCCTCTCACGGAGATGCGAGGCAACGCTGCTCCGGGTTCTGGCCTTGGAACAAGTACTCGCCTTGTGAGGCTCTGTTTGCATTTGCGAGGTGTTTTCTCACACAGCGGTGTTTCACGGTCTTGCCAGGCAGATCACACCTCCATGTGTAAGCTTGTGTGTTTGTGAATACTCGACATGTATTGCTCCAAGCTTGTGAATTTGTTTATAGTTTGCGCACATTCTTGACTGCATAGGCATACACGGATGTGTGCAAACATGCATCTGCAGCATGTGTGCGAGCGTATGTTTACAGTACTGAGTTGTCTATGTTGAAGTGAGAGAAGCCCGCAGGCAGCACATACCTTAAGGCTTGCTCACAGGCTAACTAATGAACTGTTTACTCCCCTGCCTTCGTATTTTCTCAATCAACAAACATTTCAGGACATTCAGCAGGTTTTTACAATGCTTTATTAGGAACAACTACAAGCAAAGTGCCCCACACACCAGGCTCCCAATTGAAAAACAGGTGAAAATGCAGTGAAAATACCTGTTTGTACGACTTATCTCTTGTACTACGTCAGTATTTTGTTTTAATGTAAGTGATCTCAGATAAGAAAGAAATTAAAGTTCCAGTGACTACAGAGCAGACACTGTTGGGCAGACAAGCATGGAAGTGATTTAAGTAGCTCCTATTCCACTTTTTAATTAAAAAAGATAAATGATTTTTTTTTTTAAACAAAACAAGAAGTACAGTTTATTACAGAACAAGTTCAGTAAGCCAGAAAGATGTCAGGCTATTTTTAAACCTGAGGAACATATTCACCCGCGGTATTGTGATCACAAGGCCTTTACATTTTATTTAATCTCAGAGGAAAGAATAATTGAAGTTTCTCACACTGTGTTCCAAGCAGGAAATGTTCCATACCTCGAGAACCCTTGCACTGTTCCAATGTGTTTTTCTTTTCTGAAGAAACGCAGTATTTCTCCACTCTGCTCGTCACTTTCAGTGTACTCATATTCACAGTAATAAAGAAAATAACAGTAACAGTACGATCATCACACTGTAATTGAGGGTGAATTACATTAAAAAGCCCAAAAAACGGTATTTATTACCATTATTCTTGACCAAAAATGACAACTGAGATGTAACAATGTAAAACAAAGTGCCAATAATATAATAATAGTAGTAATAATAATAGTTGTTATTATTGTAATTTATGCATTTATAATACAAAGTTACAAAGAAAAAGTTACAGAAACAAATGATTAAAACATGAACCACATCAGCAACACTGACTCCATCCATCCATCCATTGTCCTACCGATTATCCTGTTAAGGGTCACAGGGGGGTGGAGCCTATCCCAGCAGCCTTCGGGCAAGAGGCGGGGTTCACCCAGGACGGGTCACCAGTCCATCACAGGGCCAACACATAGAGACATATAACATGCAACAGGTTTATTTGGTTATGATACCAGCTGTTTTAAGAAAAACCTATAGATGTTTAATGATATCATTTATAATATGAATACATAGAAACATATTGGATTTCTATTTCATGCATGCTATTATTATAGTGAATTACTTTACTATATATATTATCATATTGTATTATAATATGATATCTATTATACAAAACACATTGCAGTACCGATACTTTGTTCCACCCCCAGCAGTCCCGTGCTGTTTCTATAAGGAACTTCATTTTGTACAGCACTTCTTCAAACTATAACCATCCATCAGAGTATCTACTGCTCACCCTGTCACAAGTCTGACTCAGGAGTGATAGATTTCCTGTACTGTGCTAACACACAGAATGTTTATCCTGGTCATTTAGACACATATTCACGTCCACCTTTATTTTTATAAAAGCACTTTTTATGATTCATGTTTGTTTGGGCCACTATTGTATTTCTCCTCTGTCAGGTGTCGATGTGCAAGGTTGCTGACTATTGATTTTACCTCCGATTTTGAGGCACGGAGGGACAACAGCACAGATGAAGGTGTTTCTGATGCTAATTTAAAATGCACCGATGTCAGTCACTCACATAAATTATCGTTGCAACAGCCATATGAGGCGCTAAGCCTCCTGTTAAGTGTCATTTATCACGTACTCAGCGAGAGATTCTGAAGACGTTTATTAGATGGCTTTATGTGAATATGAATAACATTGCATCACCCTAAAATCATGACTCAGAGCCAGCCAGCTTCACCTGACAAAATAGCATTCCTGTACTATGTGTGTTTATCGCACCTGTCCAATCTGAGCGTGCCTGCTAGACGGCCGCTTCCTCTCCAGAGGTGTCTGAGGCGATGTGTTCAGGGATGTCGGCATTCCCAGACTCAACTCAATCTCAGGACTTTTAGCGCTACGTGACCTCAGGGAAGGGATTTCCCCCACGATAATCTCTGAGGCAGCAGGAAACGGCAGTACATAACTGGTTTTAGCCACAAGTAATATATCTCATGTGTCACAGTATTCCTCTCTGACTAGATTCCAACCCCACTTGCTTAAGATTTAGTAGATTTAATGCTCGATTCTATTGGATGTGAGAGTTAATCTGGGAATATTAAACCCTTTTTTTTTTTTTTTTTTTTTGCAGGAATCCTCTAAAATCTGTTCACTTCCAAACAATCTGACTCCGGACCGCAGTTCCCTCTAGGATTTGATCACTGCAGCTTTGCAAAATCTGGAAAAATACACCTTGAATTATAGCACCCCACAAACATCACCCACCTCCTCTCCCATAGCAGGAGAGAATGACTGGAATAAGATGGAGAGGTATTTGAGGCCTGCAGCTACAAACAAGAGACTGAAGTAAAGACCACATTGCGTGCGGATGTAGTTTTCAAGGTTACACTGATATCAGCATTGCACTGATTTCACGGAATTGGCTAACAAGTACTTATGCAACTCAGGAGCACAGACTTTGAGCGCAGGACTGTTGGATTTGTCAATGAAGTCAGTGCACTTTTAGAAAGGTTTTTTAATCTTTTTCCAGGAAAAAACATTGCAAAACACTTGTTTTTTTGTACTTTCTCATTGTTGCTTCATGTAAATGAACCCCCAAACCCCTTGAAGTACTACAGTATTTATACGAAAAATAGTGATTGAAACATGAACTATTTAATGAAGTGAATTTGAAATCAAATGATTAGTTATGATTTTATCACGCTTGTTGAAGGGAAAATGTTAATTGCATCTTTTGGCAATGGTAAGTACCCAAATATATGACATATTATGATATTTGCTCTCAGGTGATTTTAAAAAACATGTGTATGGTTTGTTAAACTTGGAATTTAGGCAGATGTATCCATGTTGCCTATGATGTAGAATTTCTGATGAAAACAGACGATTTTGCATGGTTTGCTGACATCACAAACTTAAGGAAAAACTTCTTCTTTTTTTTTTTTTGTTGATAATGCAGTCAAAAAAGAAAAATTTAGGTGTTGGATACTGGATGCAGACATTAAACCCTGCCACTTTTTTCAGGGCAATTCATTATTCAAACCAACATGTGTGACATCAGGTAAAAAATGAAATAAAGAAAACAACAAAATGGTACTGTACGATTGTCAAATGCAGTGGAAATCCTGGGAGTAAATCGCATTAACTTGATTCGTTGTGTATAGCCTGGTAATGTCGGGTCATGCTGGGTCAATTAGTCCACTGGGGTCGAATCCTGGGGAGGAAACTGCAGAAGCTGATAAAGTCAACAAGTCTTCTTACGGGATTAGGAGAGCGCAGTGGTGCATTCAAATCCACATGAAGACTTCTCTTATTTCAGTCTTGCTCAGCACCGATCAACACATACATGTGGCGACCTATGGATAGAGTACATACAGTTCCCATTTCCCTTTTCCCCTGCACCTCTGTTTTCCCCTCTCTCTCTCTCTCTCTCTCTCTCTCTCTCTCTCACACACACGAACACACTCACAGGCCTTTTCCTGTACTCAACTCCCCTTCCAAGCATGAGTGATGCAGCTTTGCTTTTATGAGATACCAGAGTTAGGCTTGCGGCTGCATGACTGACCGACTTGTAGAGCAGACATAGGAACCATTTTGTGCCCCGCCGCCTCACTGAATCCCTTTTAAAATATTCATTCATAAACTCCTGGAGCCTTTTTACTCCACATCAAACACAAGACCCACAGGAGAAGCACTGAGCTGATGCACCCAGAGAGGAAAACACAAATAAAGGTTAAAAAAAAAGAACAGAAAAAGAGGAGGGTGTGGGTGCTCGTGGTAGAAGACCAAAATTAATCTAAATATTTATACACTAAATATGCACTTCATTGTGTTTTTAGGGAAGTTATTTGGATGCAAATGGGATCAATTTGAATTTGGGAAAATATGCAGAAGTGTTTTTAAACTACTTTAAATTAGGAGAGCAGCAGTGTAGTTGAGACCCGGCACTGGAGTCACGGTGAAGGACAGGGAGACAAGTAGACCGGCGCAAATAGTCATTTACTTTCATAAAGAAGGTAGAAAACACTATAAACTTAAATTATACTGATATCCATCGGCTGAAACCCAAGCAGGAGTGCAGAGAATGCAGCCCCTGTGTATGAAGCAAAAAGTATACAACGAAGAGGTCGTCCGTGACATCGACCGAAACCAAGACAAAGTAAAAGTTGTAATACCAATAAGCCTTTCACCCACAAAAACCTCTTCATTGAATTCTCTCATTTCTTTTTTCCTCTCCCAGTTGTCACATGAACAGCTCATCTTTACAGACGCGTGTTTGATATTCGAATTGTTACCCAAACACAGTCTGGGTTCACATGCTGCTCAGCGGAGCGTGCTCTGAGTGCATGACCTGCTGAGGGACCTCTTCTCTCACAATATGGCCATTTCTCTGTTGAATGACACGACGAACAGACCCCGCATGGCTGATGCAGAGGTGCGTTGAATCAGACGGACACAGCGTGAGTGCTGGGCACAGAGCAGCGAGAGCTGGAGAGGGGAATCATGAGTGTTCATAATTAAAGCAAGGAGATGTGTGACTGTGTGAAGGAAGCAAGCGGGGGGCGGGGGGGGGGGGGTTACTGAACCTGACTGGACAGTTACGGCTTTCATTCTGATAGCAAATGTGCTGGTCATTCATGCTTAGCGGTTAAACCAAAACAGTCATGAAGGTGCTTTTTTTATTTGGTAAACAGGGCTGCCGAAATTTTGGTCTGAATGAGTCTATGGAAACATAACATGACGTTCCTTGATGCTACCACGAAGTTGCTCATTTGTTCAGTATTTTTTTCAGTGTAAAATGGCTGACAACGCTGAGCAGCTCTCACTCTGGGTGTAAGTTCTCAGGTTAACCTGCTTTGTGCTGGCTGTGATGTTGTTTTCCACGGGGAGAGGAGCCCCTCCCCACGGGGAGAGGAGCCCCTCCCCATGTGGAGAGGAGCCACCCCCCCAGCAGACACTTGCCCTGATAGGGAGCTCAACGTAAAACCATTTTAACTCTGACCTTTGGTGCTTCCGACCTCTCCAAGCGCAACCAATGAAATAAATTCTGCGCATGACATACCTGGGTTTTTGCCAGGGCTTTTATTTTGTTTAAATAAACTCAAATTCATCATAAATAAAAATGACGAGTGACTGGAACAGACACTGGTGGCGTTGTTCTTCAAAGGCTCGCCTGACCAAAAGCACTTCCTGATTTGATCTTAGCTGTTTAGTCTTGACTTTTATGGGTTTGTTTTTTTTTACTCTTTATAATTTGTACTTGTGAATTTTGTATTGAACCGGATCGTGTTTTTACTCTGACTGTTGTTTTAGTTTGCACTTTGCACGGGACTTTTGAAACGTGCTGTAAAGTTCTCACTTGGGTAGCCTAGTACCTAAGAGCAGGTTTCTCAACATGCTAAAGCAGCTCAAAGGTGATGAAGCCATGTTCAGGGGTAAATGTTGTGGCTGGTTTCTGAGCCTGGCGTGGAGCTGCGAGGATGGTGGGTGCAGGCATGTGTAAAATCATCTTCATTTTCATGTTTTTCATGTTTTTCATGTTTTTCACATTTGTGCATTCCTGAAAGTAGCTTGGCCTATTTTTTATCCACAGCGTCAACATAGTTTGCCCCAGCAGGGGCACCAAACATGCAGGCTGCCAAAACATCCCCTTTTGAATGGGGTGTTGCTCCCCCCCCACACACACACACACACACCCCCAACACCTCTTTCCTCTGTCACCCCTTCCTCCTCCCTCCTGCAGACACCATAAATCACCCTGCATCTCTTCAGTGTTGACCTGCTGATGAACCGCTCGCTTTTAAAAAAAGTCATTTAAATAGCTATGGCTGGGGCCACACACACACACACACACACACACACACATATAGAAACACCCTCCTATAAGGTCAGAAGTTTTAGTAGAATATTTTATGATGTAGTTTTGCAGCTACTTGCAGCGCCGTTGCACTAATAGAGGTGAATACGAGTTGAAATGCAGCAGCGGCTTGATAAAAATAAAGTAGCTTAAGTTAGACATGAAGAACTATGAGAGTGTTTGTCAGCTGGCTCCTGTTTGCTCTGATGCAGGTGGTTCATATTTCAGTCAAAGGGTTGGCGGCCGTGTTTGATTTAGGAGATGGCATCTCTTCATATGCAATTCAGAGTATTTTGCCCCGGTAGGCAGGAGAAAGTTCAGGTAGGTTATCATCAAGCTGAAGCACCAGGAAGAGTTGAGAAAGAAGTGAATCAACATAATAATAATAATAATCGTAAAAACTTGACACAGCAAGGGATATGCAGAGATGAACTAACATCCAGACAGAATAAGGAAGAAAAGGAGAGGAAATGGAAAAGCAGAGGAGTGAAAGAACAGACTGAAGTATCCTAGGGTGAGGCCTGCAGGAAATGAAGTCAACAGTCGGAGAGACATGAAAATGAGAAAAGCAGCTGTGGGGCCGTGCACGGTCCTCGATCTGCTCCCCCAGGCAGCAAGGGCGCTGAGGGCCAACTCCACAAGCTCCACATAGTTAGTAAAACCAGAAAATTACACCATAGGTGATGACAGACTGTAATTACCAGAATTAGTCCATGTTCCATGAGTCAGAAGTGTTAAAATGTATAAAACCAACAATACCGACGTAAAGGAAAGATGGAGAAAGCACAGATCCAACTTCAAGATGTGTATATCTATAGAAATGGATACATTTTGTCTTCAAAGACTCACAAATGGGTATCTTGAGCTCACAAAGCAGTTTTTCTGCCCTGCATTATTTCTTTGTGACTACAGACAAAAACATACATTTAGCTTGATGCTAATGGCGACTGTCGGCTGACAACCTACAGCAAAAAAAAACCAAAAAAAACCGCCACGTTTCCAAACGCCTCATCTGGTATAATCTGTTTGTCTTTACCCAGCTCAGTAATCCACAAACATGAAAACTGCTCATTCATGTTTGCGCCAAGAACTAAAGCAACTCCCTCACACTCACCTGCGCTGGTTCATGGTAGTCCAGAACTAACAGAGATAGGGTTTTTTTTTAGCTCAAGTCAAAGTGTTTGTGGATCAGTGAGCAAACAGCTGGAGAGATGTGACCTGGGTTAAACTGCACAACTTTTCTGTGCAATTTTTCTGTTGTTTTGTTGCTGTTAGCCATTGGTAGCCATTAGCTCAGAGCCAAAGATATGTGGTCGGCTCTTTCTACATTCTGGAGTCACAAAGAAGTACCACAGAATGGAAAAAAACAAATGTTTGGGTGCTGAAGACACCTACTTGTGAGAATTTGAAAGGTAAGAAACACTTTTTGGGTGAAGTAGCTTTAAATAAAATATAAGTCAGGAATGCACTCTTAATGCTTTGTAGCAAATGTTTTAAAACTAAATGTCACAGGTTTGCATTCTGAAACTAGTCTCCGGTATGAATACTAAATTGAGCTCGATTCAAAATGTCTGCTTCCAAAAAGGATTAAAACATTGTTTCATGAAAGAAAGAAAAAAACCCCAGCTAAATTCAAAGCGAGCTCCAACTAAACGGCGGAGAATTGAGGGACAGTGAGGGTCTTTTTAGCTGAGGATGAGCCCACACAGATGGGCAGGGACAGAGGGAGGGCTGATTAATGATTAATCTACCTCAGTCACAACAGAGAAGATGCAAACATGGCCCAGGAGGAGAGCCACTTCAAACCCTGGCAGAGAAAGGAGAAGCACAGGCAAATATGCCATCATTCTGTGTGCTCACTGGACCTTGTGCACATTTTGTCCTTCAGTGATGGACCAATGAAAAAGAGAGCTATTTAAGGCCGTACAGAGACCACGCTTAAAATGAGAGCTGTGTGTGTGTGTGTGTGTGTGTGTGTGTGTGTGTGTGTGTGTGTGTTCGCCGCAGAAATAAAGGATGAGGCTAATGGGAGTGAATATATAACAAGAGAGAACATTTTGAGTATACAGATGAATGTTTTCTCAAATAACGTTTTATTGAGATGTAATCTGATTTAAAAGAAGAGGCCTCTCTTTATTTCATCTACTGTGTGCTCTTATTTTGCGGTGCGTCCATCCTGTAGCTCAAGAATCAAATCCTATGAAACATAATTTTCAAAATGGTCTGATCGAGAGCCCTAACTCCTCTGCAGCCACTGGATTACTCTTCAGTACACAGTCCCTAACATCTCTCGCTGATGGATTCATTTCATATTCTTGTCAACTGTTGAGCACGATAGGGTGCTCCATTTGAGAAATCTCATCCTCTGCAATTTTCACTTCCTGTGGCAGCCATATTGGATTATTGACTGTTACAAAATCTTTATTAGCTCCCCCATGCCTTGATGGATTTGATACGCCATGACATCTTATTGTTTTGTTGGTGAGCAGGTGGGGGAGGGGAGGTTGAATAAAGGCATGAAACCACCAAACCCCAAACTCACCAACTTGAGCTGATGAACCCCTCACATTCTTGGTGCCTCAGTCAAATGATGAAGCTGCATTAAACACAAAACAAGTGTATTATGAATCCCTCGGCTGAAGAATTTCAAAACCGTAAATATTTTACATTTTTTGTTTCTTCGGAGAATAACTTCATAATTTGTCACCAGTGTTGTTGTTCGGACTCATCTCATTTAAATGCATTTTATTTCCACCTGTAACTCATTTGAATATTTTAGTGTCGCATTCTTTTTTTGTTTCATTTACTGGGACCAAGAAACAAGAAGTCAGTTCTAGCTTGTAACACTAGACTAGCATGAGCATAGACCATTGTATCACCCCTTTGCATTTTGTACACTGAGTGCAGTGTGTTTGTAAATGTGTATATTCATTGAGACACGATTGAAATTCACTTTATTTGTTTTTAATTAGACAGAACAGACAAATTATGTAACAGAAATTTCTACGAACCATAATTGCATATGTCAGTATGTTTAGCAGTGAAAACTTGCCATACTTCAGTTCTACAGCCCTGTGCTACTCTTGTCTCTGGCTCTGTACCTCTCGTCTGGCAGCAGTTTGCTTCAGCATCTCTAAAGCATAATTTATTTTACAGACGGACAAACAGTCAGGTGAGAATAGTGATAAAATCAATAATAAAGAATTCTCCATGGGAAGAGGAGGAGGAAGGAGGCAGCGTGAGCAATAGCGGGGATATGAGTGTTTTATGTGTATTTGAATGAGCTCTGTGTGTGTGTGTGTGTGTGTGTGTGTGTGTGTGTGTGTGTGTGTGTGTGTGTGTGTGTGTGTGTGGTGGGGGCCTTCAGATTAAAATCAAAACAGAATGGCGTTCCCAATGAAGCCAAAAGGATTAGACTCCAGACGGTGTTTGGAACTGACGGACTGTCAAAACATTATTTGTATATAACCCACCTGTCACAGGAATGCCGTGGTGGAAATTATACAGCACTGATAACATAATTAGAATCCTGTGAAGAATTTAAGTTATGCCCCCCCCCCCCCCACCGAAAAAAAAGGGAAAACACGTTTCAGTATTATTTAGCTCGTTGCCTGTGTGCACCTGCCAAACTGAGCTCAATATGCAGCATGCATGAAATTGCAGCCTATTTAGTCGGGTGTATTAAACCTTTTCACTACTCATTACATCGTCACAGCTCTCAGAGTAATGCTGCACTCTTTTTCCCCCTCTCTTCCATCTCTCTTCCTCTTCCTCTCCTCGTGCTCTTCCTTTCCATCTGTTCTGATCACTGGCTTTTGATCAACCAGCAGCAAAAAAAAAAAACTGCCAACGCCAATAGAGACGATGAGGCAGCCCTGTGAGGAGAAACGCCAGACACCATTATCCCAGTCCTCGTGGTCATGTGACCGTCTGCAGTGTTACAGTAGTCCTGATAATTGGAGCCAGTAAAAAAACAAAAAAACAACATCACCACTGTGCCCAGCTGATTGCTCACTGCTCCAACTAAGTGATATAATACTCAGATATTTGTGTCCATTATACATCAACATATATCCACACATGGGGAGGGGTATTGTTTATCAGTACCTGTACTCTTGTTGATACTTCACTCTGTAGTTTGGTGCAGAGAATAAAGACGTGACCCACAGTGTTAGGGTTTGATCAGGATTTCACCAAACAACAAACAGCTCAAGAATCGTGTGACTCATGATTTGTCCTGACATCTGTCTTTTTTGTTTTGTTTTGTTTTGCTGGTTCTGCAGGCACATCAGCTATCGGTTCAGCAGGAAAAAATGTGTGAGAGAGAAACGCTCATTTGCAAGAGAGAACAGGAGAGATTTCAGGTGTGGGAGGGGCCGGATGGCTGCACCAGTTCACAATAAAGCTGCTCCCAGCTACACGTTTGATAAGACGTTGGAGCAAGCAGCGTTAGGAAATAGCAACGAAACACGGCTCGGTTTATTAACGCTGCATGTTCACTTACTGGCTCATAGCGTTTAAACCATCAAACGTGCAACTGTGCTACCGTTTCACACATCAAACCATCGCTCAGATGAAGAGTGGAGCTGCAAAGGATCTTGGTGAAGTGTTACTCACATCTGTGTGGCGCCAGAAACTTTGACATCATTATGGCTTGATGAAGTCAGTCGAGTCAGTGTGACACTTCGTCAATACTGATAGTGGCAGTGTTTATCAAAGAGGTTATCAGTCCTTCAGCACTGACCCAAACAGAACCCACTGATACAACGTCTCAGTTCCCATCTTTATCCAAACATACGTGTATCTTGGTCTTGCTTAATTTCGCCTGCCTTGTCTTGTTTTCATCTCTTTCAAGTAAATCCACGAGAACAGCCATTACAAGCCGTATTCAGTCACTTTTAACTGTAATCATATCAAAATGGCTGTACATGTAATGCAATTAGAAAAATAACTCCAAACACATGGTGTGATTGGGAGCCAAGTGCTGGTTTGGGACTGTAATTAAATGATTCCATTGTTGCATTTGTCCTGGAATCAGCTCATTTCAATGTTTTGTACGCCTCAGAGCACATGAGTGTCAGTACAGCTCTTTGTCTGCATTATGTCCGATAGCAAGTTAAAAAATGGAAAGAGAAAAGTGTGTTAGGTCATTTTAGTAGATGATCACAGTGAGTGAGGAAGTAGGGAGGTTGAGTCAGGTGGCTTGGGATCCATTTTTCGTCAGTCAGAGGAAAGGCAGATCCATTCAGCAGTATTGTGTGTGTGTGTGTGTGTGTGTGTGTGTGTGTGTGTGTGTGTGTGTGTGTGTGTGTTTGTTCTTGAACTTGCTACATATTGAGGACTACAATACGTATTTAACCAACAGAGTGAGGACAATTTTGGGAAGTGAGGACATCTTAGCCGGTCCTCACTTCTTCAAAGGGCCGTTTGAAGGTCAAGACTTGGTTTTAGGGTCGAGGTTAGAATCAGGTTCTGGTTAGGTTTAGGGTCAAGGTTAGGGTCAGGCAGTCAGTTGAGATGGTTCGGTTCAGGGTGAGGGGCTAGGGAATGTATTACATCAGTGAAAGTCCTCACAAAGATATAAGTACAAGGATGTGTGTGTGTGTGGTCGTGCGTGGGGGGGGAAACAGTCGAGATAAACTTCTCAGCCTCTGAGCTCCCATGGGGTCTGAGAAATCAGACAAAGGAAACCAATGGGTACCCAGGGAGGAGAGTTTAATAGTCCAATTTCAACCACACACACACACACAAACACACACACACACACACACGTACATACACACACTATGTGACAGTGCATCTTTTACAGACTCCACTGGTGCAGACAAGTTTCAGACATTAACACACACACCTGCGCCACTCTGAGCACTAGATCATCCTCGCTTGCTCAGAGCAGACATGTATGTGGAGTTTTGATTTGTGGCCTTTTACATCTCCATATTTGTCTTGGAGAAAAGTGAGTTACATAAAACTACATGAAGGATTAGAGGAGTCAACTTGATCAAGTTTAATCTGTTATTTCCAGATTCTAAAATTGAATTTGTCCCAGGACAATAATAACAACCAAAAAAGATACATTGGAAGTAATACCAATACTAAATTTACCTGGAAAAACTGTCAACTGAAAACTGTGTGCCTGTCACTGTGACCTTATCTTTTCAGTTTAGCTTGAGTTCCAGTGGACATTTGTACTGGATTTGAAGAAATTCTCTCAAAGCGTTCCTGAGGTATGACGATCACATGAGGTGACCTTGACCTTTGACCACCAAAATCTTTTCTGTTCATCCTTGAGTCCCAGGCAACATTTTTGCCAAAGAAGATGTTGGACGAAGAAAAAAACTTGAAAAACATCATGCATCTGACCTTTGAATGTCACCACCATGGAGGCAAATACAAAGCAGATCTAAACTTATCAACCATCTTTATTTTCCTGTGAGTGGAAATGGATGCATTAGCAAGTGGATGCATCATCAGTATTTTCAAGCAATGGTGTTCGTGTCAAAGTTCATCCACTGAAAGAGTGTTGCTGGGTTTTTTTGAACCACTGACAGTTTGGGGTTTTTATTATTAGTGTTCGACAAAATCATTGGCAGGATCCATACAGATACGTTTTAAGTGTCACTCCCACTTCTGTGCCAGTGTTGAAGGAGATGTATTGTGGTATGTTTACAGGAGAGGCTTGTCAGTGTCGGAGTGCTTTTAGTCACTTGAGGAACTGCTAAGGATCATATATTTCCAAAGTCATTGAAGAATGTTTTGTAGTGGGAAGTATTTCAATGTGATGGCTGTGCAATTATTTGAAACAGAGTGAACTCAAGCAGAGTGTCGAGACAGAGGGGAAAAAAAAAAAAGGCAAAATGAGAATCCTAGATGACACAATCCTCCAGTGAGGTTTTTTGCCATTTCAGGGAAGCCGGTAATGTGTTTCAGTCTAGTCTATTGCTTTAAAAAAAACTGCCTTGAAATGCAGCTCTGATCTGGATTCACAGCTGCAACCAGCAAACCAAACCAAAATGCAACAAGTGGCATCCCTACTGAAACCCCTCCATCTTCCCTCTTAGCCTTGATCCATATTTTCAATACCATCATGGACTCTGTAGCGCAGTAAAATTGTCCTTCTGTGGCGTTAATCCTTCAGAGAAACATTATTTTTGAAATATGCTCAGAATTAAAAGGACCATGTGTTTATGGTGGGGTTTTTGAAACACCATCAGTGCCACGCTCAGACTTGACACGGACTCTTTGGAGACAACCCCATAATATTGGCTAATGAAAACACAAAGACTAATCATGTGGGTTGGGGACAATCCCTCAGTGTGGTGTACTCATGTTAGCACCCTGCACTGCAATAAGCTCAGTTCCTGCTGGGCCTTGGAGTTGCAGCGTGCATATCAGATGGAGGTTTGCTGTATTGAAATTCATAGATTCAGCGTTTCATTTTTCTCCACAAGTATAATTTAATCAAAATGAGGCGCATTATGTTTCCCATTGTGCAACGCAAAGATGAAACATCTGAAATGATCAGGAAAAATTGCCTTGTGTTAAGTCTCAATGAATTAAGGGTTTGTTTGATTCAACAGGAGGTTCACAGCTTCAGAGGGGATTATAGAATGTTTGGACGCAACAGTAACAAAATGATTTGATGCAACAGTGACATGGTGTCCCCCTTCATTGTGACCCTCTGTGCCAGTGGAAGTGTCACCTTCCTGACACCAGCCACCCTTGTATGTGATTTACCTGACTCACCAAAACGCATTAGACTGCAGACGGTGAAATTCAATCTTGCCAATCCCCCCCTCTCCTCAGCTGTGCAGGCATACCAACATACATGCAAACACACATACACACATACACACACACACACACACACACACACACACATACACACACACACAGCATTCCTGCTTCACTTCGCCCCTTTTCTTTCATAACATAAGCAGCTTTCATGCCGCTACTTATACAAGCTGAATGTTTGTGTATGATATTCAGATTAACAGCGCCACTAAATTTTGTGCCATTGGCCTATCATGGCTTATTCTGCATGGTTACACTTCTGTTCCCAGCAACAGCAGGCCAGCAGACCACTAATGCCAGCCAGACAGCTCACAGACAAAACAATCCACTATTATTAATGAGGACATTTTTCACCTCACTTAGAAAGGTAAATACACCCTCTGAATGTTAAGCCATATGGGCTGCTTGAGAGAAGTCAGATCAAAGAGGATTCTGTGATTCAGACTGACATCAGGGGCCAGATGCATAAATGCTATGTACACACAAAACAGGGACATGCCTTTTTTCTCCACTGAAAGAACAGAATGTGCATCCCCTCAAACCATGAACACGCAAGAGGTTTAGGCTGGCAGAAAATGACATGAAAGTGTGAATCGTAACATGATATACTACAACAAGTGTCACTAAAATCAATGTCACGGTGAGTGTGTGGCTTTGTACATTTTGTAAATGTAGCTATTTTATATGGAGACTGTAAATATGCCTGTCACACTGTGTCGTGCATAATAAGACTTTTCAGAGCTGTGGACGTAATGTCTATGCGGAAGACAGCGAGGGAGGATGAGCCACGGCAAATCAACAAACGTTCACCTTGTCACACTCAAAAACTGAGGTGCGAGACAAGAACAGTCCTGAATTTAAAGGTACGTTTGTCACCTCAAAGTGCGGTGTTGGTCTTCAAGGGACCAGATGTGTAACTTTTGAATTAAAGAATTGCTACAAAGTGAACTGAAGGGTAATGCATCAAGCATTTTCACCCTTTCACAGTGGAACTTCTATTTTGGAGTGTGTAGAAGGTCATCCGCATAAACAGCCACTACCATCGGCATGGGTTTTTGGATTGCACCCTCCTATTAAGATATCTACTATGGGCTCCCCCCATCCAGCTGGTGGTAAACCCAGAAGACACTGGAGGGATTGTATCTGTATCTGTGGACTGTAGCTAAGCCATCTACAATGGCCTCGTAGCTGCTAGAAAAGGGTCTACTGGTACACAATTTCTGCACATTACTCAAATGTCATCCTCAAGACTTTATTTGTTCTGTAATGCAGTTCTCTAATTCCCCCCGTCCTCCCAAGTTCTGGCAACAAAACCTCATAGAATATCCTCAGTCAGCAGTCTGACCTGAGAATTCAATCCACCTACATATTCGTCCACCTTTGCATGCCGCATCCTCACTGAATTTTCTTCTTCTTTTTTTTTTTTTTTGCAAACTTAGCAGCTTTGCACAGGTTTATTGCCAGATGCTGGTGTGACATTTGATGGCTTTATAATCACACGCCTGATAGTGGTGATACTGACACTGGTGCAAAGAAAGAGAAAAGGTGAATCAGGCAAACAATTTGCTACGATAAGGCAGAATCCCTCATTTCTTTACAGTACTCAGTACAAAGTGAGAATTTAAGGGTTATGTAACAAAGGTAAAATGGATGGAGTAGATGTGAAGATTTCTACTCAAGCTTTACCATGGTGCTTTTTAAAATTGCACACATACACACAGACTCGCAGGATCTCACACAAAAACATCCACTCTGTGTATTCTGACCTGCTCCAAACTGAGCCACCGTCCACTGCCTCCAGGGACAGCAGCAGCGTGACCCAATGCTTGACATTGCATGAGGCACCGGCTGTACACTTGGCTGCATCCAGTCTTTCTGTTATACCCAGAGACTCCAGCCTTGGGACTATACTGTTTCAGAGTCCTAATTGTCATATTTCCAGGGGGCATATTGTGCGTTCATCATTAGAAACAAGACTTTTAATACAAAAGGAAAAAAATAGACACCTCAGGCAATACGGCAGAATGACTGAAGTACGCACCGGAGGTTATGAGCTGGCTCCCTCCTTGACTTACCTAAAATGACAAAACTCTGGAAAGAAAGTTGCTGTGAGGACACGATGGCGAATAGCATTTTATTCGGGACAAGCTACCTAATCTACTCTGAGCCTCTGCTTCACTGCACAAGCTGGCAGAAAAAGCTACGGATCGATTAAGAGTTGTCATACTTGTATTCTCAGAGGCTACCCTAAATGTCTTGCTGTTTGTCAAGGGCAACAACACATTTAACGAACATGGACCCTGGTCAGTTTATAATATCACAGCAGAGGATGACCAATGAGGAATTTCATGGATCACATTTGATGCACTTTACATAAAGTACATTAGTTCATGCTTAGTTAACTGTTCATTAATGGTTATCTAATGTGTCTAGCAATCATTTAGCAATGGTTTTTCATGTTATCTTTACAGGTTACAGCAGACATGGATGGAAGGAAAGAGGGGGGTTTTGATGAAGAGTTACATGTAGCAAAGATTACAGGCAAAAAGAGCCTTCATAAAAGGTTAGTTGTGCTTGAGTAAAGCTTATTCAGCACTCATTTATGTGTAATTAAGTGTTAATTAACCATTATTAACCTACCATAACTGGAGCCTCTTTCTGCTGATGCTGTTCAGTTTCACACGGCGAGTTTTGAATTACTCCTCATGATGTCAGATCCTACCACAGAATTCCTGGCCTCACCTGTAGGAACACACACATCTGACCCACTGTCACATTTTCACAGACCAAGATGATATTAGCAGCTCTCATGGACCAGATCCATCTTTCAGCCAGCCCACCATCCCCACAAGCCCCAGGCCACATGGCATCTGGACAATAAGAGACATATAACAGAGCTGGGTTTGTAATAAAACCTTCACAGTTGTTAAATATCTGCGGCGAGAGGGTAGAAATGTTGGGTAAAATCTGGTGGTGGTTTTGATGATGATGATGGCGTTCACTTTTTTTTTTTTTTTTTGTTATGTGTTCCAATAAGTTTCTGTAAATACAATCAATTGAAATTGACAGTTGTGGGCTATAACTGAGACGTATTCCAGTAAAAATGCTGCAGGAAAGATTCTGAGAAGAGGTTATATGAGGGGAGTCAGGAGATGATAACAGGCTTGAGCTTGAAGTTGCTATAAACTTTGAACTGACACATGTTTCCAGTATAATTATGGATTTCGTAAAGGTTAACCACACCTCTTAAAGATACCTGAGCACTGTTGTCCTACATCTTTGATTTGTGCACATTTGCATTGAATATCTAAGATCACAGGCTAAATATAAACTCATAAATCTTTAACTCTACCTAACTCAAGTGATTTCTTAACTCTGTTTTGCGTTTGGGCGACTCAAGCACTTTAACATCGAGTGAAACAAGACAGTGGTCTCCAGAGGCGAATGTGAACTTTCTTTGACTTTTGTCTCTCAGCTTACAGCATAGAAGTGATTCTCATTATTAGCCTGCTGCAAGAGTTTGTCAGGAAAATGAAACGCACGTTAGGTTATAACATAATTATAACATAGTTACATAGTTCCGTTAAGTAAGGATGCAGTCCGACTAATTGTCACCCTTTCCTCACCCATACTGTCTTAAAGTCACCCTGGAGATGTTTTAGGTTTGGTTTCTTTGTGTAATTCATTTGCGTATTAAGATTCATCCAGCGAGAAAGCGTCAATTATTTACCCACGTCGCTCGATCACAATCATGTCAAAACTTAGAAGAGCACTCCTTTTGAGAGGGGTTCCCCCCCATCTCTGGGCAGCTGGTGCTTTTTGATGAGAAAAAAAAACCTACAAGGGATATAAGAACATCGAAACATCATCTAAAGTGCAACTGAAAGTGGAGATAAAGCCTCAGCGCTCAGATGAGTGTCCCCCCCCCCCATGATGGACGCATCCAAAACCTCTGCATTTTGGGGTTTATTAAAAGGAGGATACGACTCCAGTGTTCCTTTTTTGGTTTTAAGAATTTTTTTGGGAAACATCACATCGTTTATGCAAAAATCATGGCGGGGACCCACTCATTAATTTGTGAAACGTTTCCTTTTTTTCCTCTCTCTCTCTCTCTCTCTCTCTCTCTCTCTCTCTCTCTCTCTCTCTTTGTTGTTAACTCGTCCAATGCATAATGACTTCGCTCCTAATCCCTGTTGTGATCAGACGTATAAACCAAAAATCCTCAATTTGCAGGAGAGTACAATTATTGATACCAGCAGCTGCTACTGACAGTGTGTCAACCGTGATGTCACCAAGGTCAAAAGTCAGCTCTGCTGGAGCCACGGAGACAGACAGAGCCTGAGCTGTCTTTAGTCACAGCTCAGGGAGAGACAAATAAATTAGGAAGTCATTAGTCTTGAAAGAAGATGTTTTTTGTTTTTTTTTTTAGGGTAAAAGACGCCATCATTAGTTACCATGATGAAAGATCAGTCGGCTGCACAATTAGATCGTTCCTCTCTCCGATGCTGAGAAAAATTAAAAAAAATAATAAACTGTATTATTAAGGCTGATTTCATCAAAGAGTGAAACATTTTTTTTGGGGGGGGGGCCTCATGAAAGTTTCAGGACGGAACCACAAACAGCTTTTGTAGTCAGACGTCTGTGTTGCAATTATTTGTGAGTTATTTTGGGGGCATAATCGCTAAAAATATCACAAACTTAAGGCACTTGAGTGAAAATGTGCCACTAGCAAATCCACTAAGCTCTCCACTTCCCAGTGCGCCACAGCGAGTTATCTTTAGAACTGAAGGTGAAGTCACACTGAGGTCGTGACCCTGGTCGCAGCAGCACTGACTTGTCTGCATTTCCTCCATATGTGTGTTATTATTCAGGTATGCAGGGAGGTGATGGGGATCAGGTTGTCGCAGACTGCACATTTATCATGGCAACATAGAGAGAGAGAAAGAGATGGAAACAGAGACCACAGGAAGATAAATATCAGCGGGGTCCGTCTATAAATCACAACAGATCCAATCGCAACATTATTAAACACGTAGCGAGGACAAATAAGAAGATTATGACAAAAAGTACAAGGAAATGACAGAGAGATGTGATGGGAAAAAAAAAGACAGCGGAGAGCCTGTCGGATCTATTGGCACAAATCAGTGCTGTCAGCCGCTCTCCCGCTCAGCTGACGACACGAGCTGCAAGCTAATTTATAGAGGTTTATGTTTTCCGTGACTGCTCACTCAATTATAAAACCCTCTGGGGAAAAGAGCAGTTGTGAGTGGAAAGTTATTATCCTGTTGGTTTTTTTGTTGCTGTTTTTTTAGAGTATTGTCACAGAGGATTCATATTAAATGCAGCTTCTATAAATGTTGGTTTATCTGTAATGAACTCGTAAAAATGCAAACCCTCTTGTGGAGTTTTTTTGGTTTTTTTTTTGCAGTTCTTCTGCATACATTCCTCTTAAAAGCTCTCAAGCTGAATATGAATATTCAAGATCCGAACCATTTAGACGGTTTATGAATAATGCTGGCTGTGTTCTAAACCGTTTTCTGACTCATTGATATTTGTCATACACCTCTGAACCCCGCTCCCACCTCCGCACACTCTTTAGTCTCTCTCTCCATCTGCCTACGGGTAGATCCTGAAGATAGCTCCTTCAGGAAGTGAGTAGACAGATTTAAACACTGCTCACTGTCCTGGCCGGCTGCCCGAGCCCTGGATGACCTCAGGGGCTGGAAAATAAACTTGGGGGGGGGGGGGATTAAAGAGAGAGAAATAAAAGAGAGAATTAATGTCAGGTGAGTTACGGGGTAATGAGAAAGATAAGATGTAAAGAGAAAGTTCAAGGAAAATGGTCTGGAGATGAAAAGCACCGATCTTTCTACCTGCAGTGCAACAGCAGCCAGTGTACCTGTGACTGGACTGACTGGTACCAACTCCTCATTTGTCGTCTTTGTTCCATATCCTCCTGTTTCTCTTCCCCTGTCTTACCCACCCAAGAACTTCACATGTTCTCACCTTTGACCCACTACACACGTGCGCGCGCACACACACACACACACACACACACACATCTGACAAAAGAAGGTGACTGATCCACTTCATACAAATGATCGACACACACATTAACGTCACTTGTCTGTAGTCGTACGTAGCCATGCAAATAGTCTGAGGTTGTATTTGCATCATGTAAGAGAGCAGTGGACGGAATTTGTTTGAGGTGAAACTGACTTAGCAACAACATCGCCGGAGCCCAGTTCCATACTTCATGCTGTATGGACTGCTCAGAACCGCCGTGGGCAACTGGTGGTCATAGAATAAATATAATATTTATATGCAAAGGTAATTACACCTATTTACATCATATTTTTTACTGTTTATGTAGTTATAAAAAGAAGTCAGCCACTGTTTAATCTTCGGTTTTCTTAAATCTTAAGTTTTCTTAACAAAACTGCGGGGTAAACGTCCTCAGAACCAAAATGCTTCAGTGTGGAACTTTTATGGCTGCGATGCACGATGTGCTGGTGCGTGTCATCTGTTCAAATGATGTGACCAAGATAGAAAGTTGATCCTTTTGTGGTGGAGGCACGAAAAAAAAATCTGAGTGGGCATAAGTTTATGTTGTTTTATAAATTAGGTCAGGGTTAGGAACAGGAAGAAAAAAACAGCAATGCTTGATTACGTTTAAGAAAACACTGCGGTTGGGGTGGAAGTCATGAAACTCCTGGTTGAGAAGAGGTTTCCTTTATTGTGTTTTTAAATTGAAGTGTTATTTTTTCTGCTGTGGGACACTCTGGCGGGGGACATTTGAGCACAAAATCAAAAAACAAACAGAGAAGAAGAAACTCTCCAGGGAAGATGGAGTTAAATACTGATGATCTCATATATTAGTATTGTTTCTAAATCAGAAAACAGGTTTTTCTCCACCGCTTATATCGCAACACGCCAAGGTGAAGCTGACATTGGGATTCTTGTTACACCCAAAACAGACCTGTGATTCATTTAGAAACTTACGCTGCCTCTGATTTTCCTCAGAACTCAGAGATCAGAACTGGGAATGATGTCACGCATGAGTTGAGTTGAGGATGTGGGGAAAAGGACAAAAAAAAAAAACCCACTCGTTGTCTCCTCTGTTAGCAATAGCAGTTGATAGCAACAGTCTGTAGTATTTTGACGTTGCAGCAAGTCAACAGATCAAACGCAGACATGTAGGACTGATTTAACGTGACACAATTAGACATAAAAGTGCTAAAAAAAAAAAAAGTATATTATCAAACTGATGTGCAAAGCGGCTGTTTTGAATCGGGATCTCAGAGTTTGGCCGGTATCTCTGGGGGCTCAGGGTGAAATTTCCAAGTGGGAACTCAGAAATTCCGAGTTTGACTGGAATGCAGCATACAACCTCTTTGAGCCTTGTGTCTGAACTTCGCAGCCTGAATATTTAGCATTTAGCTGATGTGAATGAAGCGGGAACATTTCGACCTTGTGCCAATTATGTTCCACCACTAAATAATGCCATGTTAAGAGGTCATGGTATCCCTGAACTAAAGGTTGTTGGGTTATTTTTTCCAAAATTTTGAAGCTGTATTTCTTTGTTTTATGAAGTCATGACTTTTTCCTCAACAGTTTTAAACTTTTACCAACTCCAGTTTTTACTTTTTTTTTTTTTTACCACTTTTTTCCACAGTGAATACACCACAAGAGGAAAACCTTGTGGAGCGACCCTGCCGCTCTGTATAATTCATGTAAATCTTCACTGTGACTGTTACCATGCAGTAAATAGTTTGAGTACAGCCTACAATTCCTATTTAGTTGCAGTAGTCTTGGGATGTTGGTACACTGTGTTCCCACCTGCTGTACAAATGATATAGCGGAGTGTTTAGTTGTACCTGTGTGCACAAGGGTCTCTATGTACATGCATCACGGAGTAATTATGGAGGGATTATGTTTGCCCATAATGAATGTTGTTTTGTGTGTGTGTGTGTGTGTGTGTGTGTGTGTGTGTGTGTGTGTCTGTGTGTCTGTGTGTCTGTGTGTGTGTGTGTGTGTGTGTGCTGTCTCTTGGTAAGCGAGTGGTCTCATTAAATGCGGTCTCTGGCAGGGAACTCATGTAGTTCTGCACATTCTCAGGGTGCTGTGGTGAGAGCTAGACTTGAATGTCACATTTATATAGGTGTGTGTGCATGTATGTTTTTGTGTAGCTGTGTGCGTGCGTGCGTGTGTGTGTTCATGCCATTCTGTGTTCTTATTGGCCCTATAACCGTCCACTTTTTGGCCCTCCTCCAAACACATAGTCTAGTTTTTATAACCTCCACATGCACGGTTTAGCGTTTAAAACAACCAGCACATGTCTACATGAGTGTGTTAATATGTACCCACTCAAAAGTCTTTAAAGTAAAACCTGCAGTTCACAGAAATGGCACTTCGATGTTATTCTAAATCTGTGCTGCCACAAAGAAACCGGAAGAAAAATAAAATCATCTATTTCAGCTTGGATGGCTTCGATGTCGGAAATTTTCTACACAGTTCTCTTTTTGCTTGGTGTCAAAAAAAAACCCTCCCCTTGTTCTCTTAGCTCCCCTCCCACCCTCCTGGCTCTTCTCTTCTTCTCTCACTCTCCGACTGTTTCACCTCTGTGGAAGTTCACATTTCATGTGTCAGTGTGGAGACTGCCACTCTGGCGCTACTTGCCGGGAGCGTCCGACAAAATAGAGCCGCAGCCTTGTGTGTCAGAGGCCTGTGGCGTGTGAAGCGGTCGAGTATAAAGCTTCCCCAGAGCAGGGAATTGATTGGCTTGTGACAGTGACACACAAACAGAGTTTCTCTGAAATATGGTCAGTTATTTTAGATAAGACTTCATAACGAGTGATACGCGGGAACAGGTTTGTTGTGCTATGACCACGATATCAAACGCCTGCCAGCAAGTTGGATCTCTAGCAAGTCAATTATTTTCTTTACTCCTGGAATTAAAGTCTAACATGTTAACAGAATTATAATGTTGTTGTATTTTACTTTCTTTTAAACAAAAATGATGGGATTGTTTGATTTCATGTAAAACACAAATGTTTTTTTGGCAGTATTGCAGTACAGCAGAGACAAAAAAAATATGTGTGGGTAATAAAAAAATTGATTTCATTCTATTTTATCATCCCGTATCCACTGTGCGAGGAAACACACATCAGTAGATAGCGATGCTAGCCAGCTACGGGCTGTACCGTGGCAAGGAATACTGCAGCTGTGGCAAAAAACTTGACGGAAAGGGTGACGCGGCGGTGAGGGGTCAGTTCAAGTAGCATCACCGAAACATCACTCACAATCGCTCACTCTCATATCTACGTGCACATGAGAAGTGAGTGGAACACACTCTCAAACGCACCCACACATGTACCAGGTGTGCACTTGACACATGGCGATAATGGCATGCAGGCATGACTAATGCATAGAGGCTCTCTGGTGAGAAAAAAGGGGTTAGCTTGGCCATGTGGACATCATCACTCACACCTAGAGAGCTAGCGATAGTGCTGGGAACGGATCTGAGCTTTTCAGTGAGGGCTGTTACAGGCGATCACTTACCCTGAATAAGCACACGGAGAGCTGATTAAAGGAGAGAGGTGAGGAGAAAAAAACACCGGGGGGAGTCAAACACATTTATTATTGTGAGGAAACATCCTGCTGATTTAGTCCACGCTCACTCTTTCAAAGCAGGAGTTGAAATGACGGAGGATGTGCCTGATGGTACCAGAGAGGTGTCATCCCACCTTATTTGACATCCTCTCGGCTGAGTCACGAACATTTTAAACTGCCCTTTTATCTTCTGATCCGTCCGTTCCACAAAAGGGCTCCGTCGCTCAGGACCCCCCCCCCCTTGAGCAGGGTAGGTGAGGTGGATCAGCCTCAGGAGAGCACAGGATGAAAGGATAAGGATGGAACTGTTAGATCCAGGAGAATGGCCCCTGGAGCCAAAGCAGATGTAACCAAGCAGGCTAAATGTGAGACCCCCCTTTCATTCCCCATCACCAAAAATACTGCTCAATATATGAATATTTATTTTGGATTTTTTCATCCTTTAGACCTTTAACACCTGCAACAGACCATCCAGGGTTAACCCCGCCTCTCGCCCAATGTCGGCTCCAGGATAAGCGGTATAGAAAATGGATGGATGGAACTTTAATATTAAATATCTTCTTCATTTCCGAGTCTGATATTTTCAGTCTGTCAGCTGGTGAGCCACGGGAACTGAGACTCAGAGCCATCCATCCATTTTCATCCACTTATTCCTGCTAAGGGTCGCGTGGGGGGGTGGAGCCTATCCCAGTGGCTTTTGGGCGAGAGGTGGGGTTCACCCTGGACAGGTCTCCAGTCCATCACAGGACAAACAAATAGAGACAGACAATCATTCACACTCACAGTCACACCTACAGTCAATTTAGAGTCTCAATCAGCCTCGTCCCCTCTTGATGTCTTTGGACTGTGGGAGGAAGCTGGAGTACCAGAGAGAACCCACGCAGGAACAGGGAGAACATGGAGACTCCACACAGAGAGATCCTGTGCTGGAGCCGGGACTCGAACCCGGAACCTTCTTGCTGTGAGGTGACAGTGCTGACCACTGCACCACCGTGCCGCCAAGACTCAGAGCACAGTGTAAATTAGAAGGAAGACCAAAATACGGTTCTGTTATTTGAAGTTAGAACAAGTAACAAAAGGATGCAAAAACATAAAACAATCATAAAGATAACGAGTGTGTCGAGCAAACATAAAAGGGTCTTCGCCCCGGAGTGCCTCCGGGCTCAGGCCCTAATTAAAAGACACGAAAAGAGTGACATCACAAATAAGGAAGTCTGTATAAAGTGACTCTGTTAGCCTTGTCTGGTCGGGTCAGTTATTCCAAACCTGAAGGCCCCTGATGGCAAAAGCAAGATCTTTAGATTTAAGGGCCCCGCCAACTGGAAGCTCACCGGCTCATGTGGGGTTAGCAAGGGGCAGGACTATATTTAGAGCTAAAAATGATTTATCTACCAATTTACATCTGCCTTTTTTGGCCACAGTAAATCACATTATGGACACCACATTTTTAACTGAACGCCCAAAACACTTCCTGCATCCAGGTGTTGTAACACATCAGGTTTATGAATTGAAATCATTGCCTTTATTACATAAATGGATAAATCACTGAGACACAGTAGGATTTAGTCTTCATATCCACAGTCTTCAGCTATTTCAGCCCATACAGACCATCACTGCGTGCTGATGGTTCCTCTCATGCACGCGTGGAACGTATGTGCCAGTTGGCTGGAACTTTCTAGTGGTTTATTATCAGTTTTTAAAACTTTTTATGTGATTTCGTGGGGCCAAGCTTCTCTTTAGCGGGACTGCTGTCATCAAGTTGACACCTGGAAGATGCTCAGTAGAACCGCAGTCACTGAGCAGTTACTGGTCTCGCTCCATAGCATCGGTTCTGTAACCTCTCAGGTTACCAGTATCCCAGTTTCTGTACGTTTCAACTGAACTGGTCTCAAAAGTTCACTCCAGATGCATCTGAAAAACAAAAGCTGGTTACTTCCTGCTTTACTGTGGACATTCTGTAACTGTATTAGAGGCACCATGGTGCCGAGGGTCACGATCTGGTCATGGACTGTTTACTCATTACCCACTTAGTATATTTCTAATCTAATGGCACTAGCTTGTTATTTTTTATTCCAAACAAATGCTTGCGCTACACTTGATCGTTACTTCTGGTGCATGACACACTGTGATATTTATTGTCTTAACAGAGAACAAAGACAATGAGTTTTTCTTCATTTGAAGGTTCAAATAGATTTAGATTTGTAGTGTAAATTTGGGGTTGTCATGGCAGCAGCATAATAGTCCCGGAGACGGCGACGACAACAACAACACGGCTAATAGGAAACAGCATTCTCCATCCCTGTGTTCAAGGGTATGGCCTTTGTAAGTCAGTCAGCCCTAATGGAGTAATTGCATCTCTCCTCTTCTGTCTAACTGCCTTGAAAAGTCGATCCATTTACTTCCAAAAACAAGCATATTTTTCAGGATTTAAGATCATTATCATTAATAGCTGCTGATTCCATCGTTTCTGTGACGCTTTACTGAGATGTCAAACGAGAACAGATAAACAGCTGCTCATTTGTGTTTCTCGCTGCCTTTTACCTCGTAATGGATGTGAATGGAGTCCATTGTTTAATTGTATGTGTATGTTGGCCTAATTTCTGCCCTCATATGAGAGGATGTTGGAAATAGCATACTCCTGTTAATGATGTGCTGGTGAGTAGGAGGGTAAACCAAATACTTCGACTGTTTGTCACCTTCCACCCACATCTACACGCCGCACATTCTGTATACACACACAGAAATATGTGGGAAAATGAGTTTAACTTCTGCTTCTCTCCACCAAAGTTGTGTATTTTCACATTGTTTCAATGAATGAAACATATGATCGTCTGTAATCACTCAATAAATCTAACTTTTTCATATTTAACTGCAATCATCTGTTTGAGAATGACTTTGCGACGTAGGAAGAGAGATCACTTGAGAGATTCCGCGTAGCAATCAGACTGAACGCTGAACCTGCAGGTTTTAATTCCACGCAAGTAAACTGCATGAGAAACAAAACATAGAGAAAAAGAAATAGGTTCTCTGACAGCTAAGTTTAGTCTCGTAAGAACATTTTAGCTACTTTCTGCTTTTGTATTCATATTAAAAATATCGGGGGGAAAATGCAGTCATAGACGCGGTCTCTCATTTCCAACTCTGTTCTACCCGCCTGACACAGAATTCTTGACATGTGGGCTGTTGCTCCTTGCTATCATGTAGCAAGTGACATTGAAAATCTTTGCCATTACATTTGAGACTTTGATACTGTTTGTCCTTTCAAAACAACATTGAATTGTACACTCTTAGATATTTACATCATAAAAGCACATTCGATAAATCATTGTGTCAATACTTTTATATACGAGTCCATTCAATTCGTTTTTAACAAGTTTTTAGTTACATCAATGTTAAATTGCCCCCACCCCAAAAAAAAAAAAGGTTTCTTCCTCTCCATACGCTTCTACAATCTTCCACCAAGTTCACTTAAAACTTTGCAGGGTAGTTTGTGCATAATCCTGTTGACAGACAGAAAAACTCAGGTGAAAACATGACCTCCACGGCGGAGGGTAATCACTCTGATGTCACAGTCAAGAGGACTCCTGCCTCCATGCAGGTTGCAGGTGGCTTCTACAACCTGCAGCCATGACACAAAATCACAACTCAGGATAAAGTGGTTGTTCTGGGCAGGATTACAGGTAGGATTATCCCTGTGCCGCATTAATTCAGAAGGTAAAGAAGCACCTGGGGGGAAATGTTTCAAGTATGTGTGATCTTTATGAAACATCCCCATATTTCACTGTTCGGAGTGTGATAACTTTATCTGTGTCGGCAGGTTTACCACCACAAACCAAGAGGGGAAATGAGGTGGTGGGTGGATTAATGTGCTCATTATGGGAAGGATTCTGCTCATTACAGTTTTGACACTAATACGTGTAATCTAACATTCCAGTAATTAAACTACAACCATCCTGATTGGCTGTTTTTAATTGTGGAATTGCATAACAGAGCAGATGCAGTGGTCTTCTCCTGAAGCGCGGTGTTCAGTGACGCTCCTTATCGTGTATCTACAAACATTTCAAGATGAAAGCAATATGTTGTGAATGTGCTGACAAAATAAGATGCCAGATTATGGGATTATTTGTTGGAACCGTGGGGGCAGGAATGGAATGTTGAGGTTGACGAGTTAAGGAGAATAAAGCAGATCAATGAGACCTTCACTAATTGTGAAATCAAAAGGATGGATGGATGAATACATGGATATGAGCATGAATTGATGCATGGATGGATGGATGAAGGGTTGCATGAATGGATGGATGTGTTGATGGATGGAAGCATGGTTCCGTGAATGCAAGGATGGGCAAATAATTGATACATGGATGGATGGATGAATATATGGATGCATGAATGAATGGATGCATGGATAGATGATGGATGGATGGATGAATGGATGCATGGATAGATGGGTGGATGGATACATGGATGGATGGATACATGAATTCATGAATCAACTGATAGATGATGGATACATGGATGGATGGATACATGAATCCATAAATGAACTGATAGATGATGGATACATGGATGGATGGATACATGAATCCATGAATGAACTGATAGATGATGGATACATGGATGGATGGATACATGAATTCATGAATCACCTGATAGATGATGGATACGTGATAGATGGATCCATGAATCCATGAATGAACCGATAGATGATGGATACATGGATGGATGGATACATGAATTCATGAATGAACCGATAGATGATGGATACGTGATAGATGGATACATGAATTCATGAATGAACTGATAGATGATGGATACATGGATGGATGGATACATGAATTCATGAATGAACTGATAGATGATGGATACGTGATAGATGGATACATGAATTCATGAATGAACTGATAGATGATGGATACATGGATGGATGGATACATGAATTCATGAATGAACTGATAGATGATGGATATGTGATAGATGGATCCATGAATTCATGAATGAACTGATAGATGATGGATACGTGATAGATGGATCCATGAATTCATGAATGAACTGATAGATGATGGATACGTGATAGATGGATCCATGAATTGATGAATGAACTGATAGATGATGGATACATGGATGGATGGATACATGAATTCATGAATCAACTGATAGATGATGGATACATGGATGGATGGATACATGAATCCATGAATGAACTGATAGATGATGGATACATGGATGGATGGATACATGAATCCATGAATGAACTGATAGATGATGGATACATGGATGGATGGATACATGAATTCATGAATCACCTGATAGATGATGGATACGTGATAGATGGATCCATGAATCCATGAATGAACCGATAGATGATGGATACATGGATGGATGGATCCATGAATTCATGAATGAACCGATAGATGATGGATACGTGATAGATGGATACATGAATTCATGAATGAACTGATAGATGATGGATACATGGATGGATGGATACATGAATTCATGAATGAACTGATAGATGATGGATACGTGATAGATGGATACATGAATTCATGAATGAACTGATAGATGATGGATACATGGATGGATGGATACATGAATTCATGAATGAACTGATAGATGATGGATATGTGATAGATGGATCCATGAATTCATGAATGAACTGATAGATGATGGATACGTGATAGATGGATCCATGAATTCATGAATGAACTGATAGATGATGGATACGTGATAGATGGATCCATGAATTCATGAATGAACTGATAGATGATGGATACATGGATGGATACATGAATTGATGAATGAACTGATAGATGACGGATACATGGATGGATGGATCCATGAATTGATGAATGAACTGATAGATGATGGATACATGGATGATGGGTGGAAGATTAGTAAAGAATGGATTCTTCTGCCTTTCCATTTGTGTTAAATAGCTTCAGTGTTTTGGGGCCCATAGTTTGTTTTCTCCCATTTTCCAAGCTTCACATCCACACCATCAGGTCAAATGTCAGGATTTCAACTTTTCCGAAGCAATAAATCTGGAACAACATATCATCCATTGTAGCGTCCAGCTGAAGAACAGAATTTAAAACATCATCATGTAATTCATAGTGAAGTTGATTAATATTCCTTTTAGCTCAATTCTTTATTCTTTATCCAGCTTTTTAACTGCGAAATGGCTTCTTCCGACAGGCAGATGCTGCCGCTGGCAAACAACTCGGATGAAGCCAAAAGAGAGGGAACTAAAAATAATTCTGTTGTGGGCCAGAAAAGCTAAACAACCAGCCGATATAGACAATAAAAGCTCTGCAGAGTATTAAATCAGCTCTTGGCTCATCACTGCAAGCAACACCTTTCACATCCAGGTATTCATGTGATCCATCATTAATATGAGAATATCAGTGCTGCTCCAAGGACAATATTCTTCATCTGATTAAAAGAACAGTGAACAGGGAGTCAGGTCAACTAGCAAAAATGGACCATCTTTACTGATTCCCGCAGTTTGAACAAACAAAAGTGAAATATTAAAGCCCAGACCTCCATTTGCAACTAACACATGAAATTATGTTCTTTGTCTATTGTCACGCCCCAGTGGGTCGTGCTGCTGTTGCCCTCTTGAGTGTGGCCTTCCACCCGGGCACTAGGTGTCCCTATCTGTTTTTTTTGTCCTTAGGTGCAGGATTGAGGCTGTCGTCTGTCTCTCTTTTTCTGCGTGCTGGTTCCGTTGTGGGCAGCGTGATCGACAGACCAGATGCCGGCAGAGGCATCCTTTTGATGATTTTGAAACATTATCTTTGCTTTGTATATTTATTATATTTTTGACAATAAATTAGTATATTTTTCTACCGGAATCCTCTCGTGTGTTTCCCAACCAGGTCATAGTATTGAGCCAAACTGTGACACGATCAAGAAAATCCCACAAAGAAACTCTGATGACCTCTGTTCTGTTCTGCTTACCGTGTTTTACATGCAGCGCCTCACTTCGCATGTCTAGTTATTCTAAAACCGCACTAGGAGGAATTTAGCATCCATATGTAAAGTCCCTGTTAGATTCAAAAGTATTGGTATTCTTGACCTCTTTATTAATGCTTCAAGTGCTATGAAAGACTCACCGAAGACTCCATCTTCAACATCTCTGAGCCCCCCCTCAATTTACCTGCTGCCAAATTCCTCTTCTGGGAAGATGAATATTTTAGTCTATATATTCACTTCATTTTGGTGGATAGTACTTCCACAGGTCCCCTCAAATTGCTGATCGAGCCCAAGTGTCTTCCGTTAAGCTACAGAATTGAGAAGTTTGTGATTGACAAACCTCAGATGGTGTAGATTAAAAACCTGCTGGAACCCGGAACCTTCTTGCCGTGAGGTGACAGTTCTAACCTCTGCACCACCGTGCCACTCAAAGGACCGATCCAATCCGATAAATGCATCACCGGGCAGCACTGCCCTACCGCCAGTATATCCACCCCAGGAGGGGCAGGTCCATGGAAGATCAGATCCCCAAACCATCCCCAATCACACCGTGTTTCAGAAGCTATTTAGTTTTTTTTATTTTCAGCACATCATCTATTTGAGTTCATGAGCATCTGCATACTTGATTACCAAATACAGAAAATACATTCAAATGTGAAAAAATACTGTTTTATTTAAGCTTGCAAATAAAACTTCAAACTAAATGTACACATACCCAGATACCCCCCCCCCCCCCCCCAGAGAACCACAGCATCTACTTGATCGTGTCCCTGCTTTTATGTGGTACATCAAAAACGATTAAAAACTGGCACTAATTTTCAAGCCAGGCCTCTGTAGAACTCTGTATGACTTCCTGTTTATGCTATGACCTCACACTCACCGGATTTTGTATGGCTCCTAAGATCACACATCATGTAAACATCTTTCTTATCCCTATTTAACATTTAAAATCTTTTTTTAATTTTACATATACAGTAGGATTATAATCGCCTTTCTTCTAGCTTATAGCAAATGAATTAAAAATACATTGTTGATCTATTACTGCTTCCTGCAGTTGTCACAGTTGTTGGCATCTCATTTCACTGCTGTGGTATAATGATGCATCTGACAAATAAATCTCTTGAATGCGATGCCCTGGAGGCAGAGGTTAACAGCAGGGTGATAACAGGGTGGTGGTTTATCAAGAGTTGAGGGAGAACAGAAGTGGTGAGGGTGAGGAGGAAACGCATAAGATAGCGGAGGCGTGAGGAGGAGGTGAGGGAGCGTGTGGTGATAACAGCGGTGGTGGTAATGTGGGAGTGGGCCCATCCTGCTGGCCCCCACACTGATACTGATAGAAAAGAAAGAAAACAAAAACGCATGGCAGAGAGAAATTTGACAATTGCTGTTCTTGAGTCAGCTTAATTAAATTCTCTCCCTCCACTGTGGTGGAGTCTGTTAAGTCATTTGCAGCATCGCGATCATAAAAGTAGCTCCGCAGGTGCTCAGAAAGTTTACCATTTGCATTTAATGAAGTCCTACGAGGCGGCACGGTGTTGCAGTGGTCGGCACTGTGGCCTCACAACAAGAAGGTTCTGGGTTCGAGCCCCGGCTCCAGCACAGGATCTCTCTGTGTGAGTCTCCATGTTCTCCCTGTTCCTGCGTGGGTTCTCTCTGGTACTCCAGCTTCCTCCCACAGTCCAAAGACATCAAGAGGGGACGAGGCTGATTGATACTCTAAATTGACTGTAGGTGTGACTGTGAGTGTGAACGGTTGTCTGTCTCTATGTGTTGGTCCTGGGATGGACTGGTGACCCGTCCAGGGTGAACCTCGCCCGACATGATTTTAAATGTTTTTGGATGGAATTCCTACAAGCTGTAATATTAAAGTCCAACTGAAATCTTTTAACTTTTAATTTCTTAAATACTTTATTAAGAAACAGTCAGGGTTTGGTACCAGCAGCTGGACTTCTGTTTGGCAGTGAACAAACACACAACATGATTAGCTGGATCTGTTTGTGCAGTCATGATGTATAAAACACGTTTTAAGATACAAAGCTAAGGATAAAAACACAAATTTATAGACCATATCTTAAAGCAAACTTAAAGTATGGAATTAAGATAACAAGACCATTTTTTCCCTCCTCTAAGAAGTACAAATATATCTTTGTGAAGATGTGTAACGTGAAGATTGTCTTGCTTTTATTTCATTGAACTCAGAAGATGAACAGAATGACTTCTCCACTCTTAAGTAGCGCCATCTGGTGGTGAAGATATTAGCAATGTGACAACTTGTCCATGTGACAAGACATCCCGGTGTCCCCTTCTGTACACTCATAGCTATCTATCGATAGACCAGATATGCTGGCACCTGCAGCACATAGATCTGTAACGGTTCTGATGATCTGGAAAAGGTGCACTGCCATTGGCTGCGCCGACGCTGCGACTTCTACTCTGATGTCTGGTATGAATGTACTGTAGAGTTAAGAGCTCAGCAGGCTGCTAGACATACAAAAACCATGTTGTGGTACTTTGGGTTCTGATGAGAAGGGACAGTTGTGTGTCACGATACGGTCCATTATAAATGATGCTGAGTGGCTCCTCCTGTTGTTGCTCTTTACTTTCCAGTTAAGGTGGAGAGTGCTCATCCCTCTGAGTCATGATATGGAGGGTTAGTGTGGCTCTGAAGCACTACTGCAAGACTCGCGGATGAACCTCCATTGCTCTCATCATCAGTCCGCAGGTTCACTCTGACATGAGTGGCGCTAAATCATCGATGCGGTTCCAAAGATTTAACTGTCATTTTTGGAAATGGCTAAGGAGCTTGGAAAGACAGATTCAATTCACTGTGACATAACTGACATAACACCCTTCAGCACTGGGAATTAAGAAGCGACGTCATGGTGAATAAGAGCTAAAAACTCTCTGAAACTCACAGCTTCAACCTCTGATATCCTACAATTTGTGGTCAGTCGACCTTTTTGGAAGAGGATATGACAAATCTCAGTGTAAACCACCAAGCAGCTGAGCCTCCATCCTATAATAAGTAACTTATTTTGTCCAGTTGCTATGGACACAGATGACACTGAAGTAGATGGGGGTAATGGTAGCGGACAGAAAGAGCTGGATGTGAGTCTGTACTTGTGGATAAAGAGCAGCTTCTGTCTGATGAAACCTGGCTAGCCTGGACGTAACCCACTCTGACTGTGTCAGTGAAACATGGTGACAGGCTGATAATTAGATAAACATCTACAACAAAGTGCAGGACGGATGATTTTGGGGTAGTCATAATATTAGTTCATGCTCCTGGTTTTGAGAATTCTTCGCATCGGTTCAATGTTCGGATTATAGCTAAAGTCTGTTACAAGTGGGAGGTGAAACACACAATCTCTCAATCTCTCTCTTGCCGTGCTTAAATCCAGTGTTCATTTTCACAGTATCAATTTAATCGATTCTTTATCATTTAAAACTATTTTTAATCGGTATGTGTCATTTGGAAGGCCAATTTGCAGGGCACAGATCGGTGCAGATGAATCCCAGGAATAGAAATCGATTCATCGATCTATAGATGAATCATTACGCTCCTATAGTTGACACATTTCAACATGAGGTCAATGCACAAGGTTTGTTGGGAACTAAGAGTCTGATTACGATCTATAAAAAAAGAATGACACTTAATTTGGTTTGGTAATGAACACATCTGCTTTTTAGCCCCCTCCTGTGCATGCAGCACATGAACTATGAACTCATCAAAAACCGGTGGAAGCTGAGGTGATGGGAGTGAGTTTACATTAAGTTTCCTATGGTGTATTGGGGTTTTTTGTCAATTGTTGTTTGTTTTACGACGTTTGTGAACATGTGAAGTGACGTTGATGCAGCGAAACCACAATGAGAGTCTTTGTGCTCGACTCCATTGTGCTGAAATCTGGACTAATGTGAACGTAAACCGGGATGCTGGTGTTTCCGCGGCCCTGTGAGTGTGTCACATGGTGAGCACAGTTGTTCCATTTACACACTGCGGCCTCAACGGAGGATTAGCTGTACAATAACAGACCCTGTGTTACACACACAAACACAGGAACCTATACAGACATACGCACGTCCTGTACTCCAACATCAAGTGTTACCACCTGTTAAAGATCATTCCCAGTCACCCTCCTGTTATACATTTTCTCCTATTTTTCTTCTGCTCTTCTTTCTCTCCACATGACAGAAAACGAACAGTCACCTTGAGCGCTGACTCGTTCCTCGACTGCTCCCACTATGACTGCGATGTCAACTCTGACCTCCAGACTGCACAGCTACCGTTAGCCTAACCGCAGCAGCTTGCACGCTGCAGCATACGAGGCATACGCCGACAATTGGATAACATCCCCCAGCTGTCATGTTGCTTTCACCTTTGCAGCTGCCAAGCCACATCGTGTACATTACGTGTTGTGTACAGAGCCGCGTGAAGTATTGTGTTTGTGCATGTTTAAAAATATTCATCTGTGTGTGTGTGTGTGTGTGTGTGTGTGTGTGCATGTGTGTGTTCTGTGTCATCTTTTCAGCCTTTATGCCACAGCTATCCAAAGCAGTTGCCTTTGACTCCTGTGGTCAAGGAAGGCATGTGCTTGCAGATCATTTACAGCTCACACACACATAAATACATGCTGACCACACACACACACACACACACACACACACACACACACACACACACACACACTGACGATTAGAAAGAGAAGAAATAGAAAAGAGAGGAGCAGATTGGGTGCAAGAGAGGGGAACAGGGGACGCTAAGCCATGCCGCTCTGCTCTTTAAGGCATGTGGAAATGAATATGAGTCTGCCACGTAATCAGCTTATCCCAGGACCCTGCTCGGTGCCTCGCTTACGCAACGCTCACACCATCTGAGAGACTTTCATTTAGTTTTCATTTAGCTGGCTGAGAGACTGATATACCACATTCACTGCCGGCTCACCACAGCTGGGCTCAGCCACATACATCCTGCTTTAATCACGCCTGCTGCTCTATAACCCTGTGTGTGTGTGTGTGTGTGTGTGTGTGTGGCTGGGTGGGTGGGTGGGTGGAATTGAGGCAGACAAGGGGTTATGAGAGGTTGAGTGTGTGTGTGTGCATGTGTGCGTAAATATTTTGCTTGTTTATTTAAGTGTGTGCTTGCATTGAGCGAGTTTAGAAAGGTGCATGCGTCAAATCCCGCTCAGCCCATCTGTCCGTCATCTGTTACAGACGACACGTTTAAGAAGTCAAAGAATCAGTCGTGTCCTTGCTCCTGCTGCTTCTGCAATCACAATCACAGCCTCTTCAAGTAAGAGGTATCAGTGGGCCCCCTTTTCCCCCATTGTTCCATGTCTTTCACACACCATCTTGATTTTTTAGCGCCTGTAATCTAAATTTAGAATATCTTAAAAGGAGGTGGTAACATGGTCGCACTCAAAAAAAAAACAGAGTCAGTGTGAGATCCCTCGTGGCCTTAATGCTAAACTCATAGACTTTCACATAGCAGCTTTTGAAAAAAGCCCCCCCCCCAAAAAAACATGAAACGCAGAGACATCTCAAGACCCCCCAAGTCAACATTCAGACTGAAAAAAAGCAGTTTCATCAAGATCCCAAAAAACAATCCAGCAAAAAACCCTCAGCAAATTTAAAACCTGGCTGACTGTGTTTGAGGAGTAAATCAAGGCGCTGCCAGGTTTTATGGGCATGTTGGCGTGGTTGATCCTGTCAGGAAGTAGGTGTGAGTGATGCTCAATACATAGTGTTCTTTGTGACTTTGCTGCGCTCGTGTGCATTCGACATAGAACACACAGCTGTCACTGATGTTCTGTTGGCTTTGATCCCTGTTTGTCACAGAACCAAAATTTAAATTTGAAACAGATTTTCGACTAAAATCGAATGTTTCTGACCTTAAATTGATTTCTGTTGTCCACTCGGAGCGCGTTTCATCTACCCTACGTCTCCTTTCAGTGACACTGAGCTACACTTCTTCAGAAATGATGAGCACAAATCCTACATAATTTCTTACATTGAAATGACCTTTATTCTGATGCTGATGTCAAACTTCAGTAATGTGGTGAGACAAAGCTCAAAAGTTGACGGCATGAAAGTAAAAAAGACATTTTCGACGTTTTTCCTGGACGAAAAATCCTCATTTTTTTCCCTTTTCTTTTGGTTAAGCCAATTGGCTGAAGGAGCTCGACTGTCAGGGCAAAGGGTTCCGCCCTCTCATAGTCGTTGTAGAAAGGAGGGACGATCCAGGTGCAACTTTCTCTCTCACGGCTAAGACTTCATGAGTGTTGTGCATCTTCACATCACTCCTCACATCTGTCCTCATTGCAAAGTGTCCCCCATGTGACACAATGTGAGTGTGTGTGTGTGTGTGTGTGTGTGTGTGTGTGTGTTTCCATTATTGTATCCCATCCTTCCAAACAGTCATAAATACCAGCAATTCTCAATTACACACTTGATTTCTTCTCGATAACCAGATATGAAAGCAGAACTGATCTTATACAGATAAATCACATTAACTGGTGCACATCCTCCAGCACAAACCATTATCACACTTCCTTCCTGTGATTGCAGCTCTAGCATTCACTGTAAGTGACGTATTGCAGAGTTTATAAAGCTTTCCCTGGGAGAGTAATTACGCTGCGTATGCACATCACATCTACTGATGTGAAACGCAAATGAAAAGAGGAATCAATCTGAGTGGAATCTCCCTTGTAAAACTCCAAACTCATCTCTGCTCCACATGGAATGGTATGTTGATTGGGTGTAATACAAAACCTGAGAGCTTTATTAGGGTCTGTCGGGTGTGCAGACTAGACGAGGAGTGTTTTCAAGTGATGGTGCACCCACGTCTCTTGTCTGGAGGAGAGACAAAGGAGGCTTTCTGCTCCCTGGACAGTTTATCCACTCTGGTAACAATAGAAGCACACACTCCTTGTCTGTGTATATGTTGAGGCCTGTCTCTCAGCAGTGGGTTTCACCACAGCTGGTTGAAATGCACAAGGTGGGGTAGATGCTAGAATTTCTTTTTTTCTGTTTTTTTCTGTTTTTTTTTTTTAAGAAAAAGGAAAATGCATAACAGGTATGTCTACCGAGGAAGGAAGAAGAGAGAGAAGTTAAATTATGCACTCCATCGTTTACAGAGGCCTTTGTCTCATGCTAACGTGCAGCGAGTGCGACGGTTTGTTGCCAGATTGGGGGTCAAAGTTCAGGAGGATCTTTGAAAGCAAACAGGCTGGTGGTTGGTGTTTGCTTGAAGAGATCAAAGTATTTCTTCCATATTTGTTCCAAAATCAGGAGAAAGTCATGGGAGGAAATGTGCATAAATCTTCTGATTGTTAATCCCCCTCAAAAATGTGTCGCCAAAAAAAAGGGGCTATACAGCCGTTAATTATTAAGTTACATAATTACATTTATTTAAAAATCAGTCCCAGATTTTAAAAATTCAAACATGAATAGGATCACTCACTAAATATCCTGGAGGTATTTACGATGTACAAGCAAGCGCTCTGGCTCCAGCTCCGTGCTCGTCCCCGTGTGTTCTCCAGCTTCGTTGTTGCATGTTTTTTGCAGTTTCTTGGCGTTGTCTCCCTCGTCCAAAAGCACGCCTTCAAAATAAAATCAGTACCAACTCATTAACGCCAAACACATTAAGACACACTAAAATCATGCAAATAAAATATTCATGATAAGTAGAATGGTACAAGATAGGGCAAAATGCCGAATACACAGTTTTCCAACGGCATTTTTTCTTTTGTTTTTAAAAAAATGTGAATCTCCAAGCCGAGACACTTTGTGGTTTTGTTTTTTGTTTTGTTTTTTGATGGCACATCAGGTTTTACTGCCTTGGGGATGAGGAACCGTTATTAGCAGCAGGTGGCAGATGCCGCCCCTCCTTATCAACAAGGTTTATGGAGCGCCGCTGTAGTGCAGAAACCACCTGCGTTATGTGCAGTGTGAGATGAGATAAGTGTTGCTCACTGAATATTAATTATTAACTGAAAAATTATTTTGCGAGCTTATCTGTACCGTATTTAAACACCAAATTTCACCCCCAGATTCCTGAGAGTTGTCAAAAATAAGTCTGAAACAAGTATTTTCCACTGGAAGCTGCTCGGTTATCACTGATTCATTCTCACTTGTTTTGAGAGTGTAGGATTTTAGGATAATCGATGACCAAAATAAAGGATTTTTATCCTTTTTTTCATTGTGGTGTCGTGAAACCATCAAAACCTGTCAATGATGCAGAAAATGCAAAAAAAAAAAAAGGAAATGAATAAAATGAGAGTTGAGGGTGAAGAAGAACAAAAAGAAACGAGCGTGTAAACATCACAAAGTTTTACGACCGCCATTTACCTGCCACACGGAAACTAAATGGTCGTGTGGCCATTTCATACAACGGTGTAAAAGGCTAATTTGGTGCTAATAGACCACTGTCTGGTTTTATAAGCATTTACATGCAACCGCTAGAACTTAACAAGGGAGTGCTTTTTTTTTTTTTCCTCTAAGTGGCACTACATGAAATGTTATTTTCTCGAAGAAGGATGTAGTTAGATGGGTGTGAGGGCGGTGGGGAGAGGAGATGGGATTTTATGCAACATCTCAGGCTGGAGATCCATACATCCATGCATTTTCTACAGCTTATCCTGTTAAGGGTCATGGGGGGAGGGGGGGGGGGGCTGGAGCCTATCCCAGCAGTCTTCAGGCAAGAGGCGGGTTTCACCCTAGATGGGTCACCTGTCCATCACAGGGCCAACACAACTTCAAGAAATTACTTCAGATTTGGCTCAAATGTCCACTGGGACGCTTGGATGAACTGAATGGGTTTTGATGCTCAAAGGTCAAAGTCCTGCTCGCTGTCGTATTCACAGCGACGTTACGTTTCAGAAACGTCTTGACAGAACTCCATAAACTTTAGCTGGGACTGGAGGATGAACTGAAAGGACTGTGTTGGTCAGAGGTAAAAGTCACTGTCACCTTATAAATGCAACATCTCAGGAACGCCTTGAGGAAATTTCTCCATCTGCCACAAACGTCCCCCGGGACTCTCGGATGCACTGGAAAGATTTTGAAGGTTCAAGGTCACTGTGCCTACGACAACAACAACGATGCAGGTAGAGGCACTTTTCAGTAGAAAGCAATGACATAAATCAGTTGAACAGCGTTGCAGTGTTATTGCACTCCCCGATGTTTTAAAACTGCTGGCGATAAAACAACTTTGCAGATCTCCAAATTATGAATCATACTGGGATTATCTCGCCCTGAAAACTGCTGCTGCTGGGGGGATTGTGGGGAACCAGTCTGGCACCTTTCTATATTAATAACCAACATGCTATCATAACGAGAGATTTTTTTAATTTACTGGGGAGCAATTAAATAAATAATATTATGATGCGCTGCATTACAGAATTCCGTGTGTCTATTATGTGTTCTAGGCTGCAGATTAATTAAGAGGCCAACGTTAGCACTTCAACACCCTTGTAGTGGCGATCGACTTGTCATCATTGTACAGATTCATGTCATGAGTGTCAGACACTGAGGCAGGCAGGGGGGAAGAGACAAAGAGGCAGGCAGAGCATTAGAGGATTATCTGATGTTCCTGCAAAATGAAAGAAAAAAATATCGTCATATTTTCACGGAAGTGGAGGAATAAAAGATTATTCACATTCCACCACCCACACTACAAATGTGATTTGCGGTTACTGCTAGCTTTGGGTAATAAGAGAACTGGGGAAGCAGCGAAACTCATTATCATAAATAGAGAAGAACCTGAGAACACCGAAACGTACCACTTAAGTATGTGATCGCGAACATATCTGAATAAGTAGCAATAGAGATGCCGCAAGCACGTTGGTGGTCTTTATGAAATGTGTCAGGGCTCACGAAAGCCGCTGCTCGTCAAAGTAATCGTTGCACTAAAGTACCAATATTCTCCAATAAGAAATCCTAAGATCATCAACCACCTCAGTCTTGCACCAAGTGTGTGTATTTATTTTTCATGATGTTTTGGTGGTGAAAAGTGCGTGACAAAGCAACAAGTCAAAGCAGCAACCGCTGTGAGTGCATGTGTGCGTGCGCGCCTCCTCATGAAGTCCCTTCATTTGCTTGCACGTCATCTCCTTTTCTTTCTCGATTTGTCTCTCAACTGGAACCCATTTCCTCAAAGAATCCTCCTGAGATTAAAATTATCATAAAATCCATCTCTACAAATCGTCTTAAGTGCATTGATGGAAGGATGTTCTTGGAGGGAGCTCAGCTTTTGAAGCAGGAGAGTCACAAATGACACGTTTCACTGAAATTGTTCTTGGTCAAGTCTGTACTTCATTTACAGTTGTTGTTTTTTTCTGTCGCCGGGATTTATGCTCACGTCCATCTCCAGATGCTTGTCTAGATTTGGTAAAATACTGAAAAAAAAAAAAAAAAACTTAAGTTCTTAAATATAATTTAAATATAATTGTTTCTATGAAAAATTGCAAATCACAATTTGCCTTAAGGGGCTTTACAATATTTGCGAAGGTACAACAGCTTCTGTCCTCGGACCCTTGATGCAGCCGGTATATTTATATCATTATATTTAGATATGTTTACGTCGAGCAGCTTCAGACGTGTGCGCCTGGCCCTGGCCGCCTCGCTGTCACAGCTACGGGAACATATTAGACTCTTTAACTCCCCTGTTTTCATCCAACAGCTGGTCACTGGACAGATTAAGATTTTACACACAACAAAACCACATGATCCAGTTATATAAGATATAATATATCGTGCCATGTATTAGATTAAACCATGTGACAGTATATACAGTAGACAAAATTAGCTCCATCTTAAAGCTACAGTGCGGACCATGACATCGTAGGCTCTCCTTTAGGCTACTCTGCAGTACCGATTTCACCGGGTTACAGTTTGACACTGTTCAAATTTGATCCACTTATGAATATAATTTTTGGGAAGTGATGTGCCGCTGGCCTGAGCCGACTCAACGGTTATCGTTTTTGCCTGTAAAATTGTGTTTCAATTCGTGTGGACTTCACGCAACGCTCTCGCAACGTTACTGGCTGGCCTTTCAGGAAAGGATGCCTTAGCTTAGACGATATGTCAGGAAGTCTTTGAGAGCCACAAGATTCAATTATTTATCCATATTTAAGTTAGCGGGTGGTATGGCTTGGAACCGAAGGGTCGCGGGTTTGATCCTCACTTCCCCCTGTGACCGTGTCAAAATGTCCTTGAGCAAGATACGGAACCCCTAATTGCTCCTGATGGCCCTGTGACAGACTGGTGACCCATCCAGGGTGAACCCCCGCCTCTCACCCAATGACAGCTGGGATAGGCTCCACCCCCCTGCAACCTTTAACAGATAAGCGATATAAAAAATGGATGGATGGGTTTAAGTTAGCAGACGGCGAATTGGAGGTTATCATCTCTGCTCATGTAGCATGCAGGAATGTTGCCTGGTACATTGATGACCTGGCTGTCATGGCAGCTACTTGAATGTAAAGAGATGTTCATTTATATGAAAATAAAATGGGCTACAGCTTTGAAATTGCGTTAAAATAAAACAAAATCAAAGACTTGAATAGTTGTGTTATGCCTGTTTTTCTGAGAGATTTTGAATGCAGGATTTTTAGCTTTGTGATATTTGCTGAGCACAGGAACCATCGCTGCTCCAACATGATAGCAACTTGGATTAGGAAGGAAACGGAAAACTGTCAACCCCTGAAAGCATGTCAGTACCGAAAAGGACTAATTATTGACAAAATATACATAATTTATACTTAATGGTAACATCCAGTGAGTGGTTCATTGACCTCACCTCCGAAGAAGTCGTCAGTCTTTTATTTCATCATAAAACCTTGTGACATGCAGATCACCGCTGCTCCAAACAGAAGACAGCATCTCTGCTTGACGGACAAATCTAACACCTTACCGGACTTCATGTGAGGCCGTACAAGAAAAAGAAAAAAACACTTCTCCATTGTGAATTCTTTTTTCTCACCCAGTAACTCCTGCACATTGGCTTTACCGTGCGCCCTGCAGGTCCGGGCATGTCAGGAGTGCATGTGTGAGGCAGGTAAGTATGTTGTGTGGTTCTCTCTTTCATGTGTGCCATCAGTGTGGGCCATAGTTCCTCTGACAGCTACGTCAGTACCCTCATCCTGGCTGCCGGGTGAGAAAATAAACAAAAAGTGGTTCAATCACTCACCCTTTTGTGTGAAGCGTTGGAGAAATGGTGTTTTTTTTTTTTTCTTTGTACGTTTGTCCAATCGCTTACGTACATTTCCCCGAATGGCTGATCAAAGCAGCTGTTGCACTGGAAATTTGAAAAATACCAAAAAGAACTCTCTTCAATTCACCAACTTTGGTTTCTTTCTTTTTTTTCCAATAGCCTCCATTTTATATATGATCTTAAGACTCCAGATCGGTTCCAGACACGAGCACGAATTTAGACGGGGAATAATATGAATATCTTTCACCCGTATGTAGTTTGCTATATTTAAGAAACGCATAAAGTTGTCCTTCACTTTCTTGTATAGGGAAACCTTTTGCTCCCAATGTTATTTGAGCACACATCCAGCTGATCTGGAGTCAGACACTCTCCCCTTGCACAACAAAATGTGTGTTGTAATTGCGTTTTCTTGTTCAAAAGTCTCTTTTTCATGTGAACCAAGGATTCCAAATCAGTACCAGACATTTGTTCTCGACGGTAAATCTGTAACACATTTCTTTTTTATCACTTTTGCTATTTTGTATGAATATTTACTCAAACAAATATTGGTTTTCATGATCGTTAAACTGCATGTTTCCCTCCCCTAATTCAATTTTATTTCGAGATATAGACGAAGAACTATTTACCCTGATGGGGTTTTGAACACGCAACCTTCTGATCTGGAGTCAGATGCATTACCGAATATTTTAATAGTTTCCATTGCAAAAGACCTTGGGACTAAAAAATCAGTACCAGATGTTCGTACGAGACGGAAAACCTAGGAAGCACCATTTTTAATGCATTTGATCTTCTCCTACAGAATATTTTGTATGAATATTTCAGGTGTCCCTTGATTACATAAAAGGACTCCGTGGTGCAATGGCAGCACGTCTGACTCCAGATCAGAAGGTTGTGTGTTAAATCACATCAGGGTCAACAGGTTTAATTCCTTTTTTATTTAACCTGTTGATTGAAGAGAACCTATTCAGATCTTGTCTATTTGATATTAACTGTGGGGTGGAGGGATTATCGACTGTCAAAACTCACAGTGACTAAATATCTGTGATGGGACAAAGCAATGAATTAGTACTTTTCCCATCCAGCTGATTATCTAAGTATGTTACCATCCATTCGCAGGCACAGGGAGACTCCACACCGAGGGACCCGTGCTGGAGCTCGAACCCGGAACCTTCTCGCTGTGAGGCGACAGTGCTAACCACTGAACCACCGTGCCCCCCCCCCCCCAACAATGTTACATATTATTTCAATGAGATTACATAGAAAAACATGTATTTATTAAAATCACTATTTCTTATTCATACAAATCTATATATCTGTAGAAGGCTGATCAATATTTAATAAAGACTATTAGTTTTCTCTTATTTCATATTTAAACCCCTCTTCTTCTTTAAGTCTCCAAAGGGACTGAACCCTGCCAAACCATGGAGGTAGAATAAATATTTCAAAGCACACAAAGTTAAAACCTCACCGGAAGACGTATTCACACCAACTTGAATATGGACACATGCTGAACAGCTCACTTGATAGATACATCATTCAAGATGCTCCAGCCCTAAAAATATGACCCAGTGAATCATTTATGGGTTAACAATCAAAGTAGTTCTTGCAGGCAGGCAAGAGGCAGCGCGGTGAAGAAGACTCAGCTGAGAAAAAGAAACGATTTTCTTTTTACTTCAGCCGACCTGAAACTGTTACAGCATGTTTTTGCAGCGCGTGCAGTGTTTTAGGTATCTATTGACCTGATGTTTCATGCTGAGACATTTGAAGGTAGCGTTTATATGCTTCCAAATAAAACCTCAAGATGGTGTCGGAGCTTTCATGAATTGCTCTTTTTTTCTTTTTCTTTTTTCTTGAGCTATGAGAAACCTGTCAATAGTTTGATCTGACAATATATCCAGCTGCTTTCTTTAGCCGTATCTGACTTCAGAAGAAATCTATCTTCTTTACTGAATTTACCAGCAAGATACGGATTCTTTTTGATTAAGATGTCCTCCAAAACAGTGAAAGAAAAGGGCACGTAGTGGTTTGTGACTCAGTGTGCAGGGAGATGAAGATAGAGCGAGAGACATAGAGAGAGAGAGAGAGAGAAGAGAAAAGGGTGAGCGCAGCATGCTCAAACAGGCAGAAGCAGTGAGGTGAGCACGAACCATAGCGCTGTACTAATGTTTTCTTTCAAGCCATTAATCTCTCGCTGGCCGCACGGCAAAAACAGGGCCTGGATGAGAAGGCGGCTGTAATCACACAGACTAAGCTTGCCAGTAGCTGACTGACCATCCCGGGCCTCCTGTCGAAATCCAGGGCTGAATTCACGCATGCCATCCTCGGCCTCAGTGAACACAGCCGCACATGACTGCATGGAGAAAGCATGAAAACGAGACAATATAGTCAGATGAAGAACAAAACTATCTCCTCCAAAGATTGATTGCGAGTGTAACTGTAGTTACATTAGCGCTTCAAATGTGAATTAGACATCAGCATATATCTCAACAACACATGTAATGCGTTCACGGCCAAAAACATTGAATAAACTGATCTCTTAAAGCTATAATGGGTCATTTCTGTCGCCATCCTGTGGTAGGGAGAGTTATTACAGAGGCGGTGATGTCTGACTGCTGTAGCTTACTCCAGCATTACTGCTGCACTGTAAAACATTGGCTAAATGGATTTTAGCGCTACACGGCACCCACGAAATGAGTGGTTTCACTGTCAGAATGTGATCAGTTGGTCTGATAACAAGTGGAATGTCTTGCAGAATCACACCACTAAATACTTTATCAACATTCAAGTTAGCAGAGCGCTAACTGGAAGTAGCTGTCTCGGCCAAGATGAGTCCAGCCATGATGTGTAATGTGAACATAGTGATGGACGAAGGAATCTTTGAAAATTTGGAGCAGCTCCACGACCACATTCGCTTTGTTTTCTTCTATTTTTTGACTGTAGATTTATTTTTCTTTTCTCCTTAAATGTTCCTCAGTATCTGAAATGACCAACTCGCCACAGAACCGTCTCAGTTTGTGCTCCCTCTCCATCCCGCTCATGTTATAATGGACCCGATGTATTTCAGACCAACACCAGGGCGTTCTTAGCCCATAGAGCACGTGCAGCATGTATCAGTCTGGTAATGTGACAAAAGCCAATGCAAGTGATGAATTGTGATGAATTACTAAATGACTGAATATGCAGAGATGGATGGAAGCCAGTTGCCTTGAAGCCAATGTACCAAATCTCTTTTAAATAGTGATAAAGTGCGTGTTTACCTTACACTCAGAACAGAACTACTACTATCTGTAACTTCACTCCCCATCACTTCAAATGCAGAGTGTACTTCTGATAAAACACGGCTTTAAAAGATCGCCACAAGCAGGAGCCACAGACGAGTTACGGCAAGAGAGCGCAACAGCATAGAATAGATCAATTAGCTGGGGGAGGGGTAAATGGCACCGCAAAAAAGAAAGCAAGAGAAGAGGATGACCTGCAGGAATATGGGGAGGAAGAGGAAGAGCGTAGGAGGTTTGGACTGATGGGTGGACGGCGGTGAAATCGCCCACGGAGCCTCTTTGTTGAGATAACTGAGTAGTATCAGTGCCGGGGGGTGACGGGAGGGAATCACTATCTCTTCCTGAATGCTGGGGGCATGCTCACATGTTTGTGAACGTCTGTCTTTGATACTCATATATGCCACTCAGCAACTACACACACACACACACACACACACACACACACACACACATATTTCTTCCTCCCATGCTGCCTTGTCGTCATGGACTTCAAAGTCCTAAAGCTAACTGGGAATGGGACCACCACGGTTAGTTAAGTAGAGACATGATCCATGTCCTGATCATAGTGGCGGTGGGGGGGCTGAGGAGGAGAGAGAGAGAGACAGAGGGAGAGGAGGTGAAGATCTCACATGGGACTGACAGACAAAGGAGAGGAAATCAAGAGGGAGATATGAAAACGTGGAGGGGAGAGGATCGACAGCATGCCGTTGGAGGGACGTTGTTCCCTTTTGAAGAGGACACTGCAAACTTCAAAGGCTCTTCTTTAAAGCCTTGCCTGGAGACCGGAGCCCTCCATCCTCATCCTCCTCATCCTTCTTTTCTTCTGTCTCCCACACTCTCTCTTTCTCCCTCTTACTTTCTCAACCCCCATTCATCCATTAGAACAGCAGGTAGAGGAACGAGACAAAAGGAACGAAAAGCCAGTCAAATTGGCTGTGTCTTTTCTTAGAATCCCTCTTCTTTTGTTGTTGCTCGAGCTCAATTAGAAGCTCGCGGCTCCAACGGTTTCAGAGTCAGAGATGTTAGAAAAGGTGTACACAGGCCTGAGTGAAGAATCAGAACAGAAACAGAGGAGAATGTGTCTCTGTGTTTGAAGCCTGCCGTGGCAGGGAGACATCGCTCACATTATTTATCTGCTGTCACATGGAAAGGAAGTGTTCCCAAAAAGTCAATCTCAGGATTTAGGAAATGTGAAATTTATGAATTTGTTTGATGTAAAATGTCATCCAAAATATGTCCCCGTTACATTCTTTAAAGGGGACATATTAGGAAAACCTTACTTCTCAGCGCTGCAGTACTTTGTGTGGGGATCTGGGGCATCTAGAAATCCCTCTAATAACAGTTTGTTTTTGGCCGCTTCCCTCAGAAAGCAGGAGATTCAGCGAGCCATTCTTTCGGCGGCCTTTGCTACTTCACAATTTGTGCTTTTGTGAACAATAGAAGTCTGAGCGCGCTGGCAGGGCTGGCGGTTAATTTGTTCCTTAAAGAGGAATCATCTGTTAAAAGCTGCAAATGAGGGAAATTTACATATAAAAAAAGCGGCCTCTAATGAAGGAAATTACTTTACCAGTCAAGGAGACCTAAAGTTTGTGGTCTTTATCTACCTTCACGCAAAGAAAAAAGAGGTTGAATTTCTCCAAATTTTGTGGCGCGATCTAGCATGAGCCAATGAAGAACCATTACATTTAGGAGAAGATCTGTTAATGCAGTGAAAAAAGTTGTTCTGGGTTGTTGTGTGTGTGTGTTTTGTTTTTATTGGGTTTGCCTAAGTATTTGTCTTCAGCCATTTAGCATGAGCTAACGCTAGCGACTGGTTTTCTCCAGTGTTATTGGTGTGCTTGGTGCATCATCCATAATATCAAAGTTTGTACTTTGTTGCATGCATGCAACATAAAATTTCTCTTAGCATCACTGTTGAATAACAAGTGAGTTCAAATGAGAGAGCAGATGTAGGGGCTAGCAGTGTTAGCATGTTGTGCAAAAGAGCTTAATATCTCTCCAGCAGTGCAAGCGTGTATTTAATTCTAGAGGCAAGGGGGAAAAGAAGAGAAAATTACAGGTAGTTTGTGAAAAATAGTACAATTTGAGTGTAAGAGTTGCTTTTACTCCACTACTCCAGCTGAGCGGGACGCCGGAGGTGGAGAGAGTTTGGCATCTTTCACAACCTGGTGTGAATCAGCCCACTCTTGTTGGCTCACACAGAACCAGAGAGCCGCAGCCAGGGTTCTGGCATCGAGCTTACAGTTTTACTTCCAGGGTTCAGTTTTCTTTTTTTTTCCTGCTCTCTTGACGTTGAACAACTCGAGAGTACCGCATCCTTCAGGCCCGGTAGCTCCATAGGTTTGGTACAGCTTTTAAACCGTGGGGAGGACTGGACATCGTTAATGGCCATGAGGGAGCCTGGGGTGTTAATGATCCCTTCACTCTGTCCACATTAAAAACTTCCTTGCTGCTAAGAGCTGGTTTGCAGTGTGCAGATGCATGGCTGCATCCATCAGCGGCAGATTAATATGACAGGAGTCCTCTGGAGCCCAGCTGCTACCAGCTAACACACCTGATAGAACTAACATGGTATCTGATGTAGCTTTTCAATCCAGACTGGACTTCAAAGACGCTTCCTCTTCCTTGCTTCTGGTTTTAACATCCAGCAACGATGATTTATTTTGAGATCTCAAGCTTTCATCAGACTACAGTGCAATGATTATGAGAACAAAGACAGCAGGGCGATGTCAGGTATTCTAAGAGGCCTGCCAGGGTTCAGCGGCTGAAAAGCCTCTCTGATGAATATATAATCATACTGTATAAAAAAATGAAAAGACTTTGTGACTTTACTGAGTCTTTTTATTGAGTGGAGTTGACAAATGTATGTGTTTTATTGCAAAAAATGATCCAGGCTCAACTTTCCTCCCCAGCCTTGATGTGTTTTTTTGGGATAGTACATCTGTATCTGGAATCAATTCCTAATCTCTACCCTGCATGTGTTCTTCCACACAGCAGAATTCTCAATATAGTGAAAAGTTCATACACATGGATGCAGCTGGTCCTATAGAGCCTTAACTCTACTAAAACCATAATTCAAACCAGCATCGAATAAGTATTCCAGTCCCAGAGTAGTGAGCGTTCCTGAGAGGCCTGAGCACAAATCCATATGACTTTTCCTCCCCGTGGTTTCAGATCTAATTAATACAGAATGGTTCTAAACGTTCCCATTACACGTAGCCCAATCAAAAACTAAACTTCCATTTTCCCTCAATGGACCTCCAATGAGCAGGCGGCATTTAAATGAAATGGTGGTAATATCATGTTGCAGGCAATAGCGAGAGAAGATGAGAAGTCTGACAAGGAGAAGTGTGAGTGTGTGTTGGCGTGTGTTCATGGGAGGGCGCTAAGGGAATGAAATTATTTTCCAATCCTATCAAGGGAAAGCAAGGTGGCACATTGGCATTCATTATCAGTCCACGTTTAATCAAGAAACTCTGTGATTAAGTGGAGAACCAAGCAGCTTGTCTTTTCTCTAAATTGAGTTTGTCCTGTGTGTGTGTGTGTGTGTGTGTGTGTGTGGGGGGGGGGGGGGTCCTGAATTGTACCAATCAAAGTTTTGCAACATGCAATTTAACCCCCCTCTAGCATGTTTTTTTTTTTTCCATCTTTGGTGTCTGAGAACACATTCTCCACAATACCTGCTGGGATGTCAGTCAGTTGAGGAACTTCTGTACTCCAGGCTGAAAAGATGAGATTTCTGAACGAACTGGTCGGAAAATATTGCTCAAATCTCTCTGACTGATGAATCCGACGGAACTTTGGGAAAACCCCTGACTTTCACATGGAGTGAAGTTTACAAAATGGTTCGGAAGAGTTTGCCGTCTTTCTTAGACGAAGCATCGCAATACTTTCAACAAGATTTCCGTCTGGCGCCCCCATGAGGGTTTTAGTTTTTAGAAGTTCTGACCACGGGATGGGTTGCCATCACATTTTGCACCAACTTCCTTGCCAGTATAATCTACATTATTGCTTTGATGTCTCAAAGATGGTCTGCACATTGGACATGATATTGCGTTCAATTTTCAATTTTATTGTTTTCGTCTCAATAATTTTCTTATACCAGTACATAAATGTACAATTATATATGTGCAAATATGTGTGTATATATATGTGTGTGTGTACACATATATAGAAATACATATACATATATCTACAAATACATATATAGATACATACCTGTAGCTACATAGATACAGTGTTTTTTCTTCGTTGTCTTCTTTTACTCAAGTATCTGTTCTTCTACTCTTCTTCTACTCTAGCGTGTTGAGGCATCGATGTTTTCGTCAGCATCATGGCTCCAGGTCCCAGCAGTTAGCAGCTCTAAGAGTTGTGGCATTCCTCGCACATGCAGGCGTGAAGAACTGGGATAACATGCAGCAAATCTCAACCGGGAGGCAGAGATGGAGGGTGATGGAACCGCCGGACCTTTGCCCGCTACCATGGACATCTGCCATTTGACCAACCCAATGTCTGCCCACTCAGTCCAGTCCCCGGTACCTTGACCCCCCCGCAGGCCAGCTGAGCCTGCAGCACAATGTGATTAGTTAGTATCAGTAGAGATGACCGTCACTGAAGTGTTCTGGGACCTCCTGGTAAAACAGGTGGAGTGTTTTTGCAGTAAGTGACACAGACAGATAGATAGACAGACAGACACACACACACACACACACACACACAGTGTATGTGTGTGTACGTACAGCATTATTCATGATGTAACATGAAACTTTATCACTGTGTAGCACTTTATACTTTAAGGAAGCCTTTTTTTTTACTCTGTTTTACCCGATGCAATCAGCAACTTTTATTCCTTTTATTGTATTTTTTATACTGTTTCTTTATTTACTGTTTTTCTTGGGAGACATTGCAACGTAATTTCGTTCTGTGTGCACTTTGCGTATCCGAAGACAATCTGAATCTGGGATTTTCTATTGCATCTCAGATTCAGGCCAGTCCTCAGACAACAGGAACAAAAAGTCGGATTTGCTCATCATACTAAGAACATTTTTTGGTTTAAATACGAATGTTTTGTTTATTTCTAGGGAGAGGTCATCCCCTTTATGGGGGGGGGGGGCGCACTTGTTCACAACTGTGGACAACAATGAAGTTTGCCTTGATAGATTAATCATGACAGTCTCATTATTATAGGGGGGATTTCAGGTTGTAGGTTAATCAAATAGTCAAAAAAAATTATCACACTTTTGCGATTCAATTGGTAGGGAATGATGCAATGAATAAGCTCAGACAGATCTAGAAACCAGGGGTGGCGTGGCTCAGAGGTAGAGTGGCCGTCTAGCAAGCAAAGGGTCGCTGGTTCAATCCTCACTTCCCCTGGTGACCGTGTCCTTGAGCAAGATACTGAACCCCTAACGACTCCTGAAGGCCCTGCGACGGACTGGTGACCCTTCCAGGGTGAGCCCCGCCTCTCTCCTAATGTCAGCTGGGATAGGCTCCACCCCCCCTTGTGACCCTTAAAATGGATGTTGTTGTTAATTTTGTTGTAGATTTTTGAAGATGTTTTTCAGAAATTTGGGAAAAATTGTAGAAATTATTGCAAACGCGCATATTAGGGCATATTTGTACAATTGAAAAAACATGATGCATTTAGAGTGGCGCAAAAAAGAAAGACAAACTATGGTCCTAGTGACAAAACGTAGCATTTTACTATGACTTACAAGTACTTTTTCTTTTACCATTTGCTTATTACCTCCTTAAGGTAAATTAAAAATTATATTTATTGTCAGGTTTCATGTATGGAGCAGTGTAAAAAACAGGTCCAAAATGTTTCAGAGTTCATCACCATGTATCCAGTATTGGAATGAAACATAGAAACCCTTTGTAGAGAGAGACTGGAGCAGATGGTTCTTAGTGATGTCTGCTGCCATAACGTTTCTCCTCCCCAGAATACCACGATCAACGATTATGTTCTTCCTCCATCTCGATCGGTTTCTCTTTACACAGCTAATGACTCCAAAATCCCCAGCCAACGTACGGCCTGGCCCTGCTGGTTGTTCATGCTCGGAGGAACTGTCCAGAATCCCCCAGAGTATCATCCAAGATAAGCAACATTTTGCATAATTAGCTCACGCTTCCCTGCCAAATGTAAAAAGCATCATTAAGCTTTAGAACCTCGTGAACTAAATTACTGATATTATACCTGACTCATGAAAAGGCTTTTAGAAAAGTGGAACGATAATAAAGGAGACAGAAAGGCCACATAAGACAAGACAATACAATACTGGGAACAAATTCAATTTCAGTTGGACATGATTTACTTCTTTCTAACCTCTGATCCCAAGTCAGCTGAGCTCACCTCCTCCACAGGAATGAATTACACCGGTTTCAAGGCTTTTTAAGCTCATGAAAAACTATGAAATATGGCTTTTCTCCTCTGTCCTCCTTCACCTTGAAAGAACACGCTAACATTTTGAGAAATAAAGCTTATTTATCATTTTTATTGCCAGAAAAAAAGCAGATAGACACCCTCCTTTCTCCTGACCCCCACTGCATGGCTGACCGCTAGTTAGCATAGCTACAATGAACACTAGCAGCATTGCAGCTGTTTAAAGTCATCAAATATACTTTAATTTTTGCTTCCTTGTTGCTAAGCTAACTGCAGGGACTACATATGATAGAAGTTTCTGTGTTCCTTTAAACTTTAGACACCAACTTGACACCGGCTAAAGATAGTTAGTTTGATTCACACTGAGCAACACTGAGAGCTGTGACGTGCGTTTCTTTGCTGAGGACAGAAAAGCACATACGTCATTGAGCATGTTTACATGGCTCCTTATTGATTTCATCTTCTCCAATCCCACTTCACTTTTATTTGCTGTCCCATCTATTCTGGGTAGGATTTTCCACATTGAGATGACCTATAAGGCTTTTATCCATATAGCATTCATGCTATCACCTCATGCTAACCTCCCTCCATGACATGCATGATCTCTTTTAGGATCTGAAGTTCCATGTGGCTGCTAGTTGGCGCTGAAGCCGGAGAAAATGACAAATATAAAGCTGAGGTCGGATCTTGGACAACGTCTTCAGCTTCATCATACCATAATTGGGGTTTGGACCGGTGCGTTGTCCTGACGCACCTTTGTGTCTGCTCTCTCTGCTTGAACACTTTGTTTGGGTCAGTGCGGCGCTATGTGTCCACCCTAGTCTGGCCCGAGCTTAAGCTCCAGTCGTGAGCTCTTATGAGGCCTGACAGCTTGTTTACCTTGGATGCCATTTCCTTGACGTTTCTGCATGGTTTGGCGTTGACTACCAGATGATGGCCAGCAGCTTTACTGAATTAACTCAGCTGCTACAAAGAGAGAGGAGGAAAAGACGAGGCCGAGGAGGAAAAGAAACAGGGGACAGGGAATATTACAAAGTAATATACATGTACACATGTTGACTTTTAATTCCCCCCCTCCTGACACATGGCGTTTCCTTTTGGTAACCTTGACAAAGAGGATAAAATTCTGGTTGCACTTTGGCAGAAACTGCAGGCTCAGAGTGCAAACATGCAGCACAGAGGGGAGCAGACAGATTGGGAAATGTTAGGTGCTACAGCAGCTCCAGTATAAATGATGTTTCCTATTGGCTCCCTGCTCCACCACCCCCCTATATGGAACCCACCCCGGTGTACAGACTGCCGCTGGGCAAATATCACATACCATATTTGAACATAGTGACCCGATTCCTTAGAAAAGACTAGAAAGGGGAGTATTCACTTAAAACAACAAATCAGGACCCCTCCAGGTTAGATACGGGAGAAGACTAAACGCATGTGAGCTTAGTCATCTTGACATATGCGCGCGCGCGCACACACACAAACACACACACACACACACACACACACACACACACACACACACACACTCTTGAGTAGGTGAATGCATGTTCAAGTCCTTGTCAAAGAGGGTGTTTGCAGATTTTTCAGAGCTGCGGTGTAAACAGATTTGTTACATCAGGATCAATCAGTGCGCCGAATGTTTATTCTTTCACAATGTGTGCTCACCTTTGTACCAGGACCTGACCTTAACTTTCCTCTGCAGTTTTTTTTTTTTAATTACCCAACTGTGAAGAGCAGATCACAAAACACAAAACAGGCTTGTTCTCATTTATTCTTCAAATGTTTACCCAAGTATTGCACTTCAATTCATATACAACCCTACGTGAGCGTGAAGCCAGGGGCACTTGAGGCATCGGGATGTTGGCAGCCATTTTACCACTGATTAAATTTGATGTTTTTAGTAAAATGACAGGACTTTTTTACATATTTGTGTAATTTAAATGATCTTGCTCAAGTGTGCTTAAACCCAACCAGACATTAAAGCTACTGAATAGTAAGAAGTTCACATAACACGTATTAGGCTAAATCTGTCTGCATTCTGTTTGAGGTTGTCACTGCAGGCGGGGGAAGGGTGGTGGTGGTGGTGGTGGGGGGGGGGGCTGCACATGCTCCTGTTTCTGGGCATTTGTTGAATATGAATTTAAAACTGGTTGTTTAAGTTTTAATGAGATATGGCGCAAATATTTCATGAGAATCCATTGCATAAAATCATCAGCCAGTATGAGGCAATTATCCCCCCCAAAAAAATCTGGATCAGAAGAAGAAAGTTTGACATTATTGGAAATCTGCTTATACGAATTCTTGCCAGGTCTCAGAGAAGAGAGGCCCCTCCATCTCAAGCGTGTGACCGCAGGCGTTCAACCAGCCCATGTAACCTGCTGCTGGCTCCCGCCTCCTTTTTACCTCACTGACAGGAAGCTAAGAAAATGAATATTCCCCGGAATATTTTGTACTGTTCCTTAACTGAACCAGGATAATGCGCCTCCCCGCCTCGCTCTCTTTATTCATCGTTAAATGTATTTGTGTAATGATTAAAAAGTGAAAAGGGGACATGTTACACTTTTTCCTTAATGAGCAGCGCAGCAACCTGAGAGAGGGATAACTGCCTATGTGTTTTATGTGATAAATAAACACACCACTTAATGAGAATAAACCTGCTGCCCCCCCCCCCTCCACACACACACACACACACACACACACACCCTTGAGGGTTTAGTCAGAGTTTATGGCAGCCTCCCTCGTTTCTCATTCCATTAACAGCACAGCTCAAGATGTTCAACCCAGTGCGAGATTAATCCCCACCGTTACTTTAATCTCCTTCAGTAACAGGGTGAGATGAGGGCACTAAAATGATACGCAGGAGCACATAACCACTTAAAGAGTACTCATAATCCCCTTTGACTTTAAGTAATGGGCAGAGAGGGGAGTATTAATGCTATGTTTTACTTCTCTACTTTATACTGAGAGACAAAGTTCACTTTTGTTCCCCTGAGGATAGTTCTGTGGGAATATGTTGGTTTAGGATGATTCTTCATAAAATTAGCACATTGTCGGAAACTTAAAAAAAAAAAAAAGATTTATTTTTGCCAACGTTAACGAGGCATAAAGCGAGGCGCTTATGAATCACAGGGGGAAAAACATGTGTTTTTTGAAATGTAAAATTCAAGTAGCTTTAATTCCAGCGGGACAGGCACAGTTGCTGACAGTACACTGTGGTGCTCATTTTCTTTTTGAACAGAGTCGAAGAAGAAGAATAGCACTGCAAGTATTTGTGCTAAGCTAAAGTATGCTAAACGTAGATATTGTTGTGTTGCTTATCTATTCCATTTCTGAAAAACAACCATAAATATTCTTCTGTTGGCTCAATATTTAATTCGGAGTATTGATGGCCTCATATACTGGGCATTATTGGATATCTGATTTGCAATTAGAGAAACCCAGATTATTAGGGAGTCAACTGTGGCAGATTTGTCAGCCAAACATTATTCTGCAAACTCTCCACCATATTAATGAATGATACGCTACAGGGAACAGAAATGCAATCTTGCAACCCATCTGCGATCATCTGATGACAATTTTGCTCTTTTCTGTTGATATGCATTCCTATTTTAGTTGCGAAACCGTCATATTTCAACTCCTACTTTAGGTTTTAGGTTGCTAAGCGGACCATAAACAACAAATGGCAAGTGGGAGAGGAAATTTTTGCACTGGAAAGAACTGCAACCTTGACAGATTACCTCCACATATCATGCATAAATTACCGGCTCCCAAAAATCACCTTTTGAAAAACGTCCAACTATCTGTTTGGCTAACTTCCAGTCTTTATGCTAAGCTAAGCTAATCACACTCTGACTCCTGCTCAGGAATGAATGCTTCAGAGAAGAATTTCAACAAGAAACCTAAGATGAACACTAAGTGTTTTGTGGTACAACAAAATGCCAGGCGCAGTTGGATATTAGGCCACAATGTTTATTCAGTAGTGTTGTTTCAACTTATAGGTACAATACTGTCAGCTTTTGTAAGACTAAAAAGTTACCATTACAGTCATCCATGCACACAGAATGCCAGTCAAGTCGTTTACGCCCCTGCTTCGTGTACACACCTGCCACATGCTTGCTTTAAGCACGTTCAATTCCAAATGGTAGGCACTTTGAAGGTTTAAAACATTTGTGAATATACATTTATATATATTTATATATCTTTTCATATACTAATAAGCAATTGGACTCAAAAGGTCAGGTCTCTAATAAAGAGAGAGAGAGAGAGACACAATAACTAAAAAAAAGAGTGAAAGGAGAAAGAGGAAACAACATGATGTGGCCTTGGTGGTGGTGGTGGTGGTGGTGGTGGGGGGGGGGGGGGGTTCGAAAGGATAGAAATACTGTGAGTCTTTGGGTTTTTCCATGTAGTTCAGTACCTTAGGTCCTAGGACAAGAGAGAACAGCAGAGATGGGGAGAGGAGGTGGACGACTAAAGGATCGGATTGAAAGAAGAGGAATGGAGGCAGAGGGATGGACAGCCACATGAGGGTGGTGGTGGATGATGTGACCGCATCTATTGAATCTACTTCACATTACTGTACAGCTGGAAAAAAAAAGGCAACTTCAAAACCTGCCAAGACAGAACATGTCTCTTTAGAGCAAGTTAATGGAGACATAAAAATAAGAAGGTGGGGACTTCTTGTTTTCATGTGACAGTAACTTCTGTTTTCAATTGACGTGGCCGCCTCGTGGCCCTTCACTCACTTCGATTTGGGTGTACAGAAGGACCCGCGCGGGTTTTAACGACCACATTTCTCAACAGGCAGCAAGCTAAACTTTTGAAATGGCTCTGACCACTTATATTTTTGTATTTTATGAACTTTTTTTTTCTGTGCAGACTTCTTTATCAGCAGACGATCATGCTAGGTTTACAGGGAGGTTCTGGAGTTGTTCACTGCGGAGCTGCGCTGCTCGGTGTGTGGCCTCGCGCGTTCGTGTCCGAGCAGTAGCAGGCCTTCACTGAGCAGATCTTTGGGCCTAAAGCATCAACACCAGGACAATAACAGCAGGCTTCATACCGCAGTGGAAGAGCAGGCCATTGACAGCTGAACTGGCCGCGCTCCAATCTGACTAAAAAGAAGGTGGGAGTGGAGGCCAGGGGAAGGAGTTTCGAGGGTGGCGAGGGTGCTAGCTTAGTGTGGGTGCAGTCAGTAAGCTTGAGGGAGGTGGCTATGAAGAAAAGACGTCACCCCAAATCTATAAACACTCCACACAGGCTGCACGACAGCAGTGCGAAGCACAAGCAGTGGATGTGAAGGAGAAATACTGGAGCAGAAAGATTTATGATTCTTTTCAAGCCCTGACACTTTTTTTTTCTCTTTTCTTTTTTTTCAAACTCCTTTAAAAACCAATTCCTGGGTATGAAATTAAAATGCTGTCAAAGAAAAAAAAGGCTACACAGAGAATAAAACAAATAAACAAGACATAATGAAATGCTCACATTTGACTTAAAAAAAAAAAACTCATGTGAGAGCAAAAAAAAATAAAAAAAATAAAATAAACATTGTAACCTGAAGGGAGAACATTTACATTGACCGTTAACAGCGTTAATATGAAGATCAAAGAGCTTCATCAAAAACTACAAAGGCAATTTTTTTAACATCAGAGAAAAGATAAATTAATGTAATACACCTTTAGAGATCAACATCAGACATGCTAAGACGAAATAAAAAGAAAAAAAATGAAAGAAGGATTGATACAGAATAATTATATTCAATTATTTCCACTTTTAAATTTTTTTCTTTACAAATAAAGGTACTGCTACAATTAAAAGTAGTCAGCGACTAAAAACAAGCTCCTTTGACAGAAGACGGACGCGACCTCGCCTTTACAGATCCTGTTTTTGATGTTAATTTTTTTCAGCCTTTTCAAATAATACACAAAATGTTTAAATACACTGAGATTTGCCATAAAATGAGAAATGCTTGGTTTTCATTTTTTTTAAAAAAGAAAGAAAGAAAAGGACTTAATTACAATGCTCTATGCAAAAGCTTTCTTTTTATGCTATTTTTCCTTAAATCAACCTTGTAACATTTTGTTGTTTCTTGTCGTGTTTGAACAGGTTTGCTGTTGCCGTGGACTGCCTTTCTCACAGTCCTTCGCTATTTGTCAATCTTGTTACAAGAGGGCGGAGCTTTATGCATAAAACTCCTTGGTTGGGGCCTTCTGATAGGCCGCTCCGGAAGGTTTCCTCTCACCCAGGTCGTAGCTTCCCTCATCCTTCTTCCTCATGCGGTAAACCAAGAGGAGGATGAGGAAGATGGCAAACAGGAAGCCGATGACCCCGCCTGCAATAACAGCTGGGACAGACAGACAAAGTTAGCCTTCAATGCTAGAAAGAGAAATCAATGTACTTTCTGTGTCCTCAATGGACCTGCCTCCCCCAGAACTCAGCAGCCTCTCTCGCTCTCAACACTTTGCCTAGAACAATTACAGCATATGCAGTATTTGTTCTGCAACTGCCACTGTTATTAATTCCACAGAAACTAGAGACAACCATCGCTGCAGTGACTTAATGACAGCAGGAGGATCATAGTCCGTCTCAACAGAACCAATCCGGTGTGTCCTGATTTGAAATGCTAGTGTTCCATTAAGGGAATATTAAAGCTCCGATCCTTTGATTGGAGAACAGAGCCTCAGCTGTCCCAAGTGAGGATGAATCAACACGGTCTGTATTCCAATCAGACATCACCGCTGCTGACTGGAGCCTTCGGAGGAGGAAAGCTGCCGGCACTGGCTCCGAGCTCAACAGTTGAGACAAACAAGAGACAAAGATAAGCCATTAACACCGTCCACCCCCAGCATGGCGGGAACTCAATCCTGCTCCTGAACGGCCGCCACAGACCGACATGGAGCTAAAAAAACCATCAAAAACTCCTTCATGTCGGAGGCTTTTTCAGGTTAGATGAGGGTGAACAGCCTGAGTTGTGTGTCAGGATAGTTTTGGTAAGAAGTCGTGTTTTTGTTCAGGGTCTGATGGTGATATCACATATCGATCGTTAATAGTAGGATCAGGTATCTGAGGCCAATCTCTCTCGACTCTTGCTGGTATGAATTTTTGAGGCTAAATCTTTCTAGATAAATATTGATATTGTATTTGATGTAGTTTCATACTGGAATGTAATTTAACCAGCAACAACAGAGAGTAGAGTTAGCTCCTCCCTATTATAATGCCAGCAGTTACAGTTCACATCCATAGTCCGTCCGACTATATTCTTGCTATCCAGTACTTGTGTTATGGAATACAACTTCAAATGTTGGGACTTGTGAATATAAAACCATGTGACATGTAATTATTAGCCAGTGAATCCTTGTTCTCTGGAGCCTCTGTGACCTTCAGTGTTGCACTGGACCTGAAACACTTGGATTACTGCACCTCCTTTGTTTCAATCTGACAATGTTTTACTGGAGAAACTGTAACTAATCAACAAGCATTGAGAAAATGGTACAAATGTACCACTACACTAAGAAATAGGACAAAGTAGTTCCACTAGATTTGTGTTGACTTGTTGTTCTCTGGGGCACTTTAGAAAAGCACCTCTCTGTATTTGGGGGAGTCATGAGGGAGATTGTTCACAGGGTCCTGTTTTCGTGGGCTGAGTCGTACCACCTATGACTGGTAAGCGGATCTTTGTGCGTATAATCGGTGGAATGCCTCTTTATACATAATCCTGTTACTTGGACAAGATTGCTTTCAGGCAACACTCCAGACCACAGCTTAGTTTAACGTGAGGCTGGATGTATCATGGAGGACCATAATACACAAGACTTCACACTCAGATTGACCTGATAAACCCAGAAACAGGTTCAACTGTCTTTAAAAGGCCATGTTGCAAACCAACAGTGATGCAATATCAAGGGAAGTCTGAATTAAATCCACAAAGACTCTATTAAGACATTCACCCCCCCCCCCCCCCCCCTCCAGCTTTGACCCTCACTCTCTGCTCTAATTCTCACCACATGGGCTTATTTCACTCTCCTCCCAATTACGCCTGCATGAGGTTCTTTATAGCTTCCTAATCGGTTTCGTGTCCGTTTTGGTGCTACAAGCTGCCCTCTGTTCCAGATGTTGACTGGCCACACCGCCCCGTGGGTAAAGAACTTGGCACATGCCCAGCTGTTGAGCTCCAAGAAGCAACAGAACGGCTCACGAACGCATGGAAACGAGATAGTGGGGTGGTATTTTTATAGATGTCACGCTAGAGATGAGGAGTTTATAATCTGGAAGAAGGGTGGAAAGGATGAGGAGCAGAGGAAGAAGGGAGATCTTTGAAGACTGAGTCTAGATTTACAAGGACAACACTCCTTTGCTCATATAAACAATTCTAAAGATGAAACGTGTCTATCAATAGGAGCGAGATGAGAGGGCGAGTTGTCGACGGGAGGCTGTCCTCATTTGTCCTTGTTGAAGTTGCTTTTGCAAACTGCCAACGCCAGGTGGATATCACAACAAAGTGAAAGTGAGACGCCAATCAATGTTCTCCTCAAACATGCAGGGGGAGAGAGGCACTGCATCAGAGAACAGCGTTATTCATGTATTCAAAGAGAGCAACAGACACTCGAAACCCCCACAACGGCGTGAACTCCACAAGGTCCCACAGAGGAAAACAGACCGGGTTTATTGAAAGCAATTATTTTGAGAAATGGATCAGGTGGGAGACATGAGGGAAAATATTACCGAGATGCCCACAACCTAATAGTCTACAAGAAATATGTTGGCATGTGACTTTGACAACAACCAAAAACAAATATCAACTTTAATCGATTTTGATCTGCGTGAATGATTTAAGATGCACTTCAAACTGAGGGATGAAGTTCAATACGAAAAGTTATCATCGAAGAAACTTTCTGTGTAATTAGACCTCTAAAAACGAAAAAGAAAAAAATCAATCATTAAGCAGACAAAAAGTCAAAAACCATTAAAATTTCATTTATAAAGTGATTAAAGCCTTTATCACTGCAGCTTCTGTGAATGTTGTGGCGTTGCCATGCATGACGTGCTCTCAGCAGACGCCTAGTCGTCGTCCACTTTTGCATTCGCTGCTCTTAATAAAGCAGTCTCTAGTGTGTGATTTGGTGCATTACATCACTGGAACAGCGTCTATTCATAATGGGTGATGTGGTGTTCTGTGGTATTAAAACTGGCCAGCAAACCATTCATATTTGGGGATATTCCCAGTGTGAGAACAACCCTAAAGTGTGATTTCTTTTTATGAATGGATTGTTACAGTACGAGGCAGCATTAGCGCTGAACTGCTCCTCACTGTCCGGTATCATGGATGAATAGAGCTGTGTTTCTGTGGGGAGAAATAAACTTGTCAACAAAGGTTTGGCTCGTATTTTCTAACCCTACCACCAGATTAATTCATTGGCAGAGTGGAAAATTGCTTTCTAAATAACACATCACCATGTAGTCTAAATTAAAAAAATTTAATTTGAAGTCTGTCACATATTTATGGCTGGAGCGCACCCAGTCACAGCCCCCTCTTCCAATCTCCCGGTCTCTTGAATTCAAGTTCATAAGAGGTGCCATTAAGAGTTGTTTAGATTATTATCAAGAGTTAGCACATGCACAATCCAAGCCAAGCTCCGCTGATTAACCAAGTCTGTAAAATATCCAAACTGATGAATTGGTTGACCTGAATTTTGAAGGATTAATTTAATCATATTCACATTCTTGACAAGAGTTTGACGGAAAGACTGATATCACTCTCAAGTGTGTGCAGTATCTGAAGCTCCAGCCAATAGTTGGTTAGCTTAGCACAAAGACTCCTCTGTCTCAGGATAAGCAAATCTGAAGGACCTGAAAAGCTCACTAATTTTCTTACAGCTCTGTTTCACAGATCTGAGACCTGCCGCTTCTGAGGCAAGTGCATACTGTATATTTTTACACATGGAAATTCTTTTTTTTTTAACAAAACACATCTGTTGCTGTTCATGAAGATCCATACCTGCCAACACCTCTGTCCTCTGAAAGAGGTTTTCAGTGTGGACCTCGACGGCCTCCCCGGGAGAACCGGGGGCACTGGTCGTGCTCGTCATCTGGTTCCTCTGCATGTCCTCTGTAACTGGCACTGATGCCTGGATTGGAAAAGACAGAGGGAAGACGAGGCAAAAGGGGGAGAAAAAGAGTTTGAGGTTTCTTTATTGACAGAAAGAAGCTGTATTTTAAATTCAATCTTCTCTTTCTGTGTGTTTGGCTGAGTTTGGCTACAATCATTTCCAGCACGACCCCCAAATTCCTCCTGGATATGATCATGACTGAATACTGAGGGGAAAGGGAAGATTTCACTGATTCACTTCCCAGTGGCTTAATTATAGACTAGGAGTCTAGTCAAAAGGGACCAAAATGGAACTTGTCCAGTGAAACCTATGGCCAGAGAAATAAAATGGAATGAATCCAGATTGCCAAACGAGATTAGCGCAAACATCGAGTGAAGAGAGCGATGGAAACCGAGGCAGAGACCCCAATCGTTTGTTGGGACACTAAAGAAAAGAAGCATCTGTAAGGACTCCAGACCCGCAGGTCCCGTGTTTTTCCAGTAACACTAGAGGAGGGCGCGGTAGAGCCAGTGCAATGGGCTAAAGGAGGAAGGCAAGAGAAAAATAAATGGAACAGGAGCAGCAGGTAGGCCAGGCTTAGAGGGTTGAGACCTTAACGACTAATCCAAAACAGATGTAGTACCCAGTACAGTGCAGTAACAGTGCCGCACTGCGAGATCTAGGATGGTTCCAGAATATGTGATTATGTGCCAGAGAGATGTAATCCTCCATAATTTGCAATTGAGCAAAAAATATTGAGAACTGACGTGAGCATGCGATTTTTATCCTGAGAGCAGCCTCAGTGCTCCCAGTATTACAGAGGATTTAATGACATACTGGGTCAGCTAAAGATATGCTGGGGTAATGTGTCGCTCCCTGTTGAGTCAGGATGCTTCCAGATGACTTTAGGTTGCACGGTGTCTTGATGCACTTTGATTAAGCCATGTGACGAGGTTCTACTTTCAACCTAAAAGTTCATTTAAAAGCAGTTCCCTTGCTTTATTTTTACTAATTGCTTAAAACGGAGCAAATACATCAGCATAAATCAGCGTCAGGGCTCAGACATACAGCAACTTTTCATCTGATTCATTTGTTTTATCAGTCTGACTGTATATTACAACATTCCTTCAGGTTATATTTCAGTAGATCAGAACCCAGAAAAATATCAAAACACAGCATCCACTTACAAATACACAAGAATCTTCAATCGTGCCTGTCTAAATCCATATAAATCCCTCCATATGACAGGAGCTTATCTTACATTCTTCAATTAAAACCTGTTATTTGTATCTATTGGCTTCACATCTTTTGCAATTACGAAGCGCAACAACGTGTGCGGGCGGGGGAATAATGATGCTGTGTTGCTACTCGGCCTAGATGATTGGTCTTATTGTGTTGACGATGCGTTTGTCTTCTGATGTTTCTAGAGATATGATTTTAACCTTTGTTCACAGTATACGACGCCACACTTGTTACTTGTCCTGGTGCCACCTTTCTACACAACATCTCTTTGTGACTCGGCTGAGTTAAGGTGGGAAGGGTTATACAAGGTAGTTCAAGTTTATGGTAGAGTCGTAAAATGAAAAAAGAATGAAGCTAATTGTTGACAGATAGGTCTTAGAAAACAAAGACTCTCTTGTTTGAGTGTTTAATTGTTCTGTGATAAAACACAAGCTGGAAATGAATATTGAATTATATGGCAGCAGAGAGCTCGAGGGTTTGTTCTCCAGAGTATCTAAGCTTATGGAGAGACTCCCTGTTATTGGCCATATTCTAAATAAGACAATTTGACAATTGAGATTTCATGAGGTGCTTTTGGAATATTCTGTTTATTACCACTTAGATGCAACAGGGCAAAGTCGGTCGAATAACTGTAGAAATGCGCATGTTACATCTCTACATTCTACATCGGAGCCGCTGTCATTTTGAGAGTTTCTTTTCAAATAATGGTGAATAGTGAGCTTCAAGCTGCGTTTGGTACACTCACTGAGAGCTGGAACAAGTGTTGTTCAACAGTCTGACTGCCAAATATGTCACAAATGCTGTGAAAACTCCAGCATGACATCACAGTCGCTTCAACGCTACTGAGATCGGAGTACTGCATCTCTTTATGTGATTATTGATAACTGCAACTATGATCTCACTCAGTTTAAAGTGGTGAAAAAAAGGTGTTTACATGGCAGCATCTTATTGAGAATATCATTTTAATAAGGTTAATATCTGAATGTAATTGTACCAAAGAATCAGCCTGAAATGTGTTATTGCTTCATTCTTAATAGGGTGTGTTTTCCCAAGATTTATGTGGGTGGAATTTTATGTCAAGGTAGGTAAACCTCCATAAAACAACATATATAAAAAAAAAAAGACCCTAAATTGGAGTCCCATATCATATTTAAATCATTGCACTATTTTTGTTGTTGTTGTTGCTTTACTTTGGTTATTCTTACCTCTGTTCTGAATGATTTCCTTGATGTACTGTCACTGGCCTTTTCTCTGACCGTGGCTGTCTCCACCCTGGGAGTGAAATCTTTGGTGGAGTCCTGGGTTGGTTCTGCTTTTGGCGCGAAATAAACCGTACTGACAGTTACCGTTTCCTCCACCACCTCTTCACCTCCACCTGGGAGAAAGAGAAGGATGGGAAAACATCTTTTCATTAAAGAACGGTGAGTTAAAATGTCTGAAAATATTTTCCTCCTACAGCCAAGCAGTCGGTTTTATTCAATTCCATACGCTATTGATTTGAAATTAAACGGATTAAAAGTCTGAATCTCCTTGATACTACAGAGCAGCAAAGTAAGTTACTGGAAGTGCTTTTGATCACAGTCCTGTCTCCTTTAACTTACATGAACTTTCACTGCAGTTATACAACTCTCTCAGTTACCTTTCACCAACAAATGAACATTGTGAAAGTGCTTTGAGCAAGTAGAGCAGAGGAGCTGATGTGAAATTTGCACACTTGCTAACAGCAGTCTGAGTAACCAGGCAATCTCAGTTCATATCGAGAGAGAGAGAGAGAGAGAGAGAGAGAGAGAGAGAGAGAGAGAGAGAGAGAGAGAGAGAGAGAGAGAAAACAAGCAATGTCTCAACTTTAGTCTGCTGATGGAAAAGGAAAACTTTGCCAACTTTGAACTAGTTTAAAATATGAGTAACAAATGAACAATGTTTAACTTCCCTTCCCATGATGCCTGCAATCAGGCTACCCACTCACTGAATAGCAAATGTGGACAGCAAATCTGCACTGTTGAGCTGACCTGGGAGCAGTCCTCAGAAAGTAACACGTCCTGTGCATTGACTTTATTGCAGGTTTTCCACTTCTTGAGCAAAAGCACCTTTGCTGGCTTTTCTCTGGTCATGTAGCGTCTATTTTGAATATATTTTTCTCTCTATTGCATCAGCAGACCAGTGAAACATTTCTTTAAGTCTGGCTAGAACTTCAGATAACCACTTGATGATCTTGCCTGTGCATCTTCAGGCGCGCTGTTTCTTACCTGAGCCGGACCCTGAGTTAAAGTCGTCGTCATCCTCAGGGTAGTAACCTCCTGAGCCTGTGTCATCCAGGTACAAGTCATCAGCCTGAGAGGGAGCCTTGGCTGCTTCTGCTATCTGCAAAATGAAACAATAATCAGCCACTGAAGAGTCATTTTTGCTTTGATTACAAATCTGTTTATGTAAAGACTTTGTTTCTGCAACTCAACTCATCAACAAAGTTGAAACCTTGACTATTTCCTGAGAGCCCACACTCACTAAATCAGAAAATCTGTAAGTTTTTATTGAGGCTTTTAAATCATCAATCGTTTTTTGCTTTGAGAGCAACGATTGAGTGAGAAGCTATTTATTGAAGTGCCAAACATTAAATCCTCTTGGGTAGTGATTCAATATCATGAGTTGATTCTTAATTGTACAAATCTCAGCTTATTTACCATTCTGATATCTCAGAGAGCACAAAGTGCAATCTTAATAAGTCTAAATAACAATCCATCTGTTGTGTAAGCGAGGGTGAAGACCAAGAGTACAACGCACATACAAATGTTTGTAATTTGCTGAGCTTTTCAAGAATACTAGTGAAGCCAAAAAGCGTTTTACCTTCCAACTGTCATATTGCCATTTATATTCAATAAATTAAAAAAAAAAATCCCATAACATATTTTGCTGCAGTTTTACATCTTTATCTAGTCAGGGAACTATTTAAGTCATTAAGATACCATGTCAGTGAACCATGAATGACTGCACAAATCCATCTGGGAATTGTTGAGAAAGTTCACTGAATAATTGAAAGCTTTGACCTGCCAGAGGTGCTACATGAAAAGTCGTGGGTTGAGTCATTAGAACTGCTCCTCAGGCTACAGCGATTTTACCCCTCGAATCATGGCAGTCGTGCTAGCTGATAACACTTGTCCCTGTTGTAGGACTCAAATGTCCCATGTCCCACAGCATCATTGTCTGGACAACTGGCCTGAGCGGTGGGAATGTTTGTGTTCCAGCTTAATGGAGTGATTGGCTGAAAAGAGCTCCTTTAACAGAGCCGGTTTGTTTAAGCTCCTTCTCACATTGTGTTTAAATTGAGATTTCAACAAAAAAATAAGATAAGAAAATGGAGTTTTAACTCTTGATGATTTGCTGGACATTTAAATATGACTACTGTTCCAAGTGTGCAGATCATGCATGTAAATATTTATGTGTGCTGTTGAGTGTGTGTGACCGGAATAGCTATAAACGCATCCATGGCAACATCTATTCAACTCTAATTCACCAATCTGTGGTCGGCTGTGCTGCCCCTTCCCTGTACCGATAGTTCTGCTTTAGAAAAAGAGAGTACAAAAGAAAGACCCCACAATATATCATCCCAGTGTGTGTGTGTGTGTGTGTGTGTGTGTATGTGTGTGTGTGTGTGTGTGTGTGTGTGGCAACCATTAAGCTGCTTGCTACAGTTCCAGGTCTGCTTCGAGGATGTTGCACTGATAAACCTCAGGCTGAATGAAGTTGGATTAGAGGAAACAATCAATTGGCCTGACAGGAAGACCAATAAGGAGTTCTTTTGTTAAAAGCAGAGAACAGTCATGCTGTGAGACCGAAGATGAGAGATGAGAAATTGTCCCGCATTAACTCTCATTTGACACATCCTGAGAGCAAAGATAGGTACATCTCAGGATTAGTGTCCTTAAAGATTATTCTGTCAATTGTGGCTATGACTAAGAATGATAGAAAGCAATTTCTGACTCCTAAAATAATCTTCAAATCGCTTGTTTTGCTCCACCAACAGTTCATAACACAAAGACAGACTTTTCATCTCCTTAAAGACTCTGGAACTAAGATATATTTTGTATTTTTGCTTGATAAATGTTAATGATGCACTAATTATCCAAATTCTTTCAGATTTATTGTCTCGGGAGTGACAACAGATGCAGTAAAACAGTAAGATCAGGGCGAGAAGATAGAGAAATGTCTTTCTGGGACACCACTGCTGCATTTTAGCTTCCCAATTACAATCAGTGTAGTGTGATTTTGCTCAGTAGTGCTTTCAAGCCATTGTGTGTGCATATGTGTTATTTGTGTAGAGGCATGAAAGAGAGGCTTGGCACTCTCCATAACAATGAAACAGGGAGTACACACAGCTAACAGCAGTGTGAAAAGAGAAGAAAAAAAAGAGATGAAACAGAACAATGCACATCTCCATTTCTCCTCTCTCAACCGGCTCTGACTTCTGGAAGAAAGGCCTTTCACCACTGAGCCGGTTGATCAAAGGGAGAATTTGTTCAAAGCAACTTTATCTTAACCTTTTCGTGCCTTCTTCTCCTCCAAACACACACACGCACACACACACACACACACACACTGCAACAGCCTGGTAAACCAAGTCAGCCATCCATGTGGTCCACAGGTATTAATTCATTAGCAATATGAGCACAATAGACCAAAAAGAAGGAAGGCTACAGTTCAAATGGTGACAAAGAGCACTAATGAGATCAAGGCCACACACACACACACACACACACACACACACACACACACACACACACACACACACACACACACGAACCTCACTGATTCACTAGTCATACATCGACGTACACACAAAGTGAGCAATTTAGCATTAACCTGACACCACACACATACATGTTAACATCTGAGCAAACACCATATATTTAGATTCTAATTATATAATCGCATCCAATTACAATGCAAACGCTTCCCCTGACTTGATGAATAAATTGATGCCCAAGAGAGAGGCGGATTTTAGTTGGATCTCTATATTTTATTTTTTCAACTAAGTGAGTGATGCGGGGATTGGCCACGGGTCATGTGATGTCACATGAAGCAAATCTTTTTGAAATCTCAAGATTGTCCGACTAAAGGAAGCTGAAGCAGGTTTGAAACACCGAGGCCATCCAAATGTGATGTCATTACTACTACATGCCACGCCTCTTTATCTAACTGACAGACAGTCACAGGTCTAACAGTGGCATGTAAATTTAGCTTATAAATATTAAGTGTGTTTCGTGATCAGGTGTCTCCTCAGGTCAGATGTCTTTCCATGGCCAACTTTGCATTTTGTGTGCCAAATATTGCGGAGTGTGTAGCCTGCAGCTTTTGAAAAGTGAACTCACACTAAGTTCACATTGGGTACTAGGTCACATGGTCTTGCCCTCTCGCTTGGTCTCTAATGTTTACTGAACTCTCTCACCTAGATATGCTGTCAGGTAGAGAAATCTGGCCCATGATTTGGTCATGAATCAGGTGTAGGATAGTACCAGTACTTAGACTAAGCTTCAGCCATAATCTTTTGAGGCATGATATACAATAGTTTTCTGCTCATAGTAGAATTTAAAACATTTAAAATGTGAAAAACACATTCAAGTCCAGCTTTAGTGGTCACAAATGAGTCATATTTTGACTTTTAAAAACTAGAACAACCAACATTACTCATATTACTATCGGATTTAATCAGTCAAAATCAAACTCCTCTGATAAGCACATGTTTTTCCAGTATTGAAGGCGAATCTTGACAAGAAAAACCTTGTATAACACAGGAGGCCATCACTTCCATGCTGGCATGTAAATTTATCCTGAGCTCACCAAGCCTACAAGCAGTCATGGACATTAAAGATGAAAATATGTGTGGTAGTGATAACAAAGAATGCTAAATCCAACCAAGAGGTAAACTGCACAGGTACACAAGTGCAGGGAGGCTGTTTATTTCAGGCTTGCAGGTAAAGTAAAGTCCTGTTATCATGTTTGCACAGTTTGGACATTTTGAATACAGAGACTGGACTCAACAAATTGAGACGAAAAAGTTGTGTTCGACTTTGATAAACTTTGCTGACTTTATCTTACATACAGGGAACATGTGAGCTTGCAACTTTACTCAATATAAACTGGATAAAGTCGACATTCTCTATCTTACACTCTCTCTCACATGCACACGCACGCACGCACGCACGCACACACACACACACACACACACACACACACACACACACACACACACACACACACACACACACACACGTGTACCAAGTCACAGCAGCATCCCAGATAAACTTTGCTTTCTTTATCAATCAAATGACATTTACAGGTAGTCTCCTCCTTTCAGGTCTTATCACAGACTGTGAGCTGGACCAGCCATCAGTCTCCAGACAAGTACAGCAGACTTGACACAAAAATGCAGTCAGCTGATGGATGTAGCCTGAAATGGAACACCGTCTCAAGCCGTCAGAGCAGTTACATGGAGAAACTTGTAGTGTTGGTGTAGTCAGTAAAGTCATGGCATGGATCTTGTAGTTTGATGTACAATTTAACAACTTTGTTCTAATTTTTTTTTGTCTATGAGTGTCAGAAAAAGATCCGTACAGTAATTGGGAACTTGAGAGCTATTATTATAGTACATTTTGTACAAGGATGACAATAATGGATGATTTCTCCACTGAGGGACAAATAAAGGTTTATCTTCTCTTTTCTAAAAATCTTAATGATCAGTATTGAAATCTTTAGATGAAGGCCATTTTTACATTAACTACCAGTTTAAACATTGGCAAGCTTTCCATGTTGATGACAACTGTATTGCATGGTTGAAACATCAATATGTACACTCATTAAGGTAATATACAGTGTATTATAATGATGATTATTGCTTTAGTTTTGTGGTTTACAAAAAGAAATCATGGTGGATCTCCTCTATGCCTGTAGACAAATGAGGGAAACAAGTATAAAAGCAGAAAGCTGCCAATATGTTTTCTAAATATTGCATCCAGCCTATTTAATTGAATCATTAGTGAAACATGCTGGAGCAAGTAGAAAAGTCTACTGTAAAAATAATTTGCTCAGGAAAACAGTATCCTCCGCATTGATTCTATGAACTGCACACATCAAAGACACGCTGGGTCTCTCTCAGTCACTCTCCACTCATCCGGCTTTGACGAGTGTCACTCAGAGCTGGAGCCACACACCCTGTTGTGGGCTAAAAAAAAAAAAAAAGAGAGAGAGAACCTCTTTCAGAGAGAAGAGGCCTGGGAGCGCTGTAGCAGAGGGAGGAGGAGGAGACCGGCATCAATGCTACTGAGGAACAGTTACCGTGCACTACAACATACAAAGAGGCACATTCTCAAAGCAGCATGATGCTTTTGTGTGCAGGAAAATACAAAGGCAGCCAAGGCTCACACATTTAATGACAGATACAGAAGTGTAACTTGCTCATACACAAATACTCATGTCTCTCTGTTGCAACACACCTGAACACAAAGGCAGCCCAACACAACAGAGGATTAAATGACTTTCCCTACAAGGTAATTTTCCACAATTACATTCATGAATCCATTACTGAGTAAAATGCTTACTATGGACGTTTTGACAGAAGAAATTGATGATCCTCCTATCAAATGCAAATTTGCATTGATAGGAGATAGAACTCCTCTGAACTGTTGCTGCTATGACCAGTACGCTCTGTACTAGTGGCTAATTTGAGCCTGGTTCTGAAAAATTTAAACACTATTGCTATTTCACCGATATTCCGGGTTACGTTCTTGTGACATGTACTCTTGAATTATTGTTTTAGTTTTCACTGCCACACTGTAAGTACATATACTTGCTCTTCGCATCAAAACTAGCACTGTGCATTTAACTGAATGGCAGCAGTGAAGTCTGTGAAATTACTGAATGAATTCCTGCAACTATATAAGAAGAAAATGGATGGATGGGTGGATGGGGTTGAGAAATGCACATTATCTTCTTGATAACCACAAAAGTATGGTACCATTTATGATACGAGTTGGTGGTTATGTTGCAATACTGATTTTTTCAACAAATCGTGCAACACTGCTCAAAAACACTTCAAGAGTACAACGCACGGGGGGTGGTGGTGGGGGGGCGTAACTGGTTGGGCCTTGTGACTTCCCACACTCAAGCACACACAAGGACGCATATTTGGACACCGTAACAAGCAGAGACCACATAGTCTGACCGACCTTTCAGACAGTTAAGAGAGAGAAGGTTCAACATGGCGACAGCAAGCTGCTATAACGAGCTGGTAGCTACTGATGTGTATTAGATATGTAAAAGCTGCTGTTACTAGCATCTGACAAGCCAGCACCCACACTGCCTCTCTGTGTTGCCTCTGTGTTTTTGACCTGTAAAACCAGGCAAAGATCAGTCAAAACAAAGATGACGGATTGACAGATAAGAGGCAGCAAAGGAGGGATAGAGAGGGGAGAGATAAAAGAGAGTGGGGGTGGACAAATGGGGAAGAGGATGAGAAAAGAGTGGAGGAGGGGAGGGGAAGTCACCCATTGCTGCAGACAATCCTGTAGCCTGGAGGTTGCTATGTTAAAAGCCTTGAAAAATCACCATGTCCATGCCTAGTGGTGCTTGAACACAGGCTGTGTATGTGCTTACAGTGTGTGAGTGTGTTGTATTGCTCCCTTCTTTCTATAAAAGAGAGAGAGAGAGAGTGTGTGTGTGTGTGTGTGTGTGTGTGTGTGTGTGTGTGTGTGTGTGTGTGTGTGTGTGTGTGTGTATGTGTGTGTGAGGGGATACATCGAGGGGAGGAATGGAGTCATCTGAGCTCCTGACTTTCTGTTGACGCACTGCTCTCACTTCTAACACAACAAATATTAGCTCAACTCCAAGTTTGGCCAGGGGAAATAGCGTTCCTCAAAGGAGTGCACATACACACACACACACACACACACACACACACACACACACACACACACACACACACACACACACACACACACACACACACACACACATCTGCGTGTCTGTGACGGCACCCAAGGGACACATATGTGCCAACACAGACACACACACACCCTTATCCAGTTCTCACATCTCTAAGGCCTGAGATGAATACACAGACACATCAAAATACTGACTTAAGAGGGAAGAAAAAATGGAAAACAAGAGCAAGGGGGCAGGCAGACAGATCGTAATTCTGATCCTCCTTTATCAGTCTGCTGCTCTTTGTGAGTTTCAACTATTTCTTAAAGTCTACTTTAGAACTGCAGGACACTCGCCTGGACAGAAAACAAAAGAGAGCAACAACATCCCTCTCTGCTTTCCAAACATAAGCCGTGTTTCCATGAACTGCACATTTTGAAGTATTGCATTAGGAAAAGGTTCATGGAAATGATGGAATCTGGAAAAAAAATACTCTCCCTCAGTTGAAATAAAACATTGTATCTGGCCCAAGCTAGAGTTTTCTTTTGCCAACTTTCAGAAAATGTGGTTAAAATCTGTACACACATTTGACTGAAAGCATGACAATGACACTTGAACAAAATTGTGGTAATTTCGGGTAAATTCACTTACATTAGCAGTTTTACTCACAAACACGCCTCCTACTTTTATACTTAATCAAAAATACTCACCTACATCACATCAGTGGTTGAGACTGAGTGCATTATCACACCACGGAATGTGAGGACATTCAGTACGTGTCCATAGTTTTAGAAATTGAAGGGTTGCTGGGTGAAGAGGAGATACACTTTACACTTTATTAACTTGAAAAAGTGTCTGTTTTTCTTAAATAGCCTTTGAATTTATGACACCGGTCACCACGTGGCACTGGTTAACATGTTTTGGTATGTGATGAGAAAGATAAACTGGGATTAAGTCTGCCATGGGGGGGGGGGGCCAGTTCAAAAAATTTGAAACCCACTTTTAACTGAAGGTAGTCACAAACCTGAACTTGTGCCAAAAGGAGAGTCAGCATGGTGGGACAGAGTCACACTGGATGCTGACTGTTGGGTTACTCACCAGGCACACCCAACATTACACCAGCTTCATTTGATTCAGTGTAAACAAGCAAAGCAGCATAATGACGGGTCCTCTTAACACCAGCATTGCAGAATCTCCGTGTCAAATGGAACAGAAGTCAATAGTAGCTGTGAGAAGGGGAGGGAAGGTGTGTCTGCATGCAAGGGAGAGGGAGAGGCCGAAAAAATGTGCTAATCCCTAATTAACAAAGTAAAGGTGGCAGATTGGCCTGCTGGCTTTCATTGTATTTGTTCTACTTGGCCGGTTGCAGATCCGTACGAGGGACAATACATCACCACAGTCTGGCAGCCAGCAACTGAGGTCTAGCCTGCTCCGCTATGCTGTCAACAAAACAAACCCCTCCAAACTAGACTTTATCACTGGGCAACAGAGTAGATGAGAAGCTCAGAAACCGCTGAAAAGAATCTTGAGGGGACGGGGGGGGACGGGACAGAAACGTCAACTGCTGGACGCCTGTTTGATTGTTTGAAGTTCAAAAGGGAAGTTGCCTCATCAATACAATTTAGAGGAAACCAATCAACAACACAATTGGACTTTTGATTTTAATGTTAATCTAAAAAAAGAGGGAGAAAAGGGTGAAGGAGGGAAAAAGGAAACACGATTTCCTAGTTAACAAAACAAAAGTGCTCCAATCGATCTTCCTTTTGCTGCTCACGGCTGTTTAGTGTCTTTACAATGATGACCACATTTGGAGGTGGAAAAAATAAGTACCAGAAACTGTTGATGATATCAGCGGTAACAGCCTCGATGCTCATTCTCATGTCCAAATCGTGAAAGCCTCGTTAGTAATTTGATTGTGGTCACGTTTTTCACACAATGTAATATATATGCTAAATAATTTTTTACCGTGATCGAAGCATTCTTGGAAAGTGTAAACAGTTAAAGTAATGTTTGTATGACTTGGGAATTATCCAACATGTGATACAGCAATTTCTTTTTAATGTTACTCCAGGAATAATTCAACATTCACATTCACATTCGTCTACTTCTTCTTGCAGATGTAAATATGAACGATACAAACATCAACTAAGTCTCTTCCATCTTGGTTTAAACCTTCTGCCAGGATCAACAACTCAACAGTTGCATGTTTATGTTTCAAGCCACCAAATGTTGCCAGAAATAATTCACATAAGTTTATTTTATGCTAGTTTTCTGATGTTTTCACAGTTTCAAATAGCCTTTGGTAAGAACTTCAAACCTTTACTGGAAGTGTGTTTTTAGCTGCAGAGCTGTGAAGTGACATGTATGTTTAGAGCATGCATGCTAATGACGGCCTGCGGACAAACCCTACACTACGTAGACTCAAGTGATTATTTTGTTCCAGCTCTGATCTGTACTTCTCAGAAACAAGTATGGCTGACATTTCAGATTGAAAGTCATCAGGACAAAAAAAATGTTTATTGTGTGGGTGAAGAGAGAGCAGGAAGTCAAGAAAAGAGCCTCCTGGATGTCTGGAGAAGTGGTCAGTCGGGTGACAGAAGAGTCGGTGGCTGTAAAAGCAACACGCTGGCTTCCCCATCGAGACAGCTGCTGCATTCATGGAAGAACAGCTGGACCTGTGATGGTGTTTGTTAATAAGGACTGAAAACACGTGACAGAGGAAGTTTGCCACATACAAACATTTAATTAATTGGTCCCTCAAACACCTGTTGGTGAGAAAGATAGAATAAAGGTCTTGGTGAGTCATGTCTGGGGGTGGTGAGCATTGTCTAGAAATGTACATAGACAGGAGGAGGCAGTACCATCCACCTACAGGGCTGCAGCAGAGGATACTGTAACTCTGACAGGGCACAAAAGGTTAGTGTGTGTTTGAGTGTGTGTCTGTTGGCCTTTGTGCTCTTTGAACCCACTCTAACTTTTATTGGCCTCCAGGGGATCATAATAAGGAACTAATTGATAGTCTTTGAGCTGCGAGCCGGGGAAAGGAGGAGTTCCTGCAGGAAGTCAACACAAATCAAACTCTCTCCGAGCCCTTAAGGTCTGGAGCTACTCCAGCTGAATTGTGGTGAGTAGGAGAGCTGAGAGTGTGTGTATGTAGATGTGTGTGTGTGTGTGTGTGTGTGTGTGTGTGTGTTGGGGGGGGCAAAAGAGAGTGAGAGTGAGGTAAAGAGAGCAATGTGTCTGGAGTCAGATGGAGCTCAACTCAAGATATGAGGAATGATAGAACTTTTACATGTAAACCTTTAAGAAACTTCAAGATCAGAACTATAGGTTTAAAAACACACACACACACACACACACACAAACACACACACACACACACCATGAAAGACTCACATACCTGATATTTTAGATATATTCATTTCAAAGACTATACTGTAAAGATGCCCTGGAGGCAGCTCCACCCCCCCTTTTCTTTTTTCTCCTAAAGGATTAGATCATATTGCCTCTGTATTTGAAAGCCCCCCCACAAAACAATCTGAACACAAGTTGAGCATGTGGGTGCGTTCAGCTCAGATTCATATCGTCTCCTATTCCAAAACAAACTGCCGTCTGACACAGAGAGGCATACGCCACATTCCACAGTGCTTAAGCCCCTTCATAAGGGGGTTGTTGGGATCAGGAGGGGTTTCCAAACCAAACTTTCAGGGGTTTTCTCAGCACCTATAGCTAAAGGTGGGCCGCAGTAAGGGAGGTGAACGTTCTAGGGAGGGATATTCTTTGGTTTTCTTGGTGTCTCATTAAAAGACCCCAAACAACAATTGCTTGAGCCTACTTAAATTTATTCCTGAAGACTCTTTATTCCACTGTGCTCGAACCATTGTTGTCCAGAGGGATTAAAAACACACCAGTGAGCCTCGCCGTTTGTGCTGGTTGACATGTTTTTTCAATAAACACAAGTACTGCAGTGTATTTTGAGTTAATCCCAAATGAACCGTCCTGCTGCCATTAATACTCAGACAGTAGGCAGCATGTAGAGGTTTTAGTATATTTCAAAATAAAATTTTCAATATATATCAATATAGTTCGATTTGGTAAAATAATGTTAGATAACTTGTTTCTCCTCCACAACCCTGCCAGTGTTCCTCCAATCTCTGCCCAACCCTGCTCCCGCTTTCCCTCTGCAAACAAACCAGCTCCCAAGTTCCTTTACATATCAACTGGGGATTTACATATAAAGCAGGATGAAATGGGCCTGAAGCAGGAAATGGGATGTCACAGAGCAACAGAATGACACACTGTTGTTTTGGACTGCCATAAATCACAAGCTCTCTGCAATATTTTAACTTAATTGTTAATATGTTCCCAAACATCCATCAGATACACTGACTGCACGACTGGCATCTCTTTGGAATCTTCTTTCATTTCCTGTTAAAGTCCAGTCAAATAATAACTTGTGTTTTAAGCCGAATTTGCCGACTCCTTTGGAAAATATTTATGTCTACTTGTTTGAATGTCCTTGGTTTCACACTGAACAGGCAGCATTCAATCAGTAGGTGTGAGCTTCACTGGGACCTGAATAATTACATTCTTTTTGATGAATTTAAGCTATAAAAAGTTCATGAAATGAGTTGCAAACTTCTGTGATTATTGCCTAACACAAAAGGAGAGAGGAATGTTAAATTCTGATGTGAGAATGCAAGTGAAGAAAAACAACAACAAAAACAAAACCCCAAACAACCCAGCACAGTATTTTTAACAGAATGAAACCAGCCTATATACAGAGCATTAGCACGACTTGATATTCCCATAAAGAGTAAGTAAACGATCTAAGACTGCAGGACCTGTCTGCTGAATGGACACGTCAGCCTACTAGCTCAACCCTGCTGGGTACATCCACTATTTTGACTTTCTGATTTATGTGACAGATGAGCTACATCCAACATGCACAACTGAGGACGGTCTGTTAACGTAGTGCCACCTTGATAGACATTTTTCTATTATTTTTTTAGAAATGTCTATAACTTTGGGATCATGAAATTTGTTTTAAACATTGCCCTTTTAGGCTAAAACTGTAAATAACTTTGTGAACTCTAACTTTAATCGGCCACCTATTTCTGTGAACAAATGAATTTGGTCAATTTATAACAAAATATCTACGAGTATTAAGCCAAACTAAGCCGGTCAACAGGGTAACAGTACTTGCTAAACATTATCATGTTGTTTTTTTGTAGGCCTCCGGGAGAGCAGCAAGTCAAAGTCCAGCTTGACAACTCAGACTAAATCCATATAGGATGTGAATGGGCCGTCAGAGATAACAGGGGATTTATTTGTTATTTTCTAACAAATGTGAGTGAAAACAGAGCTGGTGTAGGGCTGACTGAGCCATTTAAGATGTATATGGTTCTAATGTGTACCGTGTAAACAGCACACGTGGGTAGAATTATAACTCTGCCAACCGTAACGTGGTGCTTTTGAAGGCGGTACCACACGTTCCACTGTTTTTCCTCCCTTTAGACCCACAGACACAACATGGAGTGGCTATGATTTCCTCCCTCACTATATTGCTTCCCAACAGGAAGGGAGTCAATTTCACGGTTTCCAAGTAAAGCAGACGTGCTGAGAGACGACTGAGGGGAGGAACAATGGTGCTCGCCTTGCTCTCACCTCCACCTGTCCAGCTGGTTGTGTTTTTATTCTAGAAGCTAACACGGAAAATTCAAGGCGTCACAGACAAATCCAAAAACGAGGGGAATATTCTGATCTCACATCCTGCGACACACTATTTATTTTATCTAAAATCCTGAAACATTTCAACACACTAATTAAACACTGCCTGATGCTGTCAAACGGCCCTCTGGAGGGTGCAATCAGATTTAATGTAAACTTAATATAAGCCTCCACCCTGTGAAATCTCTGCCTCAGCCACTGCCAGGACTCATAAAGAAGGGAACAATGAGGAGCTCATGTGGCTCAACCATGGCCCTATTAAGAGAATACCTCAGTGCTGTGGTATCCAGCCTCATGGACCATGACTGGCTTTCTTTCTGTATTCTGCACATGAAGGAGCTCTGCGAATTCCCAGGCCCAGCAAGCTGCTCCCTTTGCAGAGTCCTCACCCGCTTCTCCTCCCTCCTGTACGCCTCCCTGCTTTCCTGCTCACCGATTGGGAATTGGGGAAATTCCTCAGCTCCGTTAAACGGCTTCTGATACACACGGGAAAGCCTAGATTCTTTGTCAGCTGCGAAACTCTAGACACTGGGAAATGGGCTTCACCTTCCAGTCATTTCTAGTTCTGGGGAGGGGGTGGGGGGGCAGAAAGATTTGCTGCAGTGAAGCGTCTTTCTTCCCTCCAGACAGGGAAGAAATATGAAGCTTAGGAGAAAAGCTGGAGCTGAGCAATGTAGTGATGAGCAAACAGAGGAAGAGAGATTTAAGTGTGTTATAGAAAACAGGTTTCAAATATTCTGTATCTCAAAAGAGTCCAATAATCCAAAGGTGCAGAATGAGAAAAACCTGGGGTCTCTCCATATAGCTGGAAGTGATAGCACAGCCCTTATCATGAATAGCACATAGCGCAGGATCAAACCACTCACAGGAACTCAAAATGGAGTCATGTAGACACAGATGTGAGCAGCTGTATGACTAAGAGAGAGGGCTTGTTTAACAAGCGTTGATAAATGGAGAGGAGGTTCAAAACACAGTTCAACCCTCTGCTGCACCGACTCAGCTGACCACTTGTAGGTGGTCAAAGATGTGTTTTAATCTGAAAGTCACTCTAATTTAAACAGTTTGCTTCCTCTTAATAAAGACAGTCTGGGTCTTATTTTCTTATATTACATATTTACAAGATTTTCAGGCTTTTATCTGGTATTTTCCACATCACATTGGTGAGACTAAAGACCTTAATAGTACATATTTAATCTCCTATTTTTTTTTAAGTCCATTATGAATTGATAACCTTTGCTGAAAACACCACAATTTCCTAAAGGCCAAGTTTTGCCCCGTTCAACAAGCTCAACATAGGATAAAATCCATTGAAATTATAAATAACTGGGTAATGAGTGTCATTCGTGCTTTTAAAAAAAATGGCAATTAACATCAGTTATTATTATGACTGGGCATTTATTCATAGAAATGTAGCTCAAACAAGATTAATAGTAATCAAGATAATGCTGCTGGGGCTGGGCAGTTCACTGAAAAACGTATCAGCACCATCATTTAGAAACTCTCACTTCCTCATTATGGTTAATTTGGTTCCTATTTTCCCTTAATAGTTTTATATAGTAGACCTTATCAGAGAACAATGCAATCCTTAAATTGATTAATAAATTACTGCCATTGAAATTGACCCACTCATGATATAACTAATTGTTTTAGCTCCAGTGTTCCAGGAAAATAACTTTTTTAATTGGACATTGAAGGCCTTGAAGGTAACCTATGAATGTGTGACCGTCCTTCAAAGTATTTTACAAAACTGAGATGTTAGGGGAAAAAAGAAGAAAAATGCACTCTAACAAAAAAAAGAGGACATTTGAAAGCCCTAGGTAAAAGTAATTACAGCTGACAAAAAAAAAAAAAGGCACACACACAAACACACTCGGTGCCAGAATTCGATATTCATCATCAGTTCTTTCCTTAAACTAATAGCCACTGCTGGCTGTCATGGCACCTTTTAGCTGGACTAAACAGCCCTCCTCCTCCCTCTCTCTCTCTCTCTCTCTCTCTCTCTCTCTCTCGTATCCAACCCAATCATGGCTCCAAATGAGTAAGCCTGCAGTACCCACTTAACCTAGGGAGAACATTAGCATTATGACAAAAGCTTCCTCTCACAAAAGATCTGGGTGACCCTCCTCCATCCCCTCTCTTGATATAACATGAAACTAATCAGCCATGTGGCCCTTTATCACTGGAACATTCTCATCTGTCCTTTGCTCTCAAAACAGCCCATTTTCACACCTTCACCTGCAGCATCACATTAACACTCACTTAGCCTAATTTTTAGCCCAAGGGTGCATTTCATGTGAGGCTTTCGTCTATGCAAGAAAAGGAAATTAATAACCGAGCTGCTAGAACGGACCTAGCAGGTTCTCTTGCAAAAATAACTGCAGCATACAGATGATCAGATCCCTGCTGGACAGCACACAAGATGACACCCAGACCACATCTGTAGGTGGTATGGGCCCCTTATGGCCACATTCTTTTAACAATGAAAGCGTGAATGCATCAAACTAGCCAGAGGTTTTAGTATACGTCATGCAAACAGGCCAAAAAACCAAGCCGTTATAATGCTCTTTAACACCACGACCGGAACTGTTGGAATTCAGTTGACTTTAGCTCAGCCAAAGCATAGTTTTGTTGGTGTAAATGTCAGGTCTTGGTTAGCTTCAAGTGGCATTCTCAGAATTAACAATACGCAAGATGATCATGTTAATATTATTTCATGATGTTTCAAAAATCCTGCCTGTATTATTTTTGTTTCATCATCACTGCCTCCCTCCAAAGCTTTTGGTCTTCACGAAAGAAACAACGCAAGGTGTGAACCAACGTACTTAGATCATACAGGGTCCGAATGATCCTCCGTCGCTGCCAGCACAAGTTCTCATCTTTCAGGCCTGCTATGTAATACTTGGCTCATTGGACAGGAATGTGTGCGTATATATCCGCCTCTATTTAAATGCATATGCGACTGTGTTATCTATCTTTCAGCGCCAACAGGCTTCCTGCTCCCCTGATGAAGGCATATGGGGTTTACTTGACTAGCATGTGGCCCAGAACTGAAGCTCTGCTGTGTTCAGCTGCTGTCAGCAGCCGACAAGACAGACAGACTCTCCTGGTTTAAAAGCTGAGAAGGAGGAATATTTACAGAGGGTGCCAAGACCATCTGTAGGGGAGTGCAAGAGAGGAACAGGTCTCTCTTTATCTCCCATCCACGGAGAGAGCGGCTAAAAGGACAGAGTTGAATGAATGGAAAATCTTTTGGCAATTATTTACGAAAAATGGACACTCATGGTCTTAATTGTAGTGTACTGCTGAAACATCAAGCCATGTTCTTATATTGATCACGTTCAACAAGGTTTACAGATTCATCTTGCAAAAATGTCCAATACCATTCTGCTTTTTTGTCAGCAAACACTTTTAAGAAAGGCTCTGGGATGTCAATACCCTTTATTGAATAAACAATAAAGTTGTCAAAAGATAATCAAGATTGCTTATTAAGTAAAAGGCAAAACCATACAATAAGATTTCAGGATAACATAAAGAGGATAAGATCTCCAGGGATCCTGACACATAAAAACACAGTAAATGCTCACTCATCAGATTTGACAGGCTTCCAGTCTTATACTAGGATGTTGTTTTTCACTGAACAGAATGATAAGTATCCACTGAAGTAGGTGTGAAGGAAGTAAATAGCATGGCGTTCTTTGTAACTAGATTTATGTTTCCTACCGACGAGGAAGTCTCTTATTAGACCCACCAGATGCTCGTCCAACAGGACTGAGCTCCGGTGTCCTCTGACCCTTTTTGGTGACACTTAGTTGGTGTCAAGTGCTACATTTCTTGGCATTTGACTCTGAAACTCAACCACTTCCTCTTAACTTCAGGAAATGTTCAGATCATATAGCTGGAACTGTTCACTACTACAACTGGAACCTTCTACCAAAATAGAAATTTAATGGTCATGCCAGTTCTATGAACACCAAATAATTTAATGTGGCCTCAGCCACTAAAAAAAAAAAAAGGAAAAAAAAAATCTGTAATTTCACACATTGTAGTTTCCTTTCTTGTAACATCTGATTTTCTCACCCACACAAAGCTGAATTACGCTGTTATCCTTATATATAGAGATGTACGAAAAAGACCTGCAGTTTTACTCACCAATTCTAATAAACTGTAGGACATAAAGGGACTGGACTTCTGTAGGTCTGCAACTAAAGTTCAGTGTGATTTATGGAAGGAAAGCTGCACAAAGGTGAGCCTGCGTAAGTTTTTATAAATAAGAATATCACATGGAGTGACAGATTAGATTTTATTTGCATTACAAAACACATTCCTAAATAAATATAGCCACGATTATTCAAAGACACAACAGAGTTCAAAAGCTTGGGATGGCTTCCAGCTGAGATCTACCGTGCTGTTTGTTATATAAATCTCTGCCGTGCATACACACACCTGTGCTACAGGCAACACATATATCGTGCTTTACATACATAAACTCACACAGACACACACACACACACACACACACACATAAACACACGGACTGTATCATGTATATGTGCACAGCTATAGTGAAGTGTGGGCAAATGATCATGAACACATATGCCATTAGACTTTGTTGTTCTAGCCTGTGCGATGACCTGTCTTCATACAGTAAATTGCCGTCTCTCAAGTATCTACACATGAACACACACACACACACACAGGAGGTCTTCCATCAGGTAGCTGTTGTGTTCGTCACTGCTCTGGAAAAAGATGAATGCAGTCTTTCAAGCTTGCTATATCACCCATTTTTGTACTAACACAGGTGCTGCTGCTGGACGGGTCAATTGAAATTCATATTTGTGTTCACACATGCAACTATACCAGAAGAATATGTGTGTGTGCAGTCATCACTGCATACTAAAGATTATATACGGTGTTTAAAAGTGTTACAATCACCTGAGAGCTGCATGGAGGTAGAGGCAGAGCCCTCCGATCAAACAAAGCACATACTGGAATGCGCTTTGTTTGAACTCCATCTCTATAATAAGGCTTTATGCACATGTGTGCTTTTGTTCCAGGAAGCCTTTGAACTCTATGGTCTTGCACTGTTCCAAGTATTGCCAAATGCTCCTCAAGTAAATTACCTGCTTAAAACCTCACCATTCGCAGCTCTCGTTGTATTTCTTTGTTCAATTAAACAGTAAAAATGAACGTCACACATTTTGTCCCCAGTTTCTTATTGGTGCCCTGGCATGCACATAATGTCTAACATAAAAAGAGAGAGTGTGCTGAGTGCTTTGGCCTCAGTGCCCTTAATCTTTGAAACAAAGGCATGCACATAGTTTCTGGCTCTAGAATGTCATTAATCACTGAACATGCGCACCAGACCTGGATTTAGCTTATCGACTTGATTAATAGGGTCAATTGACTTTAAACACAATCAAACAACAGAGCACATAAAAAAAACATACCTTCAAAATTAGAGGGGCTGAAGATGGAATTTTACAATTTACACCTGTGATGAACATTTTTTAATTATAAGACTGTCAGGGGATTTTGCTATAAGTGGCTTCTACAATTCTCCAGCGTGCTCAGCGTCACAAAACACTTCTGTCACACCTCCCACAGTCTGGTTCTCTCTGTCACTTTGTCAGTGGAAGGGCATGGTTTCCATCAACCATGCCTTTTAAAAGCGTGTGTGTTTTGCTGGTGTTATAAAAATCCCCAGGGCAAAGCGTGTGCGATCGCATGTCTGCATCATTTGTGCACACATACTGTATGTGTATGTATTTGCCTGTGTGCGTTTGCTTGACGAATGAACTTGCTGACCAGTTAAATATAGTCCAGCCCCCCCTTCCAATCTCAGCAACAAGGAGGTTTCTCCAACTGTTGTGTTTTCAAAATAAGGAGCGAAATAAAACCCTGAGCTTTTCGTTGCCACGTCATTAACACCATGACATGAAAGCTCTCTTGAGAATTGCGGGGGGTCAAAGTTTGCACTATGTCTTCCTCACTACATAAAACACCACAAATAGAGAAGATGGATGCCGGGGGGATGAAATGTGGGAGACTCACTGGGATCTCGAGCTAAGATCAAATTCCTCTGGTTTTTCTTAGTAAACCCCAAAATATCTTGGCTTATCTGTTTATCACACAAGTTTATACTCACTATTCTCATGTCCGTAAATGCACATGTCCATTAATGTGCTTATCAAACTGAAGAAAAACTGATGAAGAGCCATATTTTCCCATCAAGGACACCTTACTCTCACTGCTGCCAGCTCTGACAAATAGGCCTTTATCACCTGAGATGAAAGCCAAGGGGGTAGAGCGAAAGAGAAGCAGATGGGGCAATGGCATGCGAGGAGAGGGAGGAGGGAGGAGAATGATTTTACCGCTTTGTTGGCTGATCTGGTTCAATCCTTGTGGTGCAGCAATTGAATTCCCATCCAAGCCTTTGCTTAAGAGGATTTGGACTCAGGGGAGTAGCAAGGCCACGAGACTACAGTGTGAGCGAAGCTAACCCGTGATAGGGGAGATGGATGAGAAAGGCATGGGTGCAAAAAGAAAATGACAAGGAGGATTGGGAAATTGCAGAAAATGGACTGTTGCAACAACAACAAAAAAAGCAAAGGTCAGCTCTCATTCTGGGTAAACATGTTTTTGCCGTGCAGAAGCATAATGTGTTGGCTATCTAAAGACAGGAAGGAGGCAAAATTGGAGAGAAAGATAAATGAAAGAAGCCACACTCACACACACACACACACACACACACACACACACACACACACACACACACACACATCATAACTGTCAGAAAAGAGTGGGTTCATGAAAGAGAGGGAACAGTGACAATTTAGGGAAGAGATAACGAGAGGGAATGAGTCATAGAAAGGGTGAGATGACAGGAGAGGAGCGGCAGGTGGTGATCTCTGATCCCATTACCCAGAGCTAATCCTGACCACCAGTGAGCATGTTTGTACGTGTGTGTGTGTGTCTGCGTGTCTGTGTGTACTGTTGGCACGACAGAAACTGAAGCATCAGGTCAGTCAGTCACTCTGTTGGAGGAAACACGAAGGACGAATAAAGTGAGATGTGTCAAATTGTCACTTTACTACTGGGCTTGCGGTTAATTCTACATATTCCCTTTTTAAAATAAATCAAAAAGAGGTAATCTATTATTACTACATTTATCTTTGCATATGTGTTAAAAATTGTAGCTCTGCATACAAGTGCTTTTTAATGTCTTGATTAAATGTCTGAGACATGCTTGAAGCACTAACACCCTCTAGCTGGTGCGGAATTCAGAGGCCGTCCTGAAATAACAGCCATGCAGATTTCATCAGGCAGACTCTTTGGAGAGTTTTGAAGTCAGAACTGGAGCACTAAAAACCTTCATGTATTTTGAAAATAGGTAGAGGTGAAGAGTTCCCACATTATAAGCATCTCTTATGGGTGAGATGGAAACCACTGCAGAGGAACGTGGCTCTCCAGCGTGACAGGAACCAATGTGGGCTAAGCATTACTCATGTAATTGCACATTAATGACGCTGTCTAATTATGGGTGCATGAGCAGAGCAGGATCCAGCCTCAGTGTGGGGTCCACTACCACCACACGGGTCTCTGGACTGCGTTAATATCAACATTCAAAACACCGATTAAGTGTTTCTTTTGAAGCTTTCATATATAATTTTCATAGAAAATACGGCAAATTCTTATAGGATTAGCTCAGTAAAGCTGTTACTTCATAACTGACTGAGTTTTCCTCTTAAATCCTGCTTGTCGTGATAGAACTCAGCATGAAGATGCACCTTCTGATGTGTTCTTTTGAAGAAGGCCTTCAGAGAGGCCAGCAAACAGCCACTGACCACATGTCCAATGTCCCGCAGTACCTGTGTGGATTATCAGAGTTGGCGAGTCGCCTGAGGTTCAGATGGCACACACTAGATATTAACCTGCTGCGGATAAAGCGCACATCAGGCCCTATCATCTTAACAGTTGAAACTAAATTGAATGTGGCGTTCTTACTGCAGCTAAAGGTCTGTTGGTTTAATGGTGTCAGAGTAAACAGCTTTGAGTTACGAAAGACCCACAAATTGTATCTATTGCGAGGACACTAAAGCAATACAACTCCAACAATTGACCTTGCAGTAGTTATTGTTGTGTTTGTAATTGTAGTTTCCTTTTGTGCAAAAACATTTTACATCTTAATGTGAACTAAAATTATGTTTTGGATGGAGAATACAGACGGATCAAGGGATCAAGCACCAAACAAAGAGGAAACTGTTGTAATTGTCTCACTTTATGAGTGGTCCTTGACAGAACGCTGCGGCGCCATACGCTCTGTTCTGCTGCTTGTTGAATCAACCAGCTCCACAACAAAGAGAAAAATGCTTCCATGTTCTACATATGCGAGCCAGCTGCTTTATGTGAGATGCATTTGCCTCTTATCAACCAAACAACAGAGAGCCCACAAGTAAGCTCACAAATATGAGTAAACAACTCACATCATTCTGGATGATATCCTCCAGGGAAGGTTACATCTTTCTATCCAGCTCTGATTAACACCCAAAAACTCTTCTGTGGATTGTCTGCTTTTAATATAAGCTCACACATCCTTCATAATACTGTAGGATGAGTTTCACATCCTTTATTCTGTAACAAAGCCATATTGTCTGGTGTGTTTTGGAAATGAGGTTAATTCTTATTCGCGTTCTATTCCATGAAGTGAATTCAGCTCAGCAACATTGTCAATCTTTAATGACACTGCAGAGAAATAAGCTGGAATTGAAGAGAGAGCCAATTTAGCCAAACAGAAAATATACAAATCAACAAACACATATTAGCGAGAGCCCAATCTTGAGTTGGATGCAGGGACTGAGATCCCTAACAAAACTCCTGTAGCTAAAAATGGCTTTTAATATGTCTGCCAAACCTCTGCTCCCAAGTTTGCTACATGGCCTTTTCCAATTCTTTCCCTCTGCTGTAATTCTGCAAGAATGTGCGGTTTAAGAAGAAGGCAGACTGGCTTTCCTGAAAGGTCCTGAAACAACACAACATACTCGCCGACTGGCGCTCCACCCAGTGCTCCAGGTTTTACTTTACCACCGCTTTGTAGAGGCGATGTAAGGAACAAAAGATATGTTAAAAGACAGAATTTACATGAGGCCTGGGCAATTTATCCAATTTTCAATTACAATTTTGGCTTCTTATGATAATCAAAAGAAGATGATCAGGATGAAATGATTGTTCTGGAAGGAACAACATGCCAAAAGTCAATGACTAATCATGACCTCAGCAAAATCATCTTGATATTATTTTGCTCTCACGGAAGCCAAAGATGAGGCTCTGGATGATGTACAGAGTGTGAATATAGAAACTTTGAAGACTGAGCTCTCAAGCAAAAACAGACAGGGATACACTGTGAACACTGATGGGGGTGCAGAAGTTGTGGTGGTACATCCCACACTAAAGAGTAGCCACGACCAAAACCCACCCTGCAACAGATGTCTGCAGCGTTTGCACTGTAGGTCCTACAAAACCTGTCATAAAAGCATCTTGTGGTCACATAGCGGAGTGTAACCACTCTAAATAAAAGCAGATGATAGCAGAGAACAATCATTTTCAAAAGGGCATCTGCAATAGAGCTGTGAATGTGTAGTGCAGGGTTGAGCCTGTGGCCATCTTCCCTGGATGGTTTCGAATTGATCTGGTTACAGGAGCATGCTCAGTCTTGCGTTATTCAATGGTGTAATGCACACATTATCAAGAACACAGCAATTGATTAGCAGCCAGGGTCAACAAAACACCTTCCAGCAAACAAAGAAGATGATTTAAAAGATTCAGCGTGAGATTTACGGGCAAGAAAGTAGGAAAGATTTGCTTTAAACAGCTAAACTACGGGAATATTTTGCCCTTTTCACTCTGTAAAAGCGGCATGCTGCTATGTAATCCAACACCAACTAGAAAAAAGAACCTGAAAAGTAGAAGTCAATTAAAAAAGCAAGTAGCAGCTCTTGCCACATGACCAAATTAAGCACTATGACTTAATAACCTTCAGTCAGAAGATGTAGGACAGGCCTCTATTCACACTGACGTGATGATCAACACTTTAAATACTGCACAAAAGAGACTTCCAGCAACTTATTATTCAACATTCACAATGTTGCGGAAAAGACAGAATGAAGTAGAAGCTCTAACTAGCGCAGCAGAGGCTGAGAGGTTGATTGCAACAGCTACACTAATGTTACACATCACGGACGGGCCTGATGTATTTCAGCCATTTTGGAGAAGAGCCTGTTTAATGTTTTGTCCACTGTCTTGTTCAGTTTATTTTATTGTAAAATGACAGTGTGCACTTATACATTAATTATTTGCAAAAAATAAAACGATGGGTGCACCAGATTTAGAATATAGCTGATTTCCCTCTGTAGTCCATATAAAATAAACAGAAATACAAAATGACACAATACAAAGTACACAATACAAATGTCACATCTTGAATTGATGACTGAAATTTAATCAAAGTTTCTCAAATCTCCAAGCTGAGATATTCTCCTGTCAAACTTATTTTAAATCTGTTGAGTAGTTCTCTACATGATTAACACACTGATTTTAACGCATTAAATCAGTAGTTTCTCTTATAAATGTGGGTGTAAATTGAGACAGCAAACACCCCCACGTATTCTACTGTCACATAATTCCTCGTTTACAGCAAATCTAATGCTGACAATAAGAAAACGAAAGAACCAAAATAGAGCGACTAGCCGACTACAACTTCAGAAGCCTTTCAAATCCTGCGAGTGTGAGGCTGATTGGACCAAAAGGCTCCTTGATGATCTAATTCATGAATCAGAAGGGCTCCATTTAAAAGCCAGGACAGCCTCATCCAACAGAGTCTGGAGGATAATGGTCATGTAGCCACTCTGCTCAGCCACCCTATCACTTGATTAAACAAATGATTATTATCAAAGTAATCAAGCTTTGCACACTGCCAGCTTGCCTCCAATATATCATGAAAACCGGTTTTACCATCCCATGGAAATGATACAGATTATGATGGAGGGAGTGACCTTGGCTGGTGTCACTGTGAATAGTGCTTATTTTAAGGGGAGTGTAAGTAAGACACACAGAGAGCCAGTGAAAAATGGTGAATGAGTCATTGAAGATGAGGGAAAAGGATGTGTGTCCTTAAGGTTTAACTTTTAATTAAGGTATTAAACTCTGAATTTACATTCTTGAAAACTTTGCAAGGGAAATCCTGTGACCTTGAACTCAGTCAAATGTAAAAGCAAATATCCAGTCACTGAATCAGAGGGTCAAGCATGTGGTGTATCTGAATGCGGACATGAGACATTCAGACTAGCAGCAGCCTCTATTTGTTTAGAGACCATTCCCTGAAATTTTCCACTCATCAAGAGGGCCGTGTGGTCCAACCCAAAAGAGCACTTGCAATGAGCGTGTTAGCAGTATTTGCATTTAGCATCAAAATGGATCCCATCTGACACGGTTTCTCCGGTCTAAAGCCTCTCTGGGCTGAATAATAAACCCAATCCTTCGCTGTAATGGAGGACTGGAGTTACTCTGCTGAAAGGGTTTACAGTCAGCACACAGATGGCTGTTAACAGAATGCATTAGTAAAGATTAACTCTGCTGGTAAAATCACCACATTAGTGCCTCTGATCATGTTAACAACCATGGCAGAGAGACAGTGGGTGGTATGATAGGGCTTCCGATCTGACCTGAAGCTGCAAGCTTAATTGCGTATGTCAAGTTTACTTGCAATAATGACCATTTGAGAAAATCTGCAGTCTAAAAATGTCGTGTCATGTAAAATAGTCAGTGGCGTTAAAAAGAAAATAAGGATACCAACTGTGCAACAAAGTATTAATATTTGTTTAACTTATGAAGAGTTCTATTCTGCTGGTAATCATAGACCTTAATATAGAGTATGTTATATAGCATACATATACCTGTACAATATACATATATCTTATAACAACTAAACTGCCAAGAATCGGATCTGCGTTATTATATTCACAATACTGACTGGCATACTTCCTTTACAAGTGAACACAATCATCATGGTTTCCCTTTGATCGCTCTATCACATTAATCTGGTCTGGAACCCTGGACAAAAAATATTCTCAGATTTAAATCCGAGAGACTAAATCACATCAAATGAGGGTCCATGACAAATACACACGCAAACATGCATGGTTTTACTTAACTGTCCTTTCTGCAGAAGAGGAGTTTAAAACATCTGTAGAAAAAAAAAATGTCTCCACAATTAATTTATCTGTAAAAAGATGCTAAATCCAAAACCACTATGAGTGATTGTTGAAATAATGATTGATGCACTCAGAAATCTCACCTCTCAAGTATTTATTTTTTTTTTTTTCTATTTTGGTGCTCACCACTGTGAGCTCATTCAGTGTTTGGAGTCAAGGTCTGGATTGCTTTGCTTATGCTGTCCCAGTTTAGACTTTCTCACAGATGTCGGTTTCAACAGGAACATCTGGGTACAGATCTGGTATCATACTTCCTTCAAATCAAAACAAAGAAATGAAACAAAGTCAGCAGTGAAAAATGAAGCGTTTGTTTTTTGCCAAAAATATGCAATATTGTAAACAGATGCATATTTTTTCACTGACGTACAGGTTAGGTGATCATAAGGAAGTTATTAAAACCTGAAGCATTCAACCCACATGGAGGAGATCCTATTAGCTGGGGTTTGCTTTTTTTGTGAGGGGGATCAATTACAACAGAAGAAAAGACACTCCAATAATGAATATTCATGAGCATTCAGAGCATTTAAACTCACTGCCTTTCACTAAAATGAGATGAGTTTACACATCAGCATGCACTCAGAAGAAAACGTGTTATGTGCTTTGTGGGGAGTTCAATGAATTCCCCCTCCAGCTCATCAGCTTGGCCAAATACTCGGGAACCTCAGATTTCTCATGAAAACAGCTCCAAATTAAGAGACTGCATGGAGTATAATTTGCAGTTGGTGATACACCCCGCATAAAACCCCTGATTTACATGCTCGAGCTCATTCTGTGCTGTTTTGATGCAAGACGGGGAGGAATAATGGAAACACCAGACATTTGAAGTACGGTTTTCGTCTTGGAGGGACGCCAGTGCAGATATCAATTTGGCGCCTTTTAGAGACGATAAAACATGCCCATAAATATGAGTGAGCACAGATGTGTTAAATGTGCCGTGCCATTTTCCACTGCAATCATGGGAGTTAGGTGGAAAAAAAAAAAATCCCCGCTGATGTCATAGCTGCAAATATCCACCATTTTTTGGTCAGTCTACAGATGGAAGACATTTGGTCCTCAGATCATTGTCTATTCAGAAGGACGAAGGCGACAGAGACAGTTTCACAAGCAGCATTTGATTTCACTTCATTCTTTTGAAAAAGCAGATCTAGAAAACCTGACCTGACCACAACTTGAGCTCATGACATTATTAAAGTCCAACTGTTTACCACAGTTGGAGCTGATCTGTCTGTCAAGAGTTTCTGTTTTACAGTTCAATGCAGCGACCCAAATTTTACGTGCTTTGACATTTCTGAACACTAAAGCACTGCAATAAGGCTTTTATCTGTGTGTGTTCTGGAAACACTGAATTGGCCTTCTAATAGTAAAGAGAACCCTGTTTCCTATGGGTTTGAAGTTCTCAGCACTTGATCTGTTCAGAAGTAAAAGAGTCCAGCAAAAGTTTAGGGATGCAAATTGAGAACGGGCACCAGTTATGAGCCTGTTACAAATTGTACAATTCATCAAAAAAAAAAAAAAAAAAAAAAAACAATCCTTCGAACTGATGCTTTAAAATCATCATCGGCAGCGTCTTCCGCTGATCCAGTTGGTCCGGGTCACGCAGGGCAGCAGCCTCAGCAAGGAAGCCCAGACTGTCCTCTCCCCAGCCTCTTCCATCAGCTCTTCCGGGGGAATCCCGAGGTGTTCCCAGGCCAGCCGAGAGATATAATGCCTCCAGCATGTCCTGGGTCAGCCCCAAGGCCTCCTCCTGGTTGGAAATGCCTGGAAGACCTCCTGAGGGAGGCGTCCAGGAGGCAGCCTCACCAGATGCTCAAACCACCTCAACTGACTCCTCTCAACATGGAGGAGCAGCAGCTCTACTCTGAGCCCCTCCCAAATGACCGAGCTTGTCACCCTATCTCTAAGGGAGAGCCCAGCCACCCCGCGGAGGAAACTCATTTCGGCCACTTGTATTCGCGATCTTCTGTTCTTTCGGTCATTACCCAGAGCTCATGACCATAGTTGAGGGTTGGAACATAGATTGACCGGTAAATCAAGAGCTTCTCCTTTTGGCTAAGCTCCCTCTTTACCACAACAGACCGGTTTAGCACCCGCATCACTGCAGATGCCACCCCAATCAGCCTGTCAATCTCCCGCTCCATTCTGCCCTCAATCGTGAATAAGATCCCAAGATACTAAGCTCCTCCACCTGAGGCAGGAGCTCTGCCACCGCGGACTTGTTTCACTGCATTGGCGACTTCTGTCCCGGAGATTGGACGGCCCGTGCTTTAAAATGTCATATTCAATGGATGGCAACACCGGCCTTATGTTCAAAATTCTCAAATCATGGGCTTAAATTTCAGAAGTGTGATATAATAACATCAACAGGCACTGAGGCAACAGCCAACTAGACTCAGGTCTAGATAGAGACCATCAGGTCTATATCCTAACAAGAAAAAAGGTGTATGTATTGTGATTCATTTCAACATGCTCACATTTATTACTAAAAAAACTGACTGAACTTAAGTAAAAAGGGTTATTTCCATGATTGGCCTTTTTCTTGGATGTATTTTTATTCATTCTAAAATACAAACCGCAAGCTCTCAATTCATTGATTTTGATCCGATTAATCTGACAGCGGCTAAATAAACCTAATGAGAGAAGTTTGATGCATGTCCTATACGCTTGATTGAATTAGGAAAAATGTAGCTGCATAAAAATGTTTCCCAGTGAAACAGACTATTACCAAAGCCAATAATGGCACTCAGGTTTACCACATGGTTCTGCCCCTGTACCCCCCGCAAAGTTAGACACTTTTCTCACCTCACACAGCAAAGCCCCAGACTGGTGCTAGCTTGAGAAAACCTGAACACCAAAAGGGAGACAGGGTTCACACTACCCCCCAACCCCTTCTCTTCCACCATGCAAGCCTCCCTACCCCAACTTCAGGCAGGCAGCCGGCAGTAAAATAAGAAAGAAAGGAAGAAAACACACATCCTGACAGAGGGGTTTCCCCGTTTCTCTTTGTCACCACCACAAACCCCTTCGCCACCATCCTGCCAAGGAAGTTTCCATTTGAGCTAATTAAATAGAAGGAGAAAAAAAACAGAGGAAGAAAAAGGGTGGGAAAGGAGGAGAGGACTGATGAGTAATGTTCCAGGTCTACTGTGTTTAAATAGGATCTTCCTAAATGCAATATGCACAAGCAGTCTGATAGGCGGCATGGTGGCTGTGGCCCAACATGCTGCTGCTGCCACATCTCCCTAATGTGTTCTCCTTGTGTCTGTGATGACGGCGTAGATTAAACACATGGCTATTAAAATGCACGTAGCCTCAGAGGCATAAAAAAAGCACCCATGTAGCAGTAAATTCCCACAAACACACGCAAAGTCAACACAGTTTGCCTGTTTGTGAGTCTTCACTAGTATGCAGGAGTCACTGCCAAAGTAAGAGCCTCTTCCAACTTGTAAACAAGGCAGAGAGGAGGGGAGGAGAGTGGGCGAAGGAAACAGCTCCTTTCAAGCAAGCACACATACGTCCTGCAGATGTTAGTGAATTCAATGCAAGCACTCATATCTTAAGTGCAGGGAAAGGACAAAATGGGGTACATCCTGTGTATAACAAAAATACTTTCCCTTCATTTCTTCCAGCTGCGTGCGACGGAGTATAATGCCACTGTGCTCAGCCTAAAGCTGGTGCTGCACTCTTCAACATAAATGTGTAAGTGAGCACTGATGCCTTGCACACGTGCAGAGTAGATCAGCATATGACAGGAAGTACTGTGCTGTGCACAGACACTATAGATCTAATCATAATGGCGACACACTGTCCATGCAAGAACAACAGGGGCAGCTTTGTCATGTTAGCTTCTCATCAAAGTCGCTGTTCATTTTCATTTATGAGCACATGCACCATTGCTGTTAGCACTGTGTTGTGCCGACAAACACGTGCAGGCACAAGAAATCAGGATACATGGATGTTTACACAGACCCTCTGATGCCCAAATTTATGTCATGGAGACCCATATGGGTATAGAAAGCATAACAGAGGCTTAAATCTGGGCTGTTTACAAAGGAATATTGGATGTCTGTTAAATGCACAGAGATGGAATGGTGGGACAAAGCAATCAGCTGGGCAGCCTGAGTGTCAAAAAGGACGGTCAGACTTGGGCTTGGGTGGTATGACGGTATCATGGCATATCAAGGTATTGAAGAATCCTGATGGAATTATTTACAATATGTCACTTACACAGATCCGCCTTTTCTATAAAACTGATATACACTGGTGTGTAGCAGGCACCACTACAGGGCGGGCACGTGCTATGTGAGCTACTGGTGTGACTGGGACGAAGGCAGCTCAGCGGTGCTAGCTAGCGGCTCTGGGACCGCAACAACAGGAGGACTTAAAAAAAAAGAAGAAAAAAAAAGAAATTTGACTGCCCCTTTCTGGGACAATGTGGGATTTAATCCGGACGATAAAGGTGAGCCAGCCAACACAGAGGACGCCGTGTGCACTATTTGCGTTTTGTTGTGGCTTAAGAAGTACGAGATGGCTCTGCCATAATATGCCTATGACGCTGTTTACCTCCATCCTCCGTCTGTTCAGCGGAAATTTCAACTAGCAGCAAATCAGACGCGTCATGTTTCGCCCGCCTGGTTTATAAACCTGCTCAAATTCTGTAGATATGACAGCTGTAGCTCTGATTCTGTGTTTAGCATTTGTGGCTGCGTTCTTGCCTTGTCTGTCTGTTTTGGCGATAAAGAGTGCGCATGGTGTTTCTTTTTGAAAATTGACCTGATCAACCATGCTGTTCATTTACTGTTTACCGCTGTAAAATGTTAGGGGGGTAGCATGGTAAGGAAAAATGATCTTAACAGCCAAACAGCTTCCTCTAGTCACTGATGCTGGTGTGTTTGCACATTTACACTGCGCACCATTGCATCATAATGGTGGGCAGATGGATGAAAGGCACTTCTCTCTCCTCTCTCCTCCTATTTCAGACATTGAGCAGAAGGACTGTCACAACTGAGATGAACACGTTAACAAACAACACTATTCAACTCCGAGCTATATCAATTAGTGCATCCAACAAACAAAGTTGGTTATATCAATATAGCCAGTAGATGACAAAAAATAAACATTCATTCCATTGACAATGTAAAATGCTGCTGAAGTTCTGCACCTCCAATACATCAATACATACAATACATATATGCTGTAATATGGCACAGCCCTGACAGTGGTTTCATTTTCTAATGGTGGTACTGTGAAATATCTGTGCAAAAGTGGCTTAAGATACTGTGTTCATGGCCCAAAGCATCTACCTCCAGCTGGGAAAGAGATGCTCAGGGCCAGAAGAGGTCATCACAAGTAAAGGGACCATGTGTACAAAACTGTGTTTATCTAGTTGTGTGTGCACATGCAGAGAGACAAAACCGGAGTTCATGCGTGGACACAGAAGGAAAAGGGGAGGGGAGGGGAGTGGTTGCTGGGTCCAGCAGGCCCTACCTCTTGCCTTTTGTAGAGTTCATTAGCGATTGCATAAGGCTTGGCAGACAGGGCCCGACTGAATACACCCCCTAAGGGATCGGACACTAGCAAGGAGGCAGGTTGCTCTGCAGAGTCTGAGACGCAGTGTTCCCACATGTGTCATTGGCAGATTTATGAGAAGAAGAGGGGAGGAAAAAAAAAAGCAGAAAGACAGCAGCAGCAGCAGCTTTTTCACAGTCAGACAAAACACAAGCAGATGCACGGAGGGGGGGCAGCTGAGTTTCCAGTTTGAGGAGTTCTAGGTTAATGCAAAATAAAAGAGCATCATTAAATATACAGCAGAAGAAGCTGCTCTCACAGCAGCATATGAATTCTGCTGCTATGCATGTCCTTTAATTTCTATTCTCCGATACCTTTATTTAACTCAACTTTTATTATCGATTTGGTCATTTTGAATCCTTGCACTATATCCCTTCCTGTCTTCTCCGTTTCTGTTTCTCCCTCCTGATCAAAAGATGATGGCGATGAAGGGTCTAAGGATTTTGTCTACCCACTACTGAGAGGCATTTTATTTATTCATCATGAAGTACATTGGAAATGAAGTGCTTAAGACGAACCATATTGCTTTTAGTGCCAGAGAACAAAGAGAAAATGTCAATGTACACACCTACCCAGGCTGTGAAAGACAAGTTCGTTGCAGGAAATGAGTGAAGCATTTTATTCAGATTATTGCAGGGATGACAGAAAGATGAAAGGAATATTTGAAACAGCTGCGGAAAATAACATCTTATTAATCGACGCAAATGTAAAGTGGTTTTTTTTTTTTAGTGCGTGTAAGAGTGGCTGTGTGTAGGTGCTGTTGTGTTTTTGAGAGAGAATTGCCCAGTAAATGCAGTAGTCAGCTTGAGTTGAGCTGAAGGTCAGCATGTGCCTCTCTCCCGTTCATTTCACTGCCACCAAATCAGCCGATACAAAACCAGCACTGAAGCCAGAGAGAAAATGAAACCTGAATTCAGCTGCGAGCGCCTCTAATACACCCATCACAAAGAAGCCCCCCCACCTCCCACACACACTTTGAGAAGTCATCAAAGGCATCAAGTTGAAGTTCCGTATTGGATGTCTTGGCCTTTTTACCCTTGAAATAACATCAAGCAAGGATTTGCTGAGGCTTAGCACATCTTTTCTTTATGGCAATTTGAAGGTATTTTAGTAGTTTATCATAGCGATGTGACCTCACTTGCCCTTTTGAGAAAAGGCTGAGGTCAATCTAATGAAAAAGAGAGCGAGATATGAAATGTTCCTTGAGCAGACTCTTAAACCCCTTGAACTTTTGAATCCTTTGGCCCCCCCCCCCCCATTTTGCCTTCACTTCCCCGCCCACTCCTGCTGCATTCCGGTTTTCCTCAAACTTCCTTGTCATGCCAGGTCCTCATAGGGCTGATTCATGTCCAGCATCAAGAGTGTGAGACCCCCCCACCCCCCCACACACACACCCACACAAGCACTAAATTGCAGACGTAAAGCGAGGTGAATAGCGCCCGTGCTTCCAACCAAAACATGACTAAAAATTACAGAGGACATCTGATTAGTGGCTTGCACCAAAAACATAGCTGGGCAGACTGGCTGGCTAGCTTCAATCAGCCAAAATCATCCTTCACTCCTTCGAAAAAGGTCTTAGAAACATACGTGGAAAACCTCAGAAAACAACTGGAGAGAATAGACCATTAGAGTTCCACATGTTGACCTCATCTGATGAACACTCTGTAAACAGCACGTTCTTTCAGCCTTGTGCAGGAACTTCACGTGCCGTTATTACCACTGACGATTTACTTGCTAAGTAAGCTGGTAAGTCGCCAAACACAAAAATAGGCTACATTATGCTGCCAGAAGCCATTGGCATTGATGCGCATGCCTGTGAAGAAGAAGAGGAGTCGACTATTGGCTAAAAAAAGAGACAGGTTCTTAATGATTACCTTCAGATAGAGAAAGTTATAACTGTTGTTAAGTACCAGCAAGTACTGGGTGTGTTGTATGAGGTCTGAAGACAAAGTTTGGGAATATCCAAGAAGACGCTGGCAGCCGAAACGGATGGGCAGTCACATGACTTAAACATTAGCTACATCAAAGCAAAATCACGACAGAGTTTTGATACGTTGTGCGGATTCAATCTTTTTCTAACTACGTCTAGCAAGCATATAAACTTTCAAGAGTTTTTTTTTTTTTTTTTGCCCTCTTGCGATACATGGAAATTTGCTGACGGAAAAAAACGACGACTGAAAAGCAAAAGCGGGAGAAGGAAATGCGTCTCATTTTATATCTTCTTATTGGGTTGTGGGTGAAAAAGAAAATGTCTGGCTTGGTGATGAATAATTAGTTTCCAAAGCCATAAGCTGTGAGGAGAATTGAGTTTTATCTAAAAGCTTTCAAAAGTGTCTCTGCGATGTGACGTGAAGGGGGTAATTAAAACACAGACGGATGCGCCTACAGCAGGTTATCAACCACTTGTCGACACCAGCGCCAATATTGGTAATCAATGTCATGCAGCCTTCTGGGGACAAAGATAAAGGGAGGCAGATATTGATCAGGTTCAAGTGTGTGTTTGTGTGTGCGTGAGATTTCTCTGTTAAATCATTCAGATAGCCGAGCAATCCTGCTGTGTTCATCTCATGGATTAGCTCTAAAACATAAGGTCGATTCTGTGAATTTGAGAGAACATTAGGACAATTATATCATCCAATACAGGCCTGTAGCAAATCTGAGAGACTTGTGGACGTCGGTGGAAAATTGTTAAGGCTGGTGTTAACATATTCACGAAAGCTGCATGTGCTCAAGTAAGAGTACACCCACATTAATATCCAGTTAAATTAAGAATTAAACAGCAGCGTACGGATCTGCAGTCTGGTGTAAGAACACAAAACTCCGGGGTGACCTCCTCTGATGCGAAGAGCCATTAAAACAACAGTGTGTGAATCAGCTAATTGGAGCAAAGACTGTAACAGAGGAGGAGGCACTGCGCCAAGAGACAAGTCACAACCCACTGAGACAAAAACAGGAGGGGACAGCACTGACAGGGCCTGCACATGAAAGTGCCAAAATCTGTCATCACAACAAGCCGGCTAATTTGCAGGGTGAGGAGGAATTGTCACTAACTTCAACCTGAAAATCTGGAGGATCAGAAACAACAGGGATGACATGCAAAATAGATGAAATAAAGGCTTTAATGTTTATGTACATGTGTGAGAGAGGGAGAGGGAGAAATTTTAAGTGAAGTTGGGACATTGATCCTCTGAACTAAAATGTCAGTGTTCGATAGTCTGCACGAGCTGGGGAAAACATTTTTTTTTTTCTGTTAAGAAAACCAGAAAGCTCCAAAAAAAAATGTCATTTTATTGATAATCCCAGTTTGTATGAACCTTTAAAACAACATTTTGAGGGGAACTGCACCATAGAGCTGCGGTGGAGAGGCTCTCATTCCTGCCATGTACTTCATAAGATACCTTTAAACTGCTCTGATATTCTCAATAAACTGGACGGATCTGAGCATCAAATGACAGCAAGAATAAGCATGAGCCACACTGCCATTGGAGTTAATGCTCCTAGGACTGCACTGGAAACACTTTCCAGCCTGTATTTGGATTTAAAAGAGAATAATTCAAGCGTAAGAAGCAACAATGGGCCTCTCTGCTTAGCTGGAGATTCAATACACAAACTTCAAATCAGTTTATTCCGTCAGATTGTGTTTTTTTTTAGCATGGAAATGAGGAGAAAACCCTCATCAATTAACATCTAATCAGGTTTTTTTCTCTCTCTCAAACAAACACAAGATAAAGCCGTGGACCCAAGTTCTCCCCCACAGCCACAGCCAGCAGCCCCCCCTCGTTTCAAGTTGCTGCTCAGAGAACTCACCCTCTCCCCGGATAGGTAGACGGTCAGCCAGAGCGTCAAAATGACCCAAACGTTCCTCATTATTCCGCTTTGTGAGTGAAATGTGGCGAAGGAAATGTCAAAGCTTCGTCCCTCGTCTTCTTCTTCTTCTCTCCCTCACGCTTTCCTTACACGCTGCGCTCCAACTCCTGCCGCTTCTGTCTCTCGTGGGATCCCACCGGATACGTGTTGCGTTTTTTGGTTATTCCTCCCCCCGGTCTCACCACGCACTTCTTGCTTTTCTTTCTCTTCTTTTCTTTCTCTCTGTCTTTCTTTCCTTTTAATTAAATTTGATCAACGACAAAACAAAACAAGAAAATGATTGCGCGTACGAGCGAGGATTAATTGCAACGTCTCCCTCTCTCTCTCTCTCTCTCACTCGCGCGCGCCTCGTTGAGTTAAATCCGCACGAGACACCTATAGCTCGACCGCTCACTCACAACCACACACGCTCGCTCGCGCGCTCCCGTCTCTCTCTCTCTCTCTCTCTCTCTCTCTCTCTCTCTCTCTCTCTCGGACAAAAAAAAAAAAAAAATACTGACGCTCCGGTGAGTGCTTGCGCTGTTTTCGGGCCATGTCACCGCGAGACGTGGATGAGAAAACTGGCGTCAAAGAGGTGAAACCGTTAATAACCGCCGCGACCTCAACAACCCCGCCATAACGGCGCGATATGGATAATAAAATCGATTATTGATAAAAAGATTAGCGTTCACGCCTATCAGTTGATGGAGGCATCTATCTCCACATCTGGATAATAAACATTGCATTTATCACCGCATTTAAGGACGATAAACTCTTTAATAATTTCATAAACACATTTTATGACGAATATTTAAGTTATTCGGGTGCTGCTGCAAACACACAACAATGCGAGAGGGGTAGGTTCTTGATAGGACCCCTCAGCTCCGTCCCATGGAGCATTCATGGGCAAAGTCTCCCCCTGCTGGTACATATCGAACGCCCACCCATCATAATACGGCGTATACATGAAAATGATGTGCTTTAAAACGTCTCTCTGCCTGTAATCTTGTAGAGTTAAGGTCGTGCCCACCACCTGAAGTGTAGGTATGTCCCAGCACCTTTCAATTATGAAGTCAGAACATTTCATCCCGACTGTAATCTCTAATTTGAAAGTCTGTTTTTTTTGTGTGTGTGGAAGATTCCAACTCTGTTGTTTAATTTACGTTAAGCCACTTGACCTCTTTCTGTAAAGGTTTTCTTGCATGAAGGTCCAGCGCAGACACGCTGCAAATAGAAAATTATATCGCAAATTAGACGGAGTGCAGGAATCCTTACTGTTACTTTTTCATCCCTCTGCTACGCACCTCTCTCATCTAATAGATGGTTGAAGAATTCCTTTGTTCTACATCTTCTTCTTCAACCATCACAGTTGGCTAGAAGTCGATTCACCAGATGCTGAAAGTTCTTGAGTCTACAATGAACTAAAATTAAAAACTAAAATTGTAAGGTCACATTTCTGATGTTAAAGAAAACACCACTGGCTTGAGACTTGATATTCGTGCTCTCGTGCGTCCACACACTCCGGTCCCTGCAAAAACCTGGTTTAATGAAGCTTTTAGACTCACATTTCTAAAAAAAAAAATAAAAAAAAATCCATAAACTTTTTGTTTATTTCTAAAATGAAGTCTGGAAACTTCTGAAAATTTAATCAAAGCTTTTTAAAGTATAAACTTTTATGAATTCCGAATGCAAATGTCTGTTTTAAAGTGCATTTTTTAGTAACCCCACGGAAAAGACCATCATGAAACAACAATGTACGTTAAAATATGCATAACTCCTGTACTTTCTGTCAGGTAATTTTACAATTGTTCTAATAATAACTGTGATTTTTTTTTTTTTTAAATGGCTCACTGACAGAAAGCTCGGCACAAACGCAGTCAAATCTCACAATAGTGGAAGAGAGCCTTTTGAAAAGCACCAATTATACCCAATAATAGTCTGTCCTTTTTGCACAGTAAGCCCTGCAATTCTCCTGATGACAGGCATTGCCAAACTAACATTTTGGGCACCATCACGGCCACATACGTAGAGAGGAATGTGAAGTATCTTCAAAAAAAGATACAGTCAGTACAGATCAAGGACTTAACATATCTAGCACAGAGGTTGATTGTCATCCCGCCATGCAACACCAGTGATAATTATATTCATAATAATTTGGCTGGAACACGAGTACAATTCCCTGGTACAGGTGTCGGTAAAATAGAACCGTACATCAGGTTCTTGTTAAAAGTTTCCCTGACACGTTGACAAACTTTTAACAAAGCGAGCCAAATTCTTTTTACTCTTTTGCTAAGTCGCTGCTGGATGAAAATGTGTCATTTGGACAAAGAGAAACTTCTGCAGGGAAACGTTAATCTATCTGGGGACTGATTAACACACTTATTTGCATGTCTGAAGTCTAAAAAAAAACAAACACCAAAATAATTGCAGCCTTTTTTTTTTTTTTACATACAAATGTAACAACTTCAGCTTGACTTGTCCTTCATTTAACTGTGATTTTCAGAGCAAAGACGGGGTATTATCAATTGAAATTAATGCTGAGTGACTGGTTACATTCCTCCCAGCTCACAAACCCACCATACAGTTATTGGGATGAAATCGACTAGTGACATGAATGAAAGCCCAATTAATTTAAACTCAAAGTCAATACAAGATGAAGTTTCCACCCCTAAAGGAGAAAATCCAAACCCCCAGTTAAACCATAACTTCATGATTCTGTTTATTAAAGTTCTGCTGATTAGTGAGCTTTACAGATGCTACCTGCTGTTTTACAATGATTCAGGTCGAGCTAAGCTAACCAACTGCTAGCTTTAGCGCCATATTTTCCATATAAATCTTATTTTTTTCAACTCTTAATTCCATCCATCCATCGTCGTCTTCCGCTTATTCCTACACATTAAGGGTCGTGGGGGGGCTGGAGCCTATCCCAGCATCTACAGGCGAGAGGCAGGGTTCACCCTGGACAGGTCGCCAGTCCATTGCAGGGCCGACATAGAGAGACGAACAACCATTCACACTCACATTCATACCTACGGTCAATTTAGAGAATCAATCAGCCTCGTCCCCTCTTGATGTCTTTGGACTGTGGGAGGAAGCTGGAGTACCAGAGAGAACCCACGCAGACACGGGGAGAACATGCAAACTCCACACAGAAAGATCCCACGCCCGAGTCGGGACTCAAACCCGGAACCCTCTTGCTGTGAGGCCACAGTGCTGACCACTGCACCACCGTGCAGCCCCTCTTAATTCAAAGCATAAGTAAAAAACGGGGATGTTCTCATCTAACGATCAGGGAGAGCAAATAGACAGACTTCCCAACACACGGAGGTGTCTCTTTAAGGCCATATTACAATAAAAAGGAGGGTCCAACCTTCACAATGTTTTCCATCGCTCTTTTATTCACTGTTAGTTCTTTCTTTTCTTTCTTCTTTTTTTGGGGGGGGGCCTTTAGCCATAACAAGTTGATAACCAGAACCTCCAGCTGGGTTGTTTGGTCGGGGGGGGGGGGGGGGGGCTCCTTTATGGGACATGTTCCCAAAATGAATACAAATACTAAGGTACTACAATTGTTTAAATATTCATAAAAAAGTATTTCATTTGGCAAAGAGTATGTTGAAACACATGGGGGAGTAGCAAAGTAAGATTCTGGGGCTTTCTGCCATTCTATTTTAAAGTATCACCCACAACATTCTCAAACTAGAAATACCGCACTGCAGTTATACAACTCCATGATGCTTGTTTGTACGTGTGGCAGCGATCTTGAACTTTGACCACCCAAAATCTTACTTGGCTCCTCCAAATTTGTTAAAATTCCCGATGTTGCGATATAGAGAATGAGAGAGAATCAGGTGACAGTGACCTCTGACCACCAAAAATCTCTTCGGTTCATCCTCAAGTCCCAGTGGAAGTTGGTGCAGAATTTCAGGAAACTGAAGAACACATTATCAATTTGTGATGACCTCAAGTAGAAGCTCATAGGAAAGACTAGAGTGAGAAAAAGAGCTGGACCATGCTCCCGGCCTATTCCGTGCTATTAATATCACAAATGCACTTTTCTGACTGTTTGGTCACACCAGGCGTACAGAGCCGTCAACTGATACGGCAGGCTTCACTCATGGCTGTGGAGCAACGGAGGGGCAAGATGAGGGGACAGAGGGAAACTGAACGTATCCATTCAAGGACGAAACAGAGTAACAGGTGCCATTTGACCAGTCCAGTTCTTTGTGTCCCCATCGAACTGGTCTTTTTCAATGGAGATGTCAGCCCTGTGCCACCCAGGATCACACTCAACGGACTGATAAGAGTGTCAAAGAGTGTTCATTTAAACCAAGAGCATGCAAACTTTTTGAATTTAAAATCTTTGGCCCCCAACCCCCCACCTAATACTTCCCAGCCTTCATCCTTCTCTTCCTCGGAGGGCTTAACTCTACTCCTGGTGTCCCAGATTACACAGCCAATTAGGGCGAAGGCAAAGCCCCTTCTGCTACCAAGGCTGGCAAGAGAGTGGTGTGTGTGTGTGTGTGTGTGTGTGTGTGTGTGTGTGTGTGTGTGTGTGTGTGTTTGGCAACGGTTCATCTCTTTGTCAGCTTGGTGTGAGGCGGCACAAGGACACTGAATCACTCAGGGGTCCCGAGGGCCTTCAATGACCAAAATAAAAAATGGTGACCATTGATCGGGATGACAAACAAACTCTGTGTGTGTGAGAGTGTGTGTGTGTGTGTGTGTGTGTCTATAATTTGATTTCCAGAATACATACTCGAGAGTGTGAATTATGCATGCTGCTTTATAGAGAGTGGAGACCTTCAAAGTTGTTGTGGATTTGAGTATATTTTATTCAACAGCACCACCAGGTGGCAAATAAAAGACTGATTTAAATTCAGGAGCAAATTCCGACAAATATGATGTCAGTCCAGAGGTGCTCCTCTGAAAAGGAGGCAGGTGCACGCGCGCGCACGCGCACACACACACACAGAATGAAGACTCAGCTGCTACAGCTGAGGAATTCATTGATAAATCTATTAACATGCAATGTCAATGTTCTGCCAACTTCAAAGAAAATTCAAGACTTTCTGACACTTTCCCACACACCCACATCCAACCATTGCAGCATCTGAGGTCACAGATGAAATAGTGACCGCAGGGCTGTGGAGGACGAATCGCCACCTTTAACACAGATACCAGAATGATCCTGGCTGTTATTATTAGCAATCATTCTCTGGTTCATCGTCCTCGTCTCGGTTGGTTTTCTGCTCTCCGCGGGGTCTCAGGGTACTGAAGCTGAACTGCTTCAATGGTTTGCCCAGAATCCCAAAGCTGATTAAACAGAAACAAAAAAGTAAAAAAAACAAAAAAGCAAGAATTTTTGTTTTGTTTTTCCACAGCCCCAGTGTTTTGTTTCAGTGTTACCTTAATACAAGTGCACTCAGAGAACACATACCTCCACCAGGGGCTACATGGATATGAACGTACTATCATCTAAATCCAATCATAAATGTTCCCCCCAACCAGTTTAAATAGATCTTCAAACCATCAGATCAGCAAACCAAAATACTATCAAGATGATTTCAGGACACAAACAAGAGGGAAGGTATAAGCTTGTAGGTTTGCAAATAGAAGTTACATTTTGTTGTGGTGAAAAGTATAGTAAAGCTCTTCTTTCAATCATTTGACATGGACTCACTACCACGAACAGCTACATCCTGATGATGGCCAACAACAGTCATCAGGACCCAGATTGCCACCTAAGATACAGATAACTTGTTTCTCATACAACTGCACATCTTTGTACCACTTTGATTTTTTTATCAGGATATCTCCATTAGTTTTTAAGATATCATGCTAACGTCATACACACATACACAGAGAGGTGACCGTTATGCCTGCCTTCACACTGAAAATGATAAAGATACAACAAAACAACTAAAAACACGATGTACTAGTATATGAAAATTTGATTGATTGATCAGCTGGTTAGATGGTCATTAATATTCCCATCACATATAAAATGACAGGTTACACTATATACTAAAGCTCGGTAAGATTACAGAGGAATGAACAGGAAAAAGCCTGCAAGGTACCCCAGACCATCATGGCTGACAAATGGAAATGTGAAAAAGGTCTGAATCACATGACTTGCTGTCGAGAGATGGGGGTCGCTGGAATATCGGACCCCCTGAGAAGGAATACCTCTACAGTATGTGCATGTTTATTCTTTTGTTTTTCAAGCTACTGTAGATTTTTCAGGCTTTCATTATCTCAAACCAATAAAACCATAGGGAGCCAGTTGTGGCAATCAATCACTGCCACACTGAGGACATGCTATGTGGCCAGCAGAATAAAAACTCAGGAGTTGGTGGGAGCAGCTGGTAAAAAGGTCATAGAAATAGTAATACATCCAGTCATACATTTTTCTCAAGATTTAGATGGCACAACTAAAAAAATGTTTGTGTATTGGTTTTGAATTCTTGCAATGTATCTCTAACATCATTGTACATGAGGAAATTTAGCGAATGACAGTAACGCCAAGATAAATCACATCCTCCTTGTGTGTAGTGTTTGACTCCACCTGATTGTGGCCAGCTGCTGTTTCAGCTCCTCTGTCAAGGCCTCGCTGTCACAGCGGTCGGGCTGCACCAGGCTCAACCTCCTGGCCGGGCTGCTGAGGAACAGATGGGGGGACTGATGTTTGGGCGAGGGCAGCAGAGACAGCAACAGTGGGGAACACTGATTAACTATACTGCTCAGGGCTGGATGCCTCTGGAACACTCTGGGCAAAGAGTCGAATAAAAGAGAAGGGGGGTGAATTTATTGCACATAAAAACATAGAAGGATTCTTACTATTCTCCTAATCTAAGCAAATATTGTGACGCTAAGGACCAGTCTATATTGTAGCTCATCCACTAGCAGACAACAGCTGTGTAAGCACTTTGAAAAAGAGACATTCCTCTCAGTCTGCATGTACTTGTGGTGAAAATGTAAACAAGCATCCTGAACTAATTAATCAGGAATCAACTCTCATGATGCATTTGCTATTTCAGTGCAAATACAAAAATTAGATCTACTCTTTTCCTACTGTCCGTATGACAGCTGGAAGTGGTGCTGAAGCTCGTCCAGATCGTCTTGTGTACATTCACCCTGAGGAGGAGAGCAAGCTTTATGCCCAGCTTTTGATTGTTCGGTCTCAACCTGACAGCGGGAAGGAGCTCTGGGCCCCTGACAGCTTACACAGCTGTCAATCTGGTGTCAGACACAGCAGAGCAACATAAAACAGGCTGTCAGACATTCCCCACTATCACACCAAAATAGGATTCTAGTCTACATCAGTCATATTTCACAAAGAAGTCTCATATGACAGCCATCAAATTTTACGGCCATGGCTATTAAGTTGTTTACTGCATAATATACCAAACCAGGGTCAGACTGGTTAAACATACAGATAGTTAGAGAAAATAAAATATTAATTTTTAAAAAAAAAACTTCATTAATAATTCTGAATTAAGTGCCACTGAATGAGATGTTAAGGGTTTTAGTCCGTCCCATCAGAATTCTTCATGAGCAGAAATTCTGACAGGTGAGCCAACACACAGTAATAGTACAGAGCAAAATCAGAACTCAGACAAATATACTTGTTGTGCATGATATTATCATATTGTGAACATTTTAATCAACTTCCAAAAAAAGTAAAAACCCTGTTGAATAAGATGTAGAGTGAATTCCTATGGTTGAATTCCTGGTGTTTCTACAGTGCATTAAAGTCTCTGTGTAAGGTAGTATTGTAGCAGGATCCTGAGGAACAGGGTCTTCATCAACTGAGTGCTTGTTTACAAATTTTGATTATGCATAATTCTGCCAACACACATACAAACACGCACAGACACCATCAACTTAAGTGAATTCTTGAATGCTGCTTTTGACCCCCGTCCCCTCTGAATAGCTAATTATAGGATGAAACATGCTAAAAATCAGAATTTCACAGAGGACAGAACACACAAATTGTAGTGTAGCTGAAGAGCCAATTCATATCCTGACATGAACATTTCAAAATACCATGATGTAATTATGAATTACTGTCTATTTTATACATCTGAGTGAAAGTACAGCATACATCTAGCGCAGCCTACCGTTGCTTTAACATGCCATTACAGTGTGTCTTCTCTGGGTCAACCGCTTCTGTCTTCACTGAATCGTGATCATCACTCCTCTTCCTCACCGCCATGTTGAAGGTGTCAGAGTACAAAAGTCGTCCCACTTCTTCCTGGATGTCCATCATGTCATTCCTGCCAAATGTCACCCAGGCTACGTAGCAGAGGAAGCTGTACAAGCACTGGAGAAACGGGGGTGAGGGTTATTCAGACATGAGAGAAAATGGTGAGTGCAAAGAGTAGAAGGATAGTTTTGGGATATATATGCTCTATCCCGTCAGCCCCAGAACCAGACAAGAAGATGCTGGCCCAAGTTTGGAGGTGCTGTGTCAAATCACTGTGCCCAGTCAGGCAAGCAGTTCCTACTATGTGTCTGACTATAAAATTATAATTCTAAATTGTTATTCATAATGAGCGGTACCCAGAACCCAAGTTATATTAATGCAAGCAAAGACTGTTTTGGAGAAAAATGTCAGACTTTCAATGGTGCTATGCTTATCCTTCCCACCCGCTACCATTCACTGTGCTAAACTAACTAGCAGCCAACTGGTCTCTATGGGTCTCCGCTTCCTAATGCACGCACAGAGGAGAGAACGGATAATCCATCACCATGTTTGGCTCTTGGGAGGATATAAAATAACTGTTCCAAAGAGTTGCCGTGTTCCTTGGCGGAGAAGTGTGAGAGGTCAACTTTCTTTAAATTCTTTGATAGCCAGACATTCATACATTTTCACGTTTTAACTCAATCAACATTTAACAGAAATTCTACTTCATGACAAAAGGTGCAGGCAGATGTTTACTCCTCTGTGTTTTTAAAAGGTCACAACAGCTATTTTTGTCCGACAAAAGGTCACATACAGACCAAGCAATGCACTGCTGCCGCCCCCCCACCTGCCTAAATACTGGCGAGAGCCTGTCAAAGCAAAGCACCTATGCTAAGTCAACATCTCGCACCAACTAATTCATTAAGGCCTCCAGGCCAAAGCAGCTCTCACTATCCTTCTGTTCTGCTCATGTTTGTATTCACAGATGGTGAATTGGCCTGAACTCAGACCAACTGAAGGCTCCATTTTGTGTGCAGCTTTTGCAAAAAGAAGAAAATGCATTTCAGGTCAGTTTAGAGTGAGGTAGCTAAAGGATTTTTATTATTATTTTCAACGTACCCATTACTTTTCAAGCTGCTAAGAGCAGGAGGGTATAATTTCCTCACCTTCTGAATTCCTCAAGTACATATTGCAGACTATTTTCGTGTAACGACAAGTACAAACAGCACTCTGACAGTTGTTATATTTCTGACCTTAAATTATTAATCCTCACAGGCTCCCTCGCAATTAAAAGCAATATTTCAGTGATTCATGTTTAGTCTTAAATTGCATCCCAAGAAAACTCTGAATTATGAATGAAACCACATCGCATTGATGTGTGATCATAAAATCAGCTTCACCAAACCATTTTTAAATTATTCATATCCATCATCAGTGCACTAATTAACCGTTCATACCTCACACCATTCGCCTCTGGGTCCTAATCTGTGCCAACATAACACAAACTTAGTGACTGCAATTGATTGCCCAGAGATTCTTCATTTGTTGGGTTACTGTTGTCATGCTTCACACTGATTGGCACAGCCGTTTTAGAAACCCAGTGATGGTGAGAATGTAGTTATCAATCATCTCTGATCAATTTTTTTGAACTTTCCACTACTGCACGTAAACCTGCATACGTAGCAGAGTTCATGCATCCGTGGCATATTATTTTGTGCTGGTGACTGCACATTTAAATTAAAGCTCCACTTACATTCAGGGAAATTGGCTCTGATATAAACCTACCGCATGGAGCAGCCATTCAGTCATATTCTTTGACTTCTTGCCCCTGCAAAAATACAGAAGAGCTGTGAATGTGGAAAACTGCAATTGGTTGACATCCACTTGAGGATGACACTATCATTTAGAGAAGTTATTTCGGTTTTTGGTGCAGGACCATTGAGTTGCATGATTATATTTTGAGCAGATACATGTTCTTCAACAGTATCTCATAGGAATGCACCATAATATATTGGGCTGTAATAGATAAAGGCAGATTTAAATCAGCCCAGTTTTGTTCAAGTTTCTTCTTCTTTGCTCATCATCTGTTGTTTATGAAGAGGAAACAGTGTCGTAAATACATCATTTATGGGCTTTTCCAATTTTACAACACCCAAAATTCATCATAAAAAACTTGTTTTTAAACAGATGATATTGACATCGGTAAACAAAGGCCCAATCTGCTGTAAAAATATCAGCATAACAACAAAGATCCAATGTGCACGGACCTTATCTTGCCATTTAGAAATAAGAACGTCTGCAAATTAAAGCCTCAAATTGGTTGGTCTTTCAATCCGTTCATGAATTAATTGTTGTAAGCTACCTGTCAGGTGTCAAGATCATTTAACCATGAAGAATACCTAAGGTGGTAGCTGCTGAGATCAAATTTGGGGAAGTGATTCCAAAATGTCCAAAATTATGTATCCAAATATCATCTCTAATTATGATTCCTCACAGAATAATCAGTCAGCTAAATCGTTTTCTGTTATTTCCGATGAGCCTTGTGGGATTAGTGTTTATCAGACTATCAGAGTTATCCAAACAGTGTTTGAGCGGCTATGACAAGCCTGGAGAATAATGTGTGAAAATGCCCACCGCCTGTTTGATAAACTTCATGAACAAATCCTCACTTGTGATGCGCTGTGTGATGAAGTTGTGTACGCTGCGCTGCATCCAGGTCCATAATCAGACCAAAGTAGCAAACAGCCAGCTGCTTCTGGGCCATCTCCTTCTTGGCAAGAGTCTTTGCCATCAACTGGTGCTCTGTGTTGATCTCTAGACTGGCAGATTGGTGAAGGAAGAAAGGATGGAGGAGGAGGAAGAAAAAGAGATGAGGAGAGACAGACATAGAATCCTTAGACACCATTTGATAACAAAAGGGGAATGAATTACTGCAATGATTAGGAGAACAAAATAGCTGTATGATGGTAAAATACTCTCTTACTCTTTGTATACTTACACCATTAAAGGTTTAGGTTTGTTCTCCAAGGACTTGTGTTCAAAGTAACAAGACAAATAAAGAAGATGGGCAGTCAAGACGTGATCCAGCTCTTTACTCCTGGATAGAGACAGCGAAGTAGTGCTGGGATCTTTTTATGCATGTGTATTCAAAAAATGTGTGTAATTTATTCCTTACTTCAGTAGAGCCATGAAGCAGAGAGGAATGGGAAGTGAATAATTCTCCTGTAGTAAGCTGACAGCCACTCCTGGAACATGGAGTGACTTGTGAGAATCGGATTGAAGGTCATTTAGAACGCAAAGGTTTAAGGGAGAAATAAATTGTTTAGCTAAATGCTATTAATGCTGCCCAAAGAGTAGTGTATTGATTAATGTCATATTTGGGTTAAACAACATTAATATTTGCACGTCATCTACAGTATACATGCAGATACTGGTCTTTTTTATGAATCTATTTTTACTTTGATAATATTGACATTGGTAAATATCAGCTATCAGCAAAAATCTGTTGTAAAATCTGCAAAAAAAAAAATAAAAATCCAAAATTATACATCCTCATTCATTTTTTTAAACTCAGAACAAAAATACAACCATTTTTAAATTTGGTAACAAAATTAGAATAGAAGCCCATAAGTCAAATCACGAGATTGGAGTCCAGTGTAGTCCCTGCAGCAATGGAGTAATCATCCTGAACAATCACACATCAAACATCGCTGCTGTATTTTAGGGGAGAAGAAAGCTTAAGTTCTGCATTATTATTGTTGTAAATTACAAAAACGTATTAACGCCTACGTTTGACGTCATCAAGGGTGACGTGGTCCCCCTGCCTCTTCATCAACGAGGACCTGTAGTCACGCAGCTGAGCAGCGGTCAGGCTCTTTCTGATGTTCTGGTGCCCTCTATGGTTCAATGTGCAGACCTCAGCCAGCCTGGGGGCACAACAATTAACACGAATACTAGTATCATATATGGCTAAACGCCTTAGTATCACTTTTGTTTTGTCACAAATGTAATAATAATAATAAGTTATTGGTTAATAATGACACTTATTTAGGTTTGTTGAGCAAGGCCTACCATTCTGATCTCTGTTGAAGATCATTTAACTGGCCGTCTGTTTGCCTTCTTTTCTTCAGAACACCTTCGTCTGCTGGAGTGCAACTGTTAAGAAGACAGGTGCGGGCTTTCATGTCGTTTAATTATATTATATCAAATAGGAAGTTAAGACTGTTACTCACCTGACAAAATCCACCGTTTGGGATTCATCATTCCACACCCAGCGGCCTGCAGGGGGAACGCACATCTGCGAGTCCATCGACGTCGTCTGTTAGGCCTCAAAATGTTCGGTGACCTTTAACTGTTTAAACGCTAGAGAGTTAAAAACGCCGGTGAATGTGTGACGGTTTGAAACATTTGCTGTTATGTCAAGCTTCAAAACCTTCTTAAAAAACTTACTTTTCTTGTTTTTTTCCGCGATACTTTGATACTTCTGTTAAATTTTCTGACATTTAGCCCCTTCTTCTCCCTCTTTGCTAATGTTAGCCGTAGCTAGGCAACACCCAATGGAAAAGAGGCTGCTCCCCCACCCTCTGATGACGCTCTATAGCTTGACGTGCATGAAATGTTTTTATCCATCTGTTTTTCAGTGATAAAAACTTCTTTCCAGTTCCAATAACATGTATTTGACAGACATTTTTTTGAGTATATGTAAAGATTTTAAACAGATATTACACTGCTTGGAGAAGGGGAATGATACTAATAATATCAGACCGTGATAAAATAAATGATAGGTATACGCTGTTAAACATAATCCCACACAAAAACAACCTTCTCACAGAAGTTTATTTGGGAAAGAAAATGCTTCTCTCAGTCAAAACTGCAAAATTCAGTTTAAATTGTCTTGAATGTCTGCATTTAATAGCCTCAGTATTCCACATAGTAGAAATACTTCTCCCTGTTGTCTGTACTTACAAAAAAAAATGTATAAATAAAATGTACCCAGTAGTTGCTTGGAATACGAACAATAGTTTGCACAACCAAGCCAACATTTCAGCTGTAGTCAAACATTTTGTGAAACATTTATTTCATCACATTCAAAACTTCGCATGACAGAATTCTTGGAGAGTCAATTTATTTCTATGTGCTTTCATTTTTCTTCAAACATATCCGTGTCAAACATATTTAAATTGGTTCCATTCTTTTAATTAAATGTAAACAACCAGCTGCTCTAAGTTTGTATAAATGTACACGCTGGTATTTATCTGCTCTTTAGAGTGATGAGGTGTACAGTTTCAATCAGGGAGTCGATGCCCCAGGCTCGGTGCCTATCAGTTATGACCTCCTTCGACTGCAGCAGCTCGATATCGCAGCTTTGCCCTGACGAAGGAAAACACAAAGTGAACAACTGAAAACTAATCACAGATCCGCAAAGAATATAGTTCATGAGTGTGCAAACACAGAAACACATTTATATTTAACACTCACCAAACAACCCATGTACTTGCTCATTGGGAACAAAAAATGGAGGACCTGTGGGGAACATACAGTCACCAATATTTCAATAATTTCACAATAACACCAAAGACATCCTGGTCGTCATTTCTGACTTTCAAGTGTAACTTTATTTTACTGAGATTAAGATTAAATTCAACAGTCGCGTATGTTATTTGTGAAGTGAGACTACCAACGCAGTGTTTTGAGTGTTTATCAAACACAATGTGGATTTTTACCTTTATAATGTTCAGGATTGTACAGCAAGGTGTCCAAAAGATACCTGCAGTCGTTGGCCATGAGAGAAATCATGAGAGCAGCGTACCTGTATTTAGGAGAGAGAACAGCCATTAAATCTTTTCTGATATACAAAATCTACCAAAAGGTTAAAACTCATCTTACTTTTCTCTGTCTTTAGGGTTGATGGCCACTAGAGATCCCCGGTCCCAAATCGCCTCAAACTTGCCCTCGACTGAACTGTAAAATGGGAAAATATCATTTAATGTTGACTGGTTTGAAGAACTTCTATACATCAGTATATGAACGCAAGTGAACCCACCTGGAAACGCTGTACAGGTCACAGTTATACAGAGAGATACTTTTCTCAGTGCTCTGTGGAAGAAAGAGAGCATGAGTGAAGGACTTTACTACTTCAATGTTGTAAAAGCTTCGCTTTGTTTTTTTGTTTTTGCATGATTTTAATAGTTTGACTTTTTAAACAAATATAAGGAAGTCACAATGATGCCTGCTGTACACCCACCTTGTAAACCTTCGCTCCAGGTACAGCCGGGACCGCCTCCGCACGGTAGGCCATGTTGTTCTCCTCAAAGAACTGTCGAATGGCCTTTTCAGCGATCTCCACTCCAACGACTGAGTGACCCATGTCTGCAAGCCTGAGACACACGTGCATGGCAGGAAGAATGACCCAGAACGTGTTTTAAAATATGGGGTTTTGATCGGAATCAACGCTTTCACTGCGGGAATGTTGGAATTAGGTGATGATACTGATGTCAGCTGATTTGATGCATCGAGCAGATATCGGAATGATGTTGCCGATCCACTGACAGATACCGGTTCTGTTCCACCGCTTAGCATGAAAACTGTCACACACACACACTAAATCAAATTCTCCAGAATAACTTTAAATTGAAAGCATTTGATTTGTGCTATTTTTGTTGTTTTTACACCGGTGAAATGATGTAACCTTTAACAGGTGCCAACAAAACAATGTTTATGATATCTAGGAAAAAAAGACATGCTCATCAGTGTTGGCGGATGCGTATTAGACATAAAGAAATGTACCAGAATCTGCTCGGAAATGAAAGAAAAATACACGTAGGGCATCTTGTTACTCCTCCAAACTGTCTGCCCAACAGTTTTTGACAGGTGAGGTTTTCATACCATTTCATATCGACAGCTTTCCCACAGAGAGGGAAGAAGAAGCGAACTTTTGTCCGTCCAGCCACAACTTTGTCGATGTATTCATCCAGCATCCTGTAAAAAAAACAAAAACACTATTTACAACATATATCACCTAATACTCATGCTTATTTATTTGAACAGACATAAATCCCTTTAATTATGTACTCTTTTAGCTTTTTTTGTTGTTAATCTTCAGTAAATTCTTTAGTTTTCTCTCTGCACGGCCATCTCCTCTCAACTGGCTATCAAACTTCCCACAATGAAACTTTGCCGGTTTGCCGATTCTTGTTTCTCTACTTTTAAGAGGAATCCGACCGAGAGACACAGATTTACAACAAGCACGCAGAAATCGTAATCATCGCGTAGCCTGATGTGGATTAAACCTCATCGCCGTGGTTGTCTGTGTTTACTGGCAGGTTGTTTACTGGTGTACGTGGGGATGATGGAAGCCGATCCGGTCCTCTTGCCAGCGTTGCTCCCATTCATCCAGAGCCATGATCCGATCGGCCTGCGCCTCCAACATGCTGCTTCTCTTCTCCTCCCCCTGGCCTGAAACTACAAGAAAATCCCAAAGAATTAGAAAGAATATACTAATTTATACTCATGATACACATTATTGCCAATGACACATGAGGAACAGCTGCACAGTGAATGCGTGTGGGAAAACAACAATGTAAAGCACTTGGCAATAAAAAAAGAACAGTAAATATTGGTCCTTTGTGAGATATCTGACAGCTGTGTGGACCCATGGAACAACAACAGGCTTCTTTGGTTGTTAAAACGTGGCCTTCTCCGTTTGACTCTACAGCTAACAATTAGCTACAGCCAGAAAAACCTGAGTTGAGGTTAAAAGTCATCAAGTCCCAAGTATAATGAGTAATCTAAGACACAGTATAAAACTGGACAGTCCAGACTCCTCAGCTTGTTCTCATCAATGAATAACTGGTTTGGTACTTTTACAGGCGGCATCGAGTTTCTTTGCAACTACAAATGACCATATTTGACAAAGAGGGTGGAGCTAGAAATGATTGAGGGATGGGCAACCCGGCTTCCCTGCAAGCTTGCAGGTAACAAGGTTAGCCTCCATAAATCACTATTCATTTTAACAGTGCTCGTCTAAGCTAATGGCATACATGTCCACAAAAGGCAAATAAACTGGTATTTTTGCAGATGTAATGAGTGTTTAAGCTGCCATCAAAATGCTGTCACTGTAGTTGTGTGTGACAGGAAGCTTTACCCTAAAGCACTTATTTCAGGTTTCTATCGTCACCCAGCAGCGGTAGAGGTATTTCTGCTCAACTACTGTACCTAAGTGCAATGTTGAGATGTCTGTTCTTTACTTGATATACAACTTTATATATATTAGGGAACTCTGTACCGCTTACTACACTACATTACGAAGGTTATATCGTACTTTTACTCGACTACGTTTATCTAAACCCATCAGTTACTAGTTACAGGGGACAGAAAGACTTTCCATAGAACTTTTCAAATGTCTCGGAAATTTAAATAAAGTGTCGCGATATTTTGTTTTGTCAACTGTGTACAAAATAAGTATTGTGGAAACTTTTAATGCATATAGACAACGGTAAATACTATTACCTATTTACAAAATACCGGCAAGTCGGATATCTGGATCTTGATCGATCACAAAATACAAATTAAATCGTCATGTCAAGTTTTTGGATTTCCTGGTGAAGCTTTGAAGACACCATCAGTCTTCCATTCGGACTTGGTAGTTCAGCCTCAAAGTCTTCGTGAGTCTATGTGGGAAACACAGCCTGAACTCACGCAGATGTGTTCGATTTTAATGTCAGGTTTTAATAAGAAATCATACAAGATGCCGTATCATGACGGGAGCCATGGGAAAGGGCAATGGAGCGCGCGGACAAACCGAGCTAAATCCGCGTTTAAGTGACAGGAACCTGGACCACAAACATGCAGAATCTCTCTTTATCATCTTACCTGGGTTGAGAGTTACACAACTGCTCTCAGTGACCGCAGATGTGTTCAACTGACTGTTTTAAAAACAGCAGCGTGCACGGAGAAACGCGTGAGCGACATGAGGGATAAAATGCCCCGAGTTGAGTCTGTCAGGGAGTTTGCGCTTTCAGTTGGATCTCCAGGACGAACAGAAGCGAAAGTGGCATTACATTACGGGAAGCTTGGCCTGACCAGCTAAATTCCGAGATTAAAACAAAATCAGTGAAGGGTTTACTTCTGGTTTGGGAGGAGCCTGGTGATGCGTTCAGGAACGTGGGAATATACGGGATCAACACAAGTCACCTTTGAGGGCGCTAATAAATGAGATGCCACACACACACACACACACACACACACACACACACACACACACACACACACACACACACACGCACACACAAACGCTAAAACAGCAAGAGCTTAAAATTTTGTTTCCCTAAATGGTTCAGGAATAAAACTGAGCTGTGACTAAGAAGCTACAGCTGCTAGACATTTGGTGAAAATTCCCCTTGAACATGAAAATGTAGTTAAAGCAAAGTGTTGTTATGAGGCTTTTTAAGAAAAAAAAAGATGAGAATTTATTCTTAAAGACGTTAAGAGGTCAATTTTTTTGGTTTCACACCGAGTCAAAATAAAAATGTTGCTATCTGCAGTAGCTTTATAGACTCAAGTTTGGATGTAAAAAAATAGAAGGCAGGTATGTCACGTCCCTTGGATTTCATATTTAAGCAGATTATTTAGGTTTAGTGGGCCATTTTGTACACTCACACAACAAAACTAAGACAAAACTTTGGGCAGAATCATTCAAGTTTAGCAAACTAGAATTTAATTAAACTCAAAGTAGATCTTGTCTACCTCTGCCAAACACACACAAGTCCTGGTAGAGGTTTCAATGATAGCCCATCTGATAGTGTGGATGAGAGCGGTCTGACCCAGCACCCTGCACCCTGCACCCTGCTCTCTGCACCCAGCACCCTTCAAGCTAGTTGCTAGTGACAGACAGCATTAGCAAACAACTGTCCAGATAACGCAGGACATCATCATTCCTCTACAACTGTGTCTCTGCTCATCTGTCAAACCCAGCAAAGTGCATCATCATCTTCATCATCTTCATCATCATCATCATCATCATCATCATCATCATCAGTACTGGATCTTTCAACCACATTTATCCCTCAGCAGGATTTTCTAACTCTGCATTATTGTTTGGTGAAAGCAGCCAGTGAGTGGAGCCTGCAGTGCTGAGTCTGAACATTGTTTCTAACGAGCCTAATTTGCCTTTGATTGCTTCTTAATGGACTCTGTTTTTTTCTTCCTGCAGCATCATGTTGCAACCACATTCAGACTGTGACAGCTGTCACTAATCCTCAGAAGAAAAGCTCCTACTCAGTGATTAGTCTCGCCTGCCCAGCCTGCCTCAGGAGGCTCAGATGAGATCGGATAGTCCGGAACCAGGCAACATGAAGGCAGAGAGAAACTGTGGGTAATCAATTTAAACACGAGGGGGCGCAAGAGTCTCAGAAACACAGTGGATATCCAGTTGGCTCCCTGTCAGCTCTGTTCACGTTTCCCATCATAAATAAAGACACGGGCAAGGCTATATCATTGAAATACTACTTCTGCAGTGGGCTTTTTCACTACATTTTCTCCAGTTCAGCACAATTTTTTAAATCTTTATAATAAGTAATTTTCCCTCCCTTTTAATTCCAATGACGTGAGGATGTTTCTAAAAAAAGAGCATAAAAATATAGTCTTATAATTCAAATTAGAGTAGGCTGGCCATGCATTAAACTACATATTTTCACACTTTTATTGGCCTGTAACACGGAACATTTCTCATTCAAAATGAACGAATCAAATCGCGTATGTAAAATATCTCCATAATCTGCAGATTTATGAGTATGAACATCATTTCAGCAGACTGCATGAACAGCCACTTTAGCAGATGTCGCCCTCCGCCACGACGGTTACCTTCCCTAATGCGTAATTCGGTGTTTCCAAAGCGCTCCAGTTGCGCATCCAGATGTGTGTTTTTCTTTACGCTACGACGAAGACGTCGAGGACTCCCTGAGCCAATCACCACCGCCCGGGGGCGGGTCGTGCGTGGACTGTTGTGGATATGGAAAAATGGACAATTTAACACGCATATTCATCATTCATATCCAGACGGGGAGATCTACGCTTGTACACTGAATTGATTCGCAAATGCCCGGCCGTGGCGTGAAGAGGAAAATTACCAGAGAGGGGACGAGCCTGGTTCGCCACCCGGTAAGGGCAAGCTCTCTGTCGGGGAGAAGTCGGAGCGCAGGAGGAGGTGGTGGTGGTGGTGGTGGTGGGGGGTGCATCGTACTGGCTGATTTCTGTTGCCTATGTTTAGAGGCTGTGTTCGTTCTAGCTGCATCTCAGCAATAATATATAAGTCTGGTTCTTGCGTCTGCTGAGACTGAGATTACATCCTCTCCTGTCATACAGGAAGCCCACATATGGGTCGCCTTCTCCTCTCTAAAGGCTCATTTTCATACTCCATATTCATTGTTCGCTGCTTCATGGCAGTGCGCTGCACGGCTGCTATGATAACACCAGGATTAGATCTTTGTAAAGTACCTCTTCCCCTCCTACCACCATGTCCCGTGTGTATTGTTCGCGTGGCTCTCAACTGCGCACCTTTGTCACTCACGCCGCTCAGATGTTGCCAGGTGTTGGAAGCCCTCACCGTGAGACGTTTCAGCCATAACGCGCGTGTGAACGTGAAACCTAGCGATATTTAGTTTACACGAACTCAGCTGGTCACCGGGTTATCATCAGACTAGCGGGTGTTTCTTTTTGTTTGTTTTAAGGACAGTAAAGCTGGTGGAGCAGCGGAGTGATGATGATGTGTGGTCCAGAGATGTTGGAGGACACACACCAGAGAGAGGGAGAGAGAGAGAGAGAGAGAGAGAGAGAGAGAGAGAGAGAGAGAGAGAGACGGCACGCTCCGCCTGGAGATTATGATTAGAGACGTGACCGGACGATTCCGGCCAGGTAACTTAATCATATTATAGGAAGTGTAAAGAGGGAACAGTGAGGAAGACAACTTTAGAGCCTCGGACGAGGTGTAGCATCGCTGCTGGTGTCGCTCCGGTGCGTCCTAATCTGAAGCCTCCAGCAGCAGAGCTGAACCTGCAGCAGCCACCTGCACCGGAACTCTGATTTATTCTCTCACAGGTAGGCTGAGTAAGTGGCGCTTTTTTGTGTGTGTGTGTTTGGATGAGTTTATGTAACACAATAATGAACTATTGTGAATTTACTGTTGATCTAAGATTTCTTGACTCTTGACATTTTTTATTCTATTTTATTTTTTTGGACGATGATCTGCTTCTCCCACTGGACAGATGGGCTGTGGGCTGCACATCACTTTGCCACCATCCAAGAATGTTAACTAGATGTCACGTTGCCACTTCTGTCATGCTGACAAAAGAACATGAGCATTTTGAAATGAGTGTTGTCTCATTACAGTCTGCTTTTCAGAGTGAGAGCTGAAAATATTGCAGACAGGTACTAGCAAGGCACTGTATGGAGCCCTGGAGTGGCCCCAGAGAGAATCTATTCATTTATTTATTTTGCTGTTGACATAATTAAAAACAAAAACACGAGGCCATGAGATATTACTTGTTCAAACATTGAGGAACAAGTTATATCTCATGGTCTTGGAGTATTTTTTTCTTTATGCTCTCAAAGCAGATTTCTCTATGACCGCTCAAAAACACCTGACACAATGACCTCGCCTCAAAATACACGCCGGCATTGAGTTTACCCTGAATAAATTAAGTTAAAAAGTAATAATAATAATAACGAGTGTGCCGAGCAAACATATCAGGGTCTTTGCCCCGGAGGGACTCCGGGCTCAGGCCCTAATAATGACAACACCGTAAATAGAAATATCACTCTTCCTGAAGGCTTCCTCCAGAGCCGTCTCTAGTTTCACTGTAAAAACAACAAGTTTGTTTGACAGAGTGGAGATTTAACCCGTAAAAAGCCGTGTTGGGTCACTGCACTGAGGGTCGCAGGGATGGCAGCATAACTAGCATCTTGTATGTATCGTGATGGTAGAAATTGACTAATCTGAAGCAGGGGGGAAAAAAGGTTTTAATTGTCTTGTAATGTCCTTAATCTGTGCAGGATATATAGCTCTTCACCTGATATAACACACACACACATACACACACACACACATTTGGAGCACACCCCTTCCTCTTTATCTCAGGGTCAGATCATATTTCTTCTCTGTGCTGTCAAGGTCAAATTGTTTATAGGCCCATCTAATCTGAGACAGGAATGCTTCCGGGGGGTCGAAACTGCTGAGATAAAATGAGTTGCAGGTAAGATGCAGTGCGAGTGGAACCAGTTAATAAGGGAGATGGATTTCACAACACGCTCCTTGTGCTGTGTGTTGTCAGGTGCACAGCCAGGCACCTGAGCTGCCTCACTGGCGCTTTACCGCTCTGCACGCTGCTCAGAACTGTGTGTCAGTGCGAAGCTATTATCTTTGTCTTTGTGCGACTGAGCCCCAGCTCCAGGTTTTCTGGTCCTATTTTCTTAGGACTGTAAACAACATTGCCAAATTCAGAGATTGAACCTCCTCGTAATTGTTCCAACCCATCTTGTTCATTCTGTTAATTAGCCCTTGTGGCGTTTGAGCTGAAACATATTGCTGGGACATAATTAATCAACCCGGCTTGTAATTATGCTGGTTTGGGATTGTGTGAGCGGTTGGGGGGGGGGGGGGGGGTCGCGGGGCGTGCAGCTCGAGGTAAACATCTTATTAACTGTGTCAGGGACCCCACGTGGAAGTATGGTTTTATTAAGGTGGAGTCCAATCTGTTGCCTCATAAAAGAATCAGCGCTGGTTCGAGTTTATGGTTTGGATGGTAAATTTAATGGAAATATACTCCAGTAGCTGTGTGTGCTGGTTATTATTATTCTCTGTATAATAACAGGTAATTCATTCTACGGACAAGCCAAAATGCATCTGCTCGCTTATATTTGCATTTGGCGTGTGGGTGGGTGAAGAGCACCTCAGTCTAAAAGGGCAACCCGTAGGTGAGGACAGAAAATAGAACACACATGCCTTTATGTTGTAAGCCTTTAATGCAGGTCTGCCAGGGCAGACAGGCTATTTCTTCATTGCAGAAGGCTTTTCTTTGTTCTATCGATCGACGCGACCACAGACACGCAGACAAACCTGCAAGGCAACACTTAAGTTTCTTATCTTTCGTGCAATCAGAATCACTGACATTACACAAGCATTCATAAATGTAGAGGAAGTGAGGGTGTGCAATATGCAGATTCCTGGCTGCTTTATCAATTCAAGACAGTAAAACATCCAGATGAAAACCAACAATTAAAAGAGACTGTGTGACTGTGCTTTGAGCTGCAAGCTGCCCCTGCAGTTACCACTGCGTGCTTACACTCCAGTGGCAAATTTGAAGAACGCAGCGCCACCTACAGGAGAAACTGTAACAACTGCACTCTCATCCGTGCGACTTTGCTGACTTGGGATATTGTATTTAAGGAGCATGTACGGAAGTTAAAACCGGTAATCCCTCCAAACCGAAGCCATGCCTCAATGTACGGTGGACATTGTCATACTCTCAGAACATGTTAAATGTGAACACGAGAATTGTAGAAAGGTATTATAATACAGTACAGTACTGGAAGGGACAACAGCGCCCCCTGTGAGTAGAATTGCACCAGATGCTGGCACGTGTTTTGTGTGACTTTATGTGCATTACCTGATTTGATTTCAATCCATTAAAAAAGTAAAGAGTTATGCCTTATGAGGTGTTTTAGGCCAGGCCTTCAAAACTTCGGTAACCACTTACCAACAAATGGTGACTGACACCATAAAACCAACACAAACTTTTGCTTGGACTATTCCAAATATGGTTTGCACTAAGTTTAGTGAATATTAGATGAAATATGCACTAACAGCAACAAAAATGCGTTCACGAAGAAATCCAAATCGCCCTGAAAAAGTACATCAGTCTGTTGGGCATCAATCAAGTAACACACTGACTAAATATTGTCATGATAAAGCTCAAGGTTCATGAGTTATTAGCTAAAATGTAACATGGTGGTGCTGTTGTTACAACTGTCCATGAAATTTGAACCTAAAACGCTTGGAATGTTGTAAGATATGAATGTTTAAATAGTCCTCCCCCAAAGAATTTCCTTTCTACAGTTTAATCACTTAAAAATTCATGTAAAATGACTGAAAATCAGCACCAAAGGACTCCTCTCTGAACCCAGTGTCTAGATGTACATACAGTATTGCTGTGTTGCTTTGAAAGGTGCGAAAATAATTACCTGCGGAAATTTCCTGGAAGCTATGGTCACGTCATGTGACGAAGAATAACGTGTGCAGCTTCTCGCAGTTACACAACAATATGAGAACACGGCGGATTCCAAAAAAAAACAGAAAAGAGAAAAAAAAGTCACAAGATCAAACCAAGGGATCATGAGATGTTCAAAACAGTAAGAAAGAAAAAAAAAATTTGTAATGAAATTGAGTGAGAAAAATAATGGCCGCTATTCAATGACAACCTTTACAGCGGGGTCAGAAGTGTACAAATTTTGGAACCACTGCAATTACTCAAAGGGCACAGTATAGCTCTCCTCTGGTCCCCGGTCACGCTGTCACATCCCCAAGGCCAGTAATGACAGAGTCCAACATTTAATTTTAGCTCAGTGCAGCCACTCACCTCGCCACAAAATTTGTGTTTTCCACAGAATACTTCATTTCACTGAACTAATATGTCGCCAGCTTTCAGCCAGTAAAAACACAATGCCAGATGTGTGTTTTAGTGTACTTTAGACACATATTCTGCCACACACACACAAAAAAAAAAAAAAAAAAAAAAGCTAGTGAAAAGCCTGCTGCCACTTAACATGGGCATGAATCATGGTATTTATACAGTGCAACCACCCAGGATTTGTGTTCGTGTATTAGGTAGGCTTTCATCACACAGCCAGAGTGTATTTTTACCTGCAAACCATATTGTTTGTAAGAGAATGGATGTCAAATAATAGCAGGCTTTGGGGCCATCCAGTATCACATTTCCACCTGCTCTGTGTCGCCTGCTTCTCTTATGACTTCAACATCCAGAGAGTGACTGTAATGGAGTGTTAACAATGCATCGGAAAAGCAAATCTGCCCCTCAAAGGCCTTTAAAGAAATATCCTATTTGGTGGAAGAAAAAGACAAACGGACAAAACACTGAATTCACCTCACCATGGCTGAGTTCCGTTTCAAAGCAGTCCTTGTCTAATAAAGTCTGTACCGCTGTTGAATATGCTTCTATGTAAACACAAATCAAGGAGGACAGATGGGACCCCGTATCCCTGAATAGTGTATTTTTGTGGGAAACCACAGCAGGTAGACAGTCGAGGGAAGCCCTCCACGTCCTCAGAGAGAAAGCGATAGAAGGTGATAAGTACAGGGATCGGATCCAGCTGCCACCTTCGAAATATCGATCATGGAGTCCTTGTTGTTTTCTCTTTCATGCTACTTTAATTTCCTTTAAGCAACACCTTTTATCCTGGTTTCCCTTTGAATATTGACTTCTATGTGCCCTCCAGATCTGACTTTACCCAGCAGGGTTCTAAATTCAATTATGGCAAGTATTTTCAATAAGAGATCTAGCAAATGAGATGGGTGAACAAGCAGGATACTACATTCTCTGCTTCTTTGTCCAAGTCACTATTAGCCTGTCCCTCCTTTATGATAGTAGTTTTCAATGTATCGTTGTTTTTTGCATCCTAGCATAGCATAACATTATAACAACTTGAATTGCTTGATCAGTGCACCCGAAATGAACTCACTAGAAGTTCCATTGCATTCAAGGAGAGCAATGATCAAAGAACAGTTGGCCTTGATGCATCTCTTCCTCCTCATGTTGGGGATTCAATATTTTTGCCCTGCCTTTCTCCTCACCCCTCCTCCCCCGCCTACTTTTGAAGATGAAACAGGAATAATTGAAAAATGGAAACCACACAGTATTGTATTGTTTCTGAATGAAGGAATGTCCCAACAGGAAATGCAAGTGCCCAAAAACACGGCACAGATTTATGCTCAAGAGACAGACACCATCTTGTGGCCATGGCAATTATGATATTTTGGCTGGTAATTTCCTGCTGTGACCGTCCCCTGACCTTAACCATGTGGGTGTTATTGTAACCATGTAGAATATCTCCAACGTACTCAAAATACAAACTAACAGTAATAGTTGTGGTCCGCCAACCGCTATCCTGTCTTGTCACTGCTGCTGCATTGCATTGTGGGATACCAGTGTCCAGTTGTTGCAGACTCTAACGTTAGCCCAGAAGCAGTATATACAATAGTTGCATTCTAAGATTTAGGAAGTACTAGAGGGAAAAAAAGAAAAAATAGTACATTATTTTAGCATATTAATTAGCATCCATTTTGGATGCTGCTACTGACTGTCATGAAAGTACTTTAACCCAAAATCATGATTATTGGGAGTGGTTTTTTTTTTTTCTCACATCATCAAAAGTGTATTTTTTAACAGTGATTTCTGAGTGTTCTGGAAAATTCAGATAATTAATGGCGTCACGCTATCCTGTACTGTTAGCAGCATCAAATGTGTCCCTCTGAAGTGCACTGGCAAATGCGTTCCTTTAATTTGGAGAACTTGTTTGAAGACATAAACGAGCAAGTGTTCAGTTTCAGGGGTCTGCATCCTGCCCTCACCTTTCCTTGAACCCTCTCCTTCCACCTTCAGGCCTCGCTTTCACCCAACCATAATGATCCATCATCCACCCGTGACAGATGGACTTCTCTCACCACTTACTGTAAAGCCATACTGTATACTGTGTGTGTGTGTGTGTGTGTGTGTGTGTGTGTGTGTGTGTGTGTGTGTGTGTGTGTGTGAGTGCATCTATATAATACAAGGATGTTGTCCCAGTCCAGGCATGCCTGTGACTAGCTTACACTTGGTAATGACCAAGAGTATGGATTTTGATGTTGCTGGTAACGCTGTAGTTCTCTTCATATTATTCTTCATTGCCTCAGAATGTTACCCTCATTTTGTAGATGTAAAAAGATTTAAAATTAAAGCTCTGAGCTGCTATTGATGGGTTAAATTGAGTAAATGATCCTAAGTGGGGGGGATTTAAAACTCCAATTGTGAAAAGCAAAGAAATCAATGTATATGTCTTTAGAGAACTGCAAGACAAGAGGGACTGAAGGGATGTGAAGTGGAATTATATCAGATAAGACAATGGAATACATTTCTTTGTCCATCATCATTTCTATCATCGTAATTGTACCCTCCATCACTTTTCTATTACACCTTCCGGCAATCACTATCAATTATTCCCACAACCACAAATCGTGAGGGCAGAGCTCGCACACATCCCTCACTGGAGTGTATCGTGAAGGAGATTGAGGTCTAATAGTGTGCGTTGGTGGCAGAGGATATAAAGCATGAAAAAAATAGAGAAAGGAAAATCAATGCCTTAACTAAAGGAGCAAGTGAATTATTGATGAGGAGAATGTAATGGGATCCCAAGTGTCTATTTCTGCCCAACTTGGACTGCAGCTACGCTTGTAGCAATGGAAGTAGTGACAAGGAAGACCCCCCCCCCCCTTAAAAAAAAAACAACACACACAAGAAAAAACACTTCCAGTTCTGTGCAATGTGGTGAGCTGACACACCTGCAGTCAGAATGCATTTCCACAAAGACTCGTGAGCTCAGATGATGCATCATGCTGGAGCCACATTCAATATTACCTTTAATGGAAGCAAAGGAACTAAAGACTTTTTCTATCGGGGTTAAATGGGTCCAATTGATGCAACAACTTCTCTACCTTAGCAAGCGCAGGCTGCCATGCACGTTACCCACTGGAACAATTCAGGGTTTAATGTCTTGCTCAAGGACACTTCATCTGGAAAGAAAGGGAACTGAACTACCAACTGCCTGATTACCTGTAAGCCAGTCCTACAGGAGGCCATGCTGTTTGACTTGTTAGTTAGCTGTTACATCAACTAAGGAAGGTTGTACAGGTTGAGTGTATGTCTGTATGATGTGGTGGGGGCACTGGGCGTGGTCCCACCTCTTCCAAAGTGAACCGAAACCATTAATGTGACTAATGACTGTAATGCAAACATCACTACCTGTTTCCAATACACTAAGAAACATGATGTACTAATATTTTTTGTTGCTGTACATTATGTGAAGACACCACAGTGACATTTTTGTAAATCAGCAGGTGTACTTCCTGAAACCAGCTTGGACATGTCTTGATGACTCTCATCAAATGTGAAGTTCTGAAAAGATCTGATCATGTGGCGTCCAATTACTGTAGTTTCCTTCTCGATTGCAAAATAACCAAATTTGCCGTCTCACTATGGTAATATGGATCGATTAAAAAGTCACAGCCTCCTCAGTAACTCAACACCAGTGTCCTAAAATGGTTCTAACCAAATGTACCAGGAGTAAATCAAAGTGTTAAGCTAATGTACCCCAAACTTTAATAGGTTCTCCCTTGGTTCCACCGTGTTTGGTGGATCACAGGCTCATAGTTTTTGCACAATCAAGCTGAAAGAGGAACATCTGCGAAATTATGCTGTGTTTTGACAACCGATCAATGGATAAATCTTGAGCAAGTCTTAACTTTCACATCTTAAGTGAGTTCAAAGTTAACGTGGTTAGTATTGTCCCTGCTGATAAAGCTAGTCAGGTAGTGGTAAGGCTCAGGTCAAGCATGTCACATATCAAGTCGTACAAAACTCGCAGGAGATTTGCTTGCACTGGAACAGGAATCACCCAGTAAAACATGGCTAACACAGCTAACATTAAAAAAAAAAGTCAAGTCTTCGCTTGTAAGTCTCAGGTGAATGCCAAAGTCAAGTCTTTAATCTGTGTCAGTCTTAAATCTCTGCCTTTGCCATACAATTAATTTCTAGAGCTGCTGCTCCTTCACAGACAGGCTAACGATAATGTAAAGCAGATGGATTTTTACAAAGTCAACACACAATCTTCCATTTATCCTTGTTTTCTCTTGTAAGAAATGTCTCGGATTTTTAAAAAGTACACAAAGTACATATTTTATGCATACAAACAACCTGCCTCTTATCCCAGATGTAATAGCAGTGGAATTGATGGGTTAAAATATCATAACTTCGTATTCTAATACCAGCAGCGTACAAGCAAGCTGTGGCCGTTGAGAGAATTCAGACGGTGCATTGTTTACCCACATCGCCGGTGTGTTGTTTGTATTATTGCAAGCGGAGACGACCGGCATCACTTCTGCTTGGCTGGAGAAGAGGCAGAAATGAGGAATGTGAATGAAAGGTAGAGAGCGCAGGCAGGTGAGACCTGAAAGCTTCCTTTGTGTGGCTGCTGGCAGTAAGAACACTGCCCTTCACTGTGAAGTGTTCTCACACACACACACACACACACACACACACACACACACACACACACACACACACACACATATACTGTACTAGTTGTGGAGTTACGGGGGGATGTTTGGCAAAAATATGAGGCTGAAATCTGTTGCCAGTTTGTGAATGTAACAGAAAAATCCTTCTCTCAATCTCTCCAAGGTGAACGGACGTTTCAGAGCAATAAAGTGCCTCTGTTTTCCTTTTTCTCCCCCCCAAAAAATCTCCATTTCAGCCACTAAACCCTCTCATTTTCCTCTGCACGCCACCTCAACCAGCTCAGGAGCTTTAAGATCTGATAATATCTAGTCTCATCTGTTATTCCCAAAACACTATTCTAGAAGTCAGTACACATCACAGCACAAATGAGAGTGCGGATATCCAGCCACATGATTCTTTTTTTGTTTTTCCCGTAGGAAAACGTAGAAGCCAGGGTGGGAAAGATATAGAAAGACTTCATGAAGAGATGGTTTTGATTTGAGGCTAATCAGGGCTGGATGCCTTTTTGAGAGCTGTACTTTTCTGAATCTCCTCTTCGTGGGCTGGAGATGAGGAGGAATCTTGACAGTTTATAATCCTCAAACTGCCTTTGAAACATTGCCCAGTTATGCTTCTGTATTGCAGTGTGTTTTCTGTGTATTGGGTCTGATGTTGCTTTCAGATTAGACGTGTCAGACCAAAATGAAGAGTTAGGTTAAGGCTTCTGTTGGGTTGTGAGGAGTGGCGACTCTCGCTGATCTGTATTCTTGTTTGTTTACTTCTATCTAGGAGGAGCCTTGCAGACAGCAGTTGCGCCAGGCACCATGAGGCAGTTGCGCCAGGCATCATGAGCTTGGCCAGAGAGAGCGAAGAAATCACCCCTCATCACTCTCAACCCGGCTGGCCAGTGGAAGAAATGCACACAGCAACAGCAGAAGCAGTGCATGCCACAGCAGAGACCGGCTAGCATCTGAGCGAACCGCGGAGAGCAAATGGAGAAGGCAGAAAGAGGCTGAGAGAGGAGAGACAGAAAAACTCAGATTGCATCATTCTAAATGGCAAAGTGGACCGGGCCACACTCAGAGGCAGTGATGTCCTTGTTAGCGCATTGTCCTCCGTTAGAAGCTCCTTGTTAGAAGTTATAAGTCAGACCTCCACCCCCGGTGAGGCCACAGAGCTGAGGGGCAGAGGAGAAGGAAAGCAGAGGACTAAAGAAAGAGAGAGAGAGAGACAGACAGACAGAACAGGAAAAAAGGAGACTGTGACGGGCCCCCATGCAGGCGCGTAAGAAGTATGTTCTGCTGGGCTTGTGTGCGTGCTGCTGGCTGGTCCTCTTTTACTGGGGTGGAGGAGTCCAGCTACGTCTGGTCCGGCTGCTGACGCGCCAGCGGGGCGAGGTGGTACGTACCTGGCCCAACTGGACTGATCGGGCCTTCCTACCCCGCTATGCCCATTTGGACGAGCTCCAGACAGACCCGGGGATGCCTGAGTCACCCCGCCAGCGCCGACAAGCATGGTCGGCTATTTATAAGGACAGCCATTGCCGCATGGATACTTGTTTTGACTTCTCTCGGTGCAGACGGAGAGGAAGGGATGGGTTCAGGGTGTATATATATCCGTCTGAGAAAAATGATCGCGTGTCAGAAAGCTACAGGAAGATCCTGACATCTATAGGTGAATCACGCTACTACACATCAGACCCCCGCGAAGCATGTCTCTTTGTGCTAGGGATAGACACCTTGGATCGGGACCAGCTATCAGGACAGTTTGTACCCAACGTGGACGAACGTATACGGGGTTACCCGTTGTGGAACGATGGGCGTAATCACCTGATCTTCAACCTGTATTCAGGCACATGGCCCAACTACACAGAGGACCTGGGTTTCAATATCGGCCAGGCCATTTTAGCAAAAGCCAGCCTCAATACAGAACATTTCAGACCTGGCTTTGACATCTCCATCCCACTGTTCTCGAAGGATCACCCCCAGAAGGGTGGAGACAGAGGTTGGCTCGTGAGGAACACAATCCCGCCACGAAGGAAGTACCTGCTGATGTTCAAAGGGAAGCGTTATCTGACAGGCATCGGCTCAGACACCAGAAACGCACTCCATCACATCCATAATGGGAAGGACATTGTATCGTTGACGACATGCCGCCATGGGAAGGACTGGGAGAAACACAAAGACGCCAGATGTGACCATGACAACCTGGAATACGAGAGGTAAGACGAGGGTCCAAATATTCCATTAGCAAGTTGTTTGACTATATATCTGAACTTGTCGTGCTATTTTGTTGTTTTTTTTTATGCCTCTGTTCTTTTACAAGCTAAGTCAACTTGAGCTTTATGTGTCCCAGCGGTTATTTTTGTCTCCAACAATTTTATTGTCTGGATTTATGGTATTTGACAGTTGCTTTTCAGATCAAACATTTTAAAAACTCTTGAAATGTAGATTCAGATCCCCTTTTTACAGCTTTATCCTTTTATGATCACTATTAAAAGTACAGTTTAACCATGGTTGCAATGTGATCAGCTTGCACTAATTATCCTTGATGTTATCTTAGTAAGAAATCTGACTTGAATCTCTGCCCTTAAAAAAATTAGACTGAAGACATTTACAAAGGTTTTCCTGTTGTTAGATATGTTGGGGATTACTTGTTGGAGGGTGTGTGTGTGGGTGGAATTGAGAGAAGACAAATGAGATTCCAGCAACATCTGCAATAGCGAGAGTAATGATTTATTATTAAACCACTTAATTTCAGTTACGTGACCAGGCTTAGAGCACAATTTGTAAAAAGATATAATCTGTATATCCTGTCTTTTTCAGCCCCTTTGCCGCACAGACATTTTCAGTATGAGAGTGGTTTTCAGGAGAGTGAAAGCCATTGTTGAGTTAATAATGAAAAGCTTTAGGAAACACACCCATCTGGCTAATACATGTTGCAGCAGAAGCTTAAAAACGTCTCAGGCTCTGAGTGCTTTTCTCCTACTGCTCTATTACAGCTCAAATGCATGTACTCAAAATACACAATAGAACATTTATGGGAATTCTGGGAATTCACTTTAACTGTTGAGTCTCAAGACTATTGGCCTTGTTTGTCTGGTGTTTCATTTTTACTCGTGATATAATTCTGCGCATCACTGTCTGAGCTGATGAACTTAACTCAAAAGACAACAAATATCAGTACTTTTTTTTTATTTGTCCAGGTTGATGTGATCATTTTTCGGTAGAAAGTTGGTGGGGAAGTACACTAAATTTCTTCCAATATAAGAAATGATTTATTTGCTGTGATTCCAGTCGTACATTTCTGTATTTACAGTGTTAATAGAGAGCCGCACCAACGTGAAAAGCTTAAATCTTTCTTGTTTGTTTAATCAACAGCCACTCGAAATGTACAGCTATCGTGTAATTTACACATTCTTCATTTTCCATTTGTTTTGTGGTTCTGTCTTGAACTGACGTCCCACAATATATGTATATATATATATAACAACTCCAGACTATGTTCATGGATTTTTGTGGCTATTATGCAACCCTGGATCTGATTATAGCCTACTGGTGTTGTGTAAACATCATTAGCTTCTATTATTATAAACAATTGTAATTATATAGATAGACGAACAGTACCACCCTATAACACAGCCCCTCTGTGTCTCTGCTAACTTGGACTATGCAGTAAAACCCTGTGAAGCTGAAGTGCTGACAGAGCTCCTCATTATAGCGTCTGGGCCTGTTCGTTCATAGACAGATAACGAGAGAGCCGCCTAGTCTGATGGTGCAGAACATTTATGGATGGGAGAAGATGGATTTCAGTGAAAGACAGAATGATGATAATTAGTACGAGGAGTTAAAAGCATATACCCGTATTCCCTGTTCAAGTTTTAAAGGAGTTTATGGCTATTAGGGTAATAGTGCATTCATGCAGCAGGCAGCATGGTCGCCACCAGGACATCTAATCTTTGTTTGCTGTCTGAATACAGAAAAGTTGCAAACAACCTCACCGCCCACATGAATGAAATGAACTGAAGCAATAAAATAATACAGTATGGTAACGTTATTTAACTAGCCAGAAAGCTAACATGACATGAGCAGCACTCATCTTCTAACGTCATTGTTGCCCTATCATCAGTCTTGCTTCTAAAAGCTCTAAAAAAAAAAACTTCTATTTTCCTGGGATTTTCCAACCTAGACAACACTTGTTTGGCCCAAATGTGGCCCACATCAGAGCCAGAAGTGCCAAAAGTGGCCCAGATGAGGCCTAAATGCGACCGCTATCTGAAAAGTTTTCAATGAACGTTCATAGTATTATCATAAGATTGGGATTTGGGTCGTGCATGAGCTCCGTTTCTCGCGGGTGACTACACGTTACAGAACAAGTCAGAGTACCATCGAAATGATTCCGAAGCTACGTAAATGTAAGGTACTTGCATAATCTTATGTGAAATTTCCTTCAAAATCATTAAGAAATTCTAACTACACTGCCAAGCTTTATATTTATGGGCTTGTTTTGACATATGGGCCCGAGTGATTTGTGTCTACTGCTGCATGTCGTTTTCATGTAATAAACAAATAAACGCTCGTTAGAAACTATACAATATGACTTTTGAAATATCATTTACCCCGCGATCAGTCTTTCAGGGCAGTGGTTACGGTCCAAGCACACTCCCATCTTCGGCTTGTTTACATTGGGGCTGGGCTGCAAACGGATTCAACCGCTCAACGTCGTATGAATGAGCTCATTTATTCCACACAGCCCCACTACTCCTACTACGACACCCGGGTGGGCAGGGTGTGTGTGTGTGTGTGTTTGTGTGTGGGATGGGGCTGAAGGGGGATGATATTTTTTTGGTATACTCAGAGGGTGTGGATGGGAGAGGCAGCTGTCGTTTGAGTGAAGGAAAAAAAGAAAAACTAAAAAATGCTGGATGATTTTCCTTTTCTCCCTTTTGTTTGAAGTGTGTTTCTGTGGAAATTGAGGGAGAAAGAGTGTGAGAGAGAGAGAGGTGTGAAGGAGGGATGTGGGTAAAGAGTAAGGGAGGGGGAGTTGGTGGATCCGTTTTTTTGCATCCTTTGAATTTCCCTTTGAGGAGAGAAGATGGGGATTTCTGAAGAGCTGACAACTGCGGAGACGGCAGAATCAAAAATCAATGAAAAACAGGAAAAAAGAGAGAAAATAAATAAACTACAAGGTTTCTGTTTGGACTGAGCAGTGACACACCCTTACACCACCTGTCTGTTCTTTCTGCTTTTCACTCTTATCTACACTTAACACTAGTGTCTTAGTGTGAGTGAGACTGTCCGTTATACATGCATGAGCTTGTATATGCGTGTGTGTGTGTGTGTGTGTGTGTGTGTGACAATGAGGCTCTTAGAAGGTGGCACCAGGTTAATGAGCGCATGCATCTGGTACACCAGCAGATTAACCCTGAGGGACCGGGACAAGATAACAAACGGACAAAGAGGAGGAGGAGGGGTAGGAAGGGGAAGTAGAGGACAGGGGGATGGGGAACTCAGTCGGATAGATCAATAGACGTCATGACATCATTTTCCTACACAAATAAGAACCTTTGTAGATGAAAGAGAAGATAAAAAAGGCTGTAAAGTGAGTACCTCAAAGGGTGACAGAATAATTTTTTTTAATGTTTTTCCAATGACAGTTTTTAAAACTTAATATTAAATCGCCTTTTTTTTAAAAATAAAATGTCGACAAAAAACGGATGTTGTTTTATTGAGTTAGGTGAAATTCATTAGGGCCGGCTTCAGCTAGACAACACAAGTGTGGGAAAAAATGCAGCCCGCTTATTCGTCTCAATGAGGCTACTGTGTCAACGCAGCAGGGATTCTGACACAGAGGGCAGTGAGAAACAAAAAACAAGGTTTCCTGGCAAAATAGTTTAACCTGGTAGATGATAAGTCCATGTAATCCAGTAAAGCATTGTGTTGGTAAATCGATGAAATGCAAGCACACATTCCTGATATATTCAGGTGTTTTTGCTCCTACTATCAGCTCTGTCACTCAAACTGAACTCCTGGGGTTGTATTTTATTGCCTCACTGGTGCCTGAAGCGTCATACTGGTATAGGTTGGCATCACTCACACCTCAGTCCCACATATTTAGTGTGTACCTATCTTAAAATATATGAAGAAAACCCCTGCAAGTGGAGAGAAATGCCCACTGATCACTGCAGAGGTAGCAAAAGCTTATTTGTTAGCTCACTCGTAGCGTTTCAGCTTGTTTCTTGCTAGCACATTATCAGTCTGTCAGGAATCTGTAGCAATGTTCTTTTTAAATGTATTTGATGTAAATACCGTCCAAAAATTAACAAAGGGGACCAGAGTGACTTCACAGCCTCTAAACGTATCTGAGGAGACGTGAATGCCAAATACAGCGTTAAAGGTGTAAGATCTATCAGATCTGAATTGAGTGCTTCGTATTTCACACTCCACATCAACAGGGGGCAGCACATACCTGAAAGCTGGGGTGTCCAGCAAAGAAATGCTAGGTTTATCATGAGCTGAGGGTGAAACTCAACACTGAACAATTTGTAGGTCTGTCATTTCTACTGGTTTTGTGCATTTAATTCTTGCCAAAAGAACTTAAATGCATGATTCCATGCATTGTAATGCTACTCTTGAGTAACATAATGGCATTGTGTGACACGTAGCTATGGACCATACCAAACGTGCTATGTGTAGCACTTACAAGTCTTTAAGTTTAGTGTTAAATGTAAAAAGCTTCATTATTACTGAAGTTTTGTGGATTATATTGAGTTTTAAACCAGCAGAAATGGTGTAAGGATTGGTCTAACAGCACTGCTCGAACAAGTGTTCAATCTGACACCCCCCTATTCTCCATGTGGACACACTCCTCGTGTAATGAAAAGATAACGACATCTACATGTTTTTTTGAAATTTCATTTAAAAAAAGAAAAAAAAGATTAATTTCAAACACCTTTGTCCCCTGCTTTCTATTAACATATTTTTTTCTCCTTTAAGTACAGAATGATTGGTAAATGGTACCCAGAAATCCCATTAATTTCTGCCACGGGGAAAAAGAAATCTCAATAAAAAGAGAGAGGGCCTGGAAATGTGTGTGTGTGCCTGGATTATAGATGATTGGAGAGAAAACAGTAAAAAAGAGACAAGTTAGAGGTAGGACACTGTGGTACCCAAGGCAATAAGAGCAAGACAGAAAAGGAAGAAAAGGAGAATGTCATGTGAAAAAGATATAACGAAAAATGGGAAATAGACTGAGGGTTACCTCAAGCAACTTGAGGGAAAAGGCGAGAACGAGACAGGGCAGGGAGGAGGGTGACAAAGTGGTAGAGAAAGACATGGAGAGAGGGAATTGGAAGAGAGGGGGAAGGAGAAGCTGTGCTGCAGCCTAATGGCCTAGTTTTCCTCACTTTAGAGATTCCTCTAAGACAGGGAGGAGGAACGTGCATGGTACAGTGAATATAAATGAGCAGGAGTGTGAAAAACAGAAGGGGGGAAGGAAGAAAGGCTGTTAAGGAGTTACAAAAAGTACCACAGAAAAGTTTGGACCATCGAAGGGGCATCTAAAAGTGTGAAGGGCAGAGACAAACAGATAGGAGAGAGAAGTTAAAGTGTCATGGAGGATGTGTAAGAACTCAACTGTTGCGTTGAAGTAGCGGTTTTACAACCAATGACCCTCTTTGAAGGACGTCAAGGATAAAGGGAGAAGGACCGAACAATCAGATTTAAGAACCTGACTTAGGGTGCACCCATATTTTGCCCAGTTGCACAGTACTGTTTGGAAGCATGATTGTACTATACACAAGCGGTCCTAAAGGTACCAAGTTAGCGCCCGTTAGCAAAGGCTCACATTACGCAATGGGGCCTCTGCTCCTCAATGACCGTCCAGAATTGGACCAAAAAAACGGTTAAACTACACGGGTTCAAGGTTTATTTCATTGGCAGCATCATACCACTGTCTGTCATGCAACTGCACTGCACCTTTTCCAACTGTGCCAGCGCCAAGAAAGCGTACCATGCCTGGGTGTGGAACGACGCAATCACACTTCGGGGCAAAACGGTGCTTGGACGTGGTATGGATCGACCAGTCGGAGTAGCGCCATAGCTCAGGAAGGATAAACCATACTAATCAGACAAAACCGAAGTGAAAGCAAGAGGAATGTTTTAATAGTATATCATCTATGCTAAAAGAAAGAAGAGCAGACTTTAGAAATGCTCTCATGCGTGTAATGTCAACAGGATATGTGCAAAGGTTTTTGTGCTGAATTCAGTTGTATGAGTGTGTCTGGATCTGTAAATGTTATATGAGAATGTGTGCAATTTGAGATTTTGGCAAACCAAATAAGAAACGCAGCGGCCCACTGTAATTAAGGTCTGTGAAATTGTACCTCGGATGGATGATGTGGTCTCAGTGTGTGTATGTGTGTGTGGTTTGCGCGGCCCGTCTCTGCTGTCTCTGTTTAGAATACTTGGAAATGAGAGGCAGCCTTGTGATTCTCCGGCGTTTGAACGCTCCATCCTCTCATCCTCTTTTTTTTGTACTCTCCAGCTCATGTCTTCCTATCCCCCTCATCAGGCTTCCTCGAGTGAAGTCTGGTCATAAGTGTACAACAGTGCCGAAAAAGATTATTATCGGAGCTCAAAAATGTAATGTGTCACATTAGCACGGTATCAGACGACACTGCTTAATTTGACACGCGTCACTCCAACGCACATCCAATTGCTGCTCTCCGGTTTTCTTTGACTCTACGAAACCTTCCAGCTTTTAGCAGATCGTACCGATTTCACAACTTGCGACTTCATTGTCTGGTTCTGTCTCACGACTTTCAGTTGTGATGTTTGCCGCCGTATCGGGCAGCTGTTCTCAACCGCAATAACTGCATCTCTGTCAACTGTAATCTGTAGTCTGTAATCTCTTTTGCCAAAGTTTATTGTTTTATTACATTTTGGACCACGTTTGGTTATTTTTGTGTGTTTGTTCTCTTTTTCATTTAAAAAAAAAAACCCGAACAAAACAGAAATGGTCTTTTTTGGTTTTCCCTGAAGAAGAGAAATGGACAAAAGCTGTTTTTCACTGTTTGTTGACATTTTGAAAAACAAAAAAGGAAAATTCAACAAATTATAAAAAAAAATGATCAATTTTTGTCTTTTTTTTTTGGCGAATTTGCAACTTGTGGTTCGTCCATGTATTTTATCAAATTAAAAATATTGAGTCACATTAATTTCAGGTCACATTTTGGAGCATAAAAAAACAACAAAAACAGCCAATCCAAAAATAAATAATCTTTTTTTTTTCTCTCTATTCTTTCTTTTATGATGTAGACCACCTGGAGTTACACCTGATGCGTAACTTGTGGTATACGAACTGGATGCAAAATTGGTAATCATAACATTTGGCCACGAACATTGGCGAAAGATGAGACCTGACACGCAGACTCGCACAGGGACGGATGAATACACACACACTTAAAAACATCCTTAGCTTGTTTTATGTGAGTGAACAAGAAAATTAGAAGAAGAAAATAGTGTTGGCTAAAATTTGTTGTATATATTTCATCAGAACATTGGTTTGAACCACAAAATCACTGGGGATGGTTATCTACACTAAAGTGAACACACAAGCCGGGGACGCTTCGGGGCTGATTTGCTCCACACATTCCAGTTTTTCAATCTTGATCTCAAATATGAAATCAACACGGACACTTTACCTCTCGTCCAAAAGCCGTGTTTACAAGGTCGCATTTGACTTCGCTGGCATATCAACTGGCTCAGTGTTGGCCGAGGTTCATGACCCCCCCCCCCCCCCTTCTACTGCGCCTCCCCAAAATGCTAAATCTGAAAGGCGGGAGGAAAAAAAAAAAGAAGCTTTCATTCCGTATTGAAAAACAGGAGATGTCTTATTCTTGGTTAGAGACAAGCCAGTCACAAACTGCTTGTCATTTCTCATTAAATGCTCGAGGTTCGTTCTACATCCCCGCAGTGTTCTCTAACGCTGTTGAGAACTCCCACTTCCTAAATGCTGCTATTTCAGTTAGAGTTTCATGTCAGTCTGGCTCCTCCACTCTCAAAATAGGTTGTAATACATCTTTCAAGTCTTAGGGCATTAAATATGACAAATGCTTGTTGTTTACAAATTACTGGCAAAAGCAGTGATATCGGAGCCAAAACCGCGACATGTGACAATCTCTATGGCTTTGTGTTACGCCACATCTTGAAAAAGTAGTTTTTTTTTCATGGAGAGAGGAGAGAACGTTTGAAAATGTAAAATAATGTGTCTGGCAGACATGTCTGCTACATCCAGGCTGGGAAGTCTTAAAAGTAATCCCTGCATTAAAAACAAATGCATGTACGACAGAGAAAATATAATTGCCGTGATAGACATAATGCTGTGTGGGCGCGTGCATACATGCATAAGTAGGGATTGTGAGGCTTACAACCCCTCTCACATAACTTTACTCCCAGCGCCTTGTCCTCCACGCTCACCTTGTTTCTTACAGTAACAGTCGACAGCAAGTCTCCGACCGTCTCTCTGAGTTCCACTATGTATATTTTATGAGCAGTCCCTGCTTCTCCATGAGAGTGAACTTTTTTCTTTCTTTTTGACAGTGCAGCTGTGTCTGTAGTGTAACACACAGTTATCTCGCACGCCATTGTGTTGGCTGTATGCACATGAACGCACATAAGCGCACCCACAACACTGACAAATTGTTCACTCTTTTCCAATCTATGCATTCCTTCTCCCCATCCCCCAACTGCTCACGCATGCTCTGATGATCCGGACAGCTTAAGGGAGGTACACTCGAGTCCCCAGTGTCATCGACCTTCCATCTACTCCGACCATGACAGTCAGTGAATTAGGAGTCTTTTCAGCGTCAAATTTATCTCAGTAAATGTAACTGTTGTTCGATTTTTTTTTTTTTATTCCTCAAATTCTGAAACATTGTTCTCCGTTTGAGTTGACGTTATTAAAAACGCATGAAGGAACTCAACACAGCGTCACAGTATGTGACAGTGTAATTGCGGGGTGGCACAACCCACAACCAGGCTACTGCGTAAGAATACATTTTGTCTACGGTGCAGGTCATATGATTGAGCGACAGCGACCACCTACAGCTTCGGGATTAAAGTGGCCAATATCCAACATGCTCCGTAAACTGCTGTCCCTCAACTGAAGAACTAACCATCTTGATGTGCAGTCCCAGCCCGAGGTCGCCTGGTTTCCCTTTCATATTGACGGATAGACTACTGCCACCTGCTGGTATGGAGAATGACTTCCTCTTAAACAGGCACAGAACGAACACACGCACCAGTGTAGACAGTGGCTGCTCATGAATCTATTTGTGTGCTGTGTGGACATAAGCTAAAAGATACGACACACCTTTATTTGCCAGAATCAAACTCAGCATCTTTATGAATGAAATTCACTTCAGTTCAGTTGCTCTTCCATCTCTGAGCTCTGAAAGTGATGGTGAAGCTGCACAGGAAATAATCCCCCCACCGATTATCATTGATGCTGCCACTAATTGTGACTAACAAAACGTGTGCAGCTGTTGCTTTATCAGCTTTGTTGTCTCTTGAAACCTGTACAGGATTTGGCAGGAGTGGGCGGTTCCAGTCCATCAGGTGCCTATCGTGTTTCTACAGGAAGGCCGTTGGGCCCTGGGGCTTCTTACTCGTGTAGATGTCCTCTAAGTGGGTGCCCATTCAGGGCCCTAATCGGGCCCTTTATCAAACCAGGCTAACGCCACGGCGATCATAGCAGGAAAAGCCTCCAGCAACCTTGCTTGTTTTTGTCTGGGCCAACTGGAGCGGGAAGGCTTTGACAATGACAATACAGTTGGGAGAGACAGAGAAAAGAGAGGGATGAAGAGTGACAGTTCTCATTCCTTATGCAGTTAAGGAACTTGAACTCAGAGGCCTGCTTTACACTTGTTTACCAGATTTGATAGCATCCATTTGACCTCTAATCCCACAACCACATGCACTCAAGAGATTGATGACATCTCTGCCTCTCTCTCTTTTTCTGGTTTTCCATGGAATGTCACATATCTTTAATTTACTTTTAAAAACAAGCTTGTAAGATATCCTAAACGAGCCAGATTTTGTCGCAATAGGCTGTCCCAAACACATCCTACAGCTTTTGTTTTTTTCCCCTCCCCTCAGCATGTCCTCACAGGACTCCTAAATTGCCTAAGATACGGGCTGTAAGTTGAAGCCAGAAAATATCGTGTAGCGTAAGTTTGCAATAAGATGAAACAGCTTTTAAATGACAGCTTTTTCTCCCTTCTTTTTCTCCCTCCTTCACTCTTTGATGTCGAATGAAGCCCTCCGATTGTCTCGTCTTGAGATAAATGACTGATACGTGCCGTCGCGATAATCCCGACCACTGGAGGGTTCAAAGGACTCACTAATATGTGCTGCGCTATCAGCATTAAAATGATCTATGTATCCTGGTTTTAATAACACACTAGGGTATTGGGGTTAAACTGGGATTTAGATGAGGGTGCATCTTAGCTATCTCTGTATTTTTTAGTACAAACTATTTCATAACCCTCTGTTTGTACCTCTTAATTGTTTCGCTCGAGTTATTTGGGTTATTTGTAACACAAATTGCATGAATTTGAGAGCCAGTGAGACAAATAGCTCACGTTTCTGTATCACAGCAGAAACTTTTTATAGTTCCGACAATACAAAGGTTTGTTTTTTTTTCCCACGTACAATAGGAAGAAGTGAAAGCAGTACTATTTTCTTTGTGCAAAATTGTGCTCCCTAACTATCTTGATGAAAGTGAGTATGATGTCTATCCTCTTCAGAAAACCTCGCTCCTAACACTCCAGATACCCACCGGATTTCTCTCCATGAATTGACACATCTGTGTGTCTTCTCAGCTCGTAGTGTGCTCCTTGAAAAGCTGTGAAACGACAGCTCACAAACGCACACGGCTGCTTCCTCACTCACGCCTCACCGAATACTTCAGGACCTCTTCATTGTCGCTGTTTGAAATGAAATAAGCAGCCTATAACAGTTTTTTTTTTTTTTTTTTTTTCCCCCATCTGAGACTTTCTTAGAACTTGACCTGACTTTCATGCTATTATCTGAGCGGTACCATTTGAACTTCTTATGGGAGTATTAAAGGAGTACATGGGGTACTTGTTCAGTGAATTAATGCAGCAGGGAAAGGGCATCTGTTCTAGCAGTCTGTGCATAAGTGGAACACCGACTTCCCTCAACCTCTTGACTTGTGCGGTGTCAGGGAGCATCTGTAACAGGACGTGCTGCTGTGTAGCCAACACCGCCTTGTTCGGCACAGTTTGATGAAAGAGCGGAAACCCCGGCCTGAAGTAAGCATTACTTTTGATCATATCGGAATTATGCACACTGCTCTCTTGAACTTAAACTTTAGTTTACGACAGATGAAAAAAAATAGTCACGCTTTCTGTGAATTCTGTCAGATTTTGGAGCGATGTGATCTCCTCTGTCAAGCTGTTACAATTTAGTCTTCTACCCATAGGGCTGGTTGATATGGACGACTGTGAGGTCTTCCACAAAATATGAACATAACGACATTTTTGGAGTAATACTCAAGCAGTTTACATTCATCTATTTTTTTATTTTATTTGAACCCAAATGAGTTACTGCCTAAACCTTACATGACCTCAACTGCAACATTATCAGAACGATCTCACTATTTATTTTTTTTCATTTTCAGCTGGAATAAAAAGAAATCTCCACGATTCGTTTCGAAATCTCACTCGCTCGTGTTGCCAGACGTCCACGTCAGATCATGAACCAAAATTTTGCAGAAGTTTACAGAAGAAATTGTATTTCATGAAAGTATCGTGACTCTTCGCACATTTCAAAGTTAAACAGTTAGGCAATCCTTGATGAAGTGGATAATATAAAAAAAAAAGAGGAACTTTCTTCTGCTACAGGAAATAAAGAACGTGCAAAGATCATGAATAACTCATGAGTTCTTGTGTTGAACTCTTGTTTTAATGATAGCCGCACTGGGACCGCTCTGTACCTCTCGTGTCTCTTTCTTCATCACCTTTGATGAATGAGAAGCAACTTGTGAAAGAGGAAAGTAAAACTTCCCCCTAGTTGCTCTCTGAATCTCTCCTCTCAGAAACTGCACCATAGACATAAAGCGCTACAAGCCTGAGCTGATGGTGCTTGATGCATGGACGTGCGCGCATCCTTGTCGGATGGCCTACTGAACATTCACCTACAGCAAACTACTAAGCAACCGTCCTCCAAAATGTGCCGACTTTGCTCGATCTGATATGACAAATGGACTTTGTGTTGTTGCTCAAACTAAAGGTTTCCCGTCTAGATTAAAAACCCCGAGCTCCTTCACACTACAGCGACTCATTTCAGTCCTCATTTCCTTTATATTATACACGCCATTTAACATATTAAGTCCAAAGCCAGCAAATGTGCTGTCCCAAGCTCTATAGCTATCATGTATGTTGAGATATTTTGTAGTAGACAATCTGGAAAGTGAGGTATCCTCTGGGACCATGAAAGTCTTTACAAACTTTCATTTCATCCATTTGGAATCAAATAATATTGCCATCCCCGGAAGCATGCTGCTAGCGCGCCTTAAAAAATTCATCTAAATTGAAAGTGTGTTTCTACCGTGCCTCACACTCCACAACCTTACTTGGAGTCATTCATTTTTAGCCTCATGCCGCAACTTGTTTATAGCATCACTACTATTAGCTCGGTGTTGGCATCTACTCTCGCGACCTCCAACAGTCCGCTAGTGGCATTCAGTGTCTGCTTCCAACCTTTCACCCAATACCGAGTACCACATTACACACATACCCTCACTTGTCCTCACACACACTCTCTGTCCATGTCTTTTCTGCCACAGCGCTTTCATTCACTTGATCGCCCTCTAAACATAAGATGCATGCACACGCCCATGCTCATGTTTCTGTGCCCAGCCGGTAGCGCCCTGCACACCCAACCCTGTCTCCAGCTGTCCCCTCGGTTATCACTCACCAGAGCGCTACGTCTTCCCTCCCCTCTCTTAGCATGAAATTAGCTTTCCTTCTTTTCTTTTTTTCTCCTTCTCTTTGTTGTCTTTATTTTTACACTCATTTCTGTTTTATATGGCTTCAGAAAAGTTATTTTTTTCCGTTTTCTTATGCATGCCCATTCCCTCCATCCGCCACCCTGCCCGTAAGGATGTTATGTGATCATAGTGTGTGAACCATCCCGGCTATATCTGCCTCAAAAAGTAGATTATACAATACGTGCCCTATCCACTTTTCTTTCCTCTTCATTTCCTCCCTTTTATTTCCTGTCCTCAAATCCTGGCATTGCTGGAGGAATAACAGGGACCCAGTAGCAGAGGCAAACCACCATTCCGAAAATACAATCCATCACAAAAAGAACAGTTTTGGAACTGAACGAGACAATGTGCAGAAGTTATTGTGAAAATATTCTTCAAGGAAACTGTGCCCAGTAACTGGATGATATGGTATTATTACCATCACATAGAGACAGACAACCATTCACACTCACAGCCACGCCTACAGTCAATTTAGAGTATCAATCAGCCTCGTCCTCTCGATGTCTTTGGACTGAGGGAGGAAGCTGGAGTACCACAGAGAACCCACACAGGAAAAGGGAGAACATGGAGACTCCACACAGAAAGATCCCGTGCTGGAGCCGGGACTCGAACCCTGAACCCTCTTGCTGTGAGGCCACAGTGCTGACCACTGCACCACCATGCCACCCTCAACAACCATTCATCCATGTTAAAATTGGCGTGTGCTTTGCTGGTGCCTCGAGGGAGCGCAAAGCCAAATTCTGGTCTAAGGGAGTCTGACATGACAGTGAGAAGGTCTGGGATGACAGTGAGAATGTCTGAGATGACATGTTGATGTTGTCTGTTCGTTTGGTATATTCTCTGAAATGTTGTGGAGTAGAAGTACAAAGCAGAAGCTACACAGATGCAGCAGCAGGAAGGACTTATCTTCTAATATGTTAAGTCCATTACACTCCCTTTGCCTGAACCGGCCTCTGCTCTCTTTCTGTACACATGCACGCACTTATACACTCTCTGTCACACTCCATCATGGCCGCCTAATAGGGTGTAGGTTGATGAAGCAGCCGGGCCTGCTCAGCAGACAGTGGTGGAGTGAATCTATATTCAGTTCCTGCACTTCTACCTCCTCCTCTGGAGCCTGATGAACTCAAGGGAATCCATGGAGCCAATAAATGTCTTGTGATCTATTGAAGCTCCCTCCCTGGAATGCAATCCATACTCCACAGGGCACTGACTCTGTCTGTGCAGGCTGAGCGTCTGCATGTGGTAGTTTTTTATTTGAGCGCCTTTGTGCGCCTGATGGTGAACATGAATATGAAGTTTAGTGAAGGTTTAGTGTGCACACATTAAGAGTTTTGAGTGTGTGTGTGTGTGTGTACAAGATACACTGGCGTGCATGAAAGCGAGAGAGCCACTAAGTGAAAGTGACAGAGAGAGAGATAAAAAAAGAGAGTGGGCCAGGTAATGAGTGTGTTCTTTCTCAGTGTTGCAGCTATCGGTTTACAAGAGGGGGAGTAACAACGTTAATGTCCCATAAAATCTGAAGTTTCTATGAGTGCCCTCAGTGCCATAGAGCTTTTTATGGTTAATGCAATGATGGTTAAACATGTGGTGCCTTATTGATCCCTGTAGAGGAATTGTCTTCATTCAGGGGTCAAGAACCAGTTAGCTAGAAAGCTTTTCCAGTTCATTCATGGAGAAGAATTTCAGGATAAAAGATTTGAAGTCAAAATAATAGATTAGTGCAGAAACTTCTCCTAAAACCTCAAAGTACTTTTCAGTTACTGTAGTTCAGTTGAACGTTTCAAACTCAGTGGTAGATCTGTGATTAACGCATGCACAAGATGTGTTACTGCCTTGTTCTACAGCGTCAGAGACTCTGATGAATCTCAAAGTTTGTTTGCTTGTTTTACAGTAATAAAGAGGTTGTCGTGAGCGTTAAATTTCAATGTGCTGGAACAGAACAGAAAAGGCCAAAGTTGTAGTAACGTGGGAACCGTGCGTCGTGGTGTTGTTTGTTACGTAACGTTAGCTTTGTACATTAACTATTTGAATTACCGTTAACAGAAGTGGTGTGAAGATTACGCTATGAAACAAAATCTGAGAAAGTTCCTTTGTCACAGAGATTTTTTTAAAAGAATAATCCAAAATAATAGGGTCTTCGCCTGAAGTACCTTCAGGCTCAGGCTCACTGATCCCATTTGCATCTGTGAGACTCTTAAGCCCTAATAAAACGTAAAAATCCTATTGGTTTTTGGTCAAGAAAAGTCACCGATGCTAAATTCTTGGTTGGCCTTGAGAAATTCCTTATCCCTGCCTCTCTCTTAAAGACCGAACCATTTTTGCAGTATAAAAAAAAAATTAAGTTTAATCAAAACAAATAATGTGACACACAGGCTTGACCTGATAAGACACACCAGCGCACCTTTTAAGGAATAGTTTGATCTTTTTTGTTGCATTGTGTCCTTTCAAAACTGCCTCAGTGTTCCTTCAAGTACCTGAAGTGGAAGAATTAGCATAATTTTTTTTTTTTTCGAGAATGCCATCCAACATGTCAGCCCTCAATGTCAAAGGTTTCCACTGGGGTTAGAATTTAGTGACAGCAAAACTCATGCCATGCGATTTACATTATTTTCATGTCAGTTAGTGACCCCTGATACCTTCTGGACCGAGGAATGTTTTTTTTTAACCTCTCAAGTAGCCATGCAGTGCAACATTATGGAAGGGACTTTATTCTATGTATTACCACGTCTTGGAGGCATTTCTTCATAGTGGAGTTTCCTGTGCTTGTGAGGTGAGTGACAGTGAGCACTGTTTTTATATTGTACAAGAATAAATGCATTGACAGGCCTCTTAATCTGTGAATATTAGAGGACAGGCTTTGACCACAATATGGTGTCTGAATGCAAGGTGCCAAGAGGACTGGAAAGGAGATCAGGGGAAGGAGATGAGTGGCACAAACCAGAGGGGAAAAAAATTAATCTGTGGTCCCCAGTGTGGTCCAAACCACTGTAGCCATATACTCAATTTAAAATGTCCCAGTAGAGTGTTATTAATCAGTTAACCGGTACAGAGCTGTCCAGAATACCTAGCCAAGCGACAGCATCTTGAGAGGTTGTTAGCCAGTTTGACTATTATCTGGAATCATCCTGCTGTGATCCGTCTGTTTGATTAGAGATATCATGAGCAGCGTTTGGTAGCAAGCAAAAGCGAGAACGACAGAGAGAAAGCAAGCTCGGGGCTCACACAAATTATTAGTTTACTGCCTCTCTCTCTCTCTTTTGATTCCCCCCCCCCCCCCTCGCTTTCTTACAGTAATGCTCCATTGATCTATGCTGGGAAAAGATATTGCTAATACACTAAACCCTGCTCAGCCTTTGCTCTGCCTTGGGCTGATTGCACTAGTTCATCCCTAATGTTCCTTTACTCTCTGAGCTTTTCTTCTCAGCCTCCTACGGCTCTAACCAGCATCCCAACCGGACATCTTTAACCCCTTCGGCCTGCTGCCGCTGCTGCTGAGGGGCGGCGTCTGGCTAATGGTGAGGCAGACTTGTCTCTGCAGCAAGTGGCGCTAATGATGACAAGTGAACTGAATTGGTAAAAGCCATGATTTGAAGCTTCCTGCTGTTCCTGAGTGCAACTGAAAAAAAAACTTCTATACCGGTAAAACTTCCAGAGGTGATAAAATTCAGACAAATCAAATTTAACGAAGACTCTAAAATTCAGCCTTTTTTTTTTTTTGCCTCCTCGCCTTATTCTCAGGTGCTTGATCCACTGAACCATATGAGTAATAAATATCAAATGATGTCTCGCTTCAAACCATAACACTGCTCATTAAATCATAGGATTGGAATCTTTTCAGCTGCAACAAAAAATCAGCAAATCATGAAAATGTACAGATGGAGGTTATTATTTCCAGGCTGACACCACCATCTCACAAGGAAATGGGGAAAAAAATCAAAAACGAAAGGTACAGGTACAATTAAAAAAAAAAAATGACATGGATGAAAGTATTATAATCAATGCCCACAAAATAATACCTTTTTTAACTTTTGCAGTTATTATGAAAGTATTTCCGCCTCTCGCACATAAAAATACTTCCTCACCCTCTCAGATATCTCCAGTCCCCTGCTCCCTCGCCGCAACAGAAGGATGCTCATTTCTCCTCTCATTCATCATCTGACTGTCAGGTGGAGCAACCTTTGAATCACAGTAGCCACAATTAAACCGAACCCAGCCGCGTGTGATAACACCAGGAGTTAAGGAACATGTTCCAGAGTGCATGTTTCATTACTTTTTTTTTTCTAATTAAACATAAAAGAAGCTCATCTTTAGAGCTTAAAATGGCTATAATGCACTTTTTTTGGGGGGGGGGGGGTAAACCTACAGAGTACTATCACCTGACTCTGCAGCTACCCTGAGTTTTACAGATGTGATTGTTCAGCCGTAAACTTCTGTTTTATTGGTTCTCACAGTGATATTTTTCACTACATGCAGCTGTTGCTTACAGAAACAAGAAGCACAGCTTTGCATCTGTTTGCCAATATAAAATGTGTCTGTCCAACTGATCTTTGACCCACCAAAAACCTTTTCTGTTGGTCTTTGAGTTCCAGTGGATGTTTGTGCCAAATTTGAAGAGACTCAGGCGAGGTGATATTTCGATCATGTGACCTGACCTCTGACTAATTCAGGGGTTTTAATCTTCTCATGAACCCGTATATTTAAGCTTGAAACTCATTTAATCCCTGACTGGAAAAAAAATGTAAATTCTTGTTTAAATTAAACGGGGCATAAATAGCTCAGAGCTTTTATTTTGAAATTCAACCTCAAATGCTTTGCAGAGCTCTGTAGCTTAATGGTAGGGTGGTCAATCGAACAGTGGTATTTGTTATTGATTTGACAATTTTTTTGACACGATCAGACAATTAGTGTAAAATGGGACAATTATTTTAGCCTTCGTTTTTATTATCCTGAAACACTATTTGCATATCTTGCTTATTCCTACATTAAGGGTCGCGGGGGGGCTGGAGCCTATCCCAGCATCTACAGGTGAGAGGCGGGGTTCACCCTGGACAGGTCACCAGTCCATCACAGGGCCAACACATAGAGACAGACAACCATTCACACTCACAGTCACACCTACAGTCAATTTAGAGTATCAATCAGCCTCGTCCCCTCTTGATGTCTTTGGACTGTGGGAGGAAGCTGGAGTACCAGAGAGAACCCACACAGGAACAGGGAGAACATGGAGACTCCACACAGAAAGATCCCGTGCTGGAGCCGGGGCTCGAACCTGGAACCTTCTTGCTGTGAGGCCACAGTGGTGACCACTGCACCACCGTGCTGCCTATTCAGCATCCTGATTTAATGTTTTTTTTCTTGGCCTTTATCCCCATTTTTCTCCTTGTACATTTATTATAGCCAACTGACCCCCAACAAGGTGTCCTGGTCCAGTCAGAGAATCGGGATTTTCAAATTAATCTAGAAGAATCCCATCCCTTGTTCAGCTGACTAATAACCTTTAATTGGACAGAATTTAGACCAGATGGAACAAGTTTCAAAACAAATTTATGGTCACGACCTTGCAGGTGAACCTTTGACTCACCTGTGCTTTTGATGTGATTTCCATGAGCTGTTTCATGTTATTTAAAGAGCTATTTACATGTCATTCAAAAGAAGAAAGTTCTCTTTGATGGAGCTATCAAAAGGAAAAGCTGCTGTGTTTATAGCCGGACTGTTTCTTTCCTCTTTGCCGTGTGTGGCTGAATGTCGAGGTCACCGAAAAAAGAAAGGGAAAAAAAAGATAAAACCAGTGTTTACGTCCTCACTGAGGTATTAAAAATGTCCCATGCAAATCTCTTTTCTCCGTCATGTTTTGTCCTCTTCCCTTTCATTCGACCTTCTCATCTCTCTTCCTTCTTTCTTGGCTTTTCCTCTCATTCTCTTTTTAATTTTTTTTGTGCATCCTCCTGCACCTGAAAATGTAAATGAACACGACTTCTAATATGCTCATAACGAGCTAGGTGTCAATCACCATTTTGTTTTCATTACATGTTCCTTATCTAGTCTCTCCAGATGTGCATGAGGGATGAAACTAGGGAGTCAGGATGTATTTGTTCTGCTTTTGGCTACAGTCGACTTTCTTCCAGTGAGCTCTCCCCAGGGGCTGCAGTAGTTTCGGCTCTTGTTTTCCAACCAAACAAAACTCTGATTGGGCTGCTCCCCGCATGCCACTCAACTCGTCTGCCTTAATTAACCACTAATCTCTCAGCTGTCAGCTTCTGAGGCGGGAGCTGGAGCGACTTCAATCTTCCGTTCTTCTCTGTACTTTTATCCCCCCTCCCACCCCTACCCCAACCCCCACCCATGAGAGCTGCAGGGTCCCTTTAGAGAATCACCAAGCAAGCCCACACTGTTCAAACCAGACAACGCCGCACGGCCCCGACATCAAATACCCAGCGTCATTCCGCTTCGACAGCCAGCAGACGTCAGCCACCCACAGGAAATTGAAAGCTGGGCTGGAGAGAGTGACAAGGCACTGTAATTTCTCCGCTAACATGTTTAAAAAAAAAAATAGGGGGGGGGGGGCAGGACAAGCCAGCCCTGCCAGGAAGGAGTGGCTGATGGACAGCTGGGAGGAATGTAATGAATTTCTCACAGATGGAAGGAGGAAGAAGAAGGGGTAGGGGGTGGGGTGGGGCAATACTGATGGCGGCGATTGTGTCGCTAATAGAGTCGTCAGAGCGAGTCTTTCTTTACCGTCTCCCTCAGGTGAAGGGTGTTTAGTCTACGGGTCACCTGAAATCTGTGTGTACGAAAGGTGCGACTCTATCAATCAGAAGCTTTATTTGACCCAGAGGGTGAAAGAGTGTGTTGCATCGAGGTAAAAAACACACAAAGCTATTGTTTTAATGTAGCTCACCCAGCGATGCCACATTGACCATAATAATAGAAGAGCATGGGTGCAGCTTAACCAAATTCAAATCTGTTTTCCTTGGGATGGCTTATCTATAACGCTCGAAGGCTCTGTCTCTAGGGACCCTCCATTCTTCTTCGCACAACTGAGTGCATATGAGGGCCTCCTTGGAGAACATGGTTGGGAAATGTCTTCCGTTATATCCCCATATTCAAACAATTATTGTTTCTCGACCTTCTCTCTGATGAGTGTCCACGCCTCAAGGCTCGCTTCAGTGTTGCGCTTCAAAGCTACACACAAAATAATAATGTCTTTGCCAATCTCAACTTAACCCCATTCAGAGTTCTGCATTTAAAATTGTCAAGTTTCAGTTACGGTCATAACCCAGGCTTTAAAAAAAAAAAAAAACAAACAGGGAGAAATGTACAGTCTGTTCCAGATGTTAGTCCTGCACTTAAACCAAATATTTGCTCACATGGAGGGTTTCAAACTGATTGTGGTGTTCTTGGAACAGGCAGCTTACAAATCAAACCACAGACTAGCGGTCATCAGCAGTGGGACCGATTTAGGAGGTCAAACCAGGACTAAAACATTCCTGTAACTTTTATTTACTGTATACACCAGTATTTGTGGCTTTATACTTTGTTTCCAACACAAACTTTTATCTTCAGCAGGAGTTCACTCCATACTGCCTTTTTAAAAAAAAAAAATTGGTAGGCTTTTTCTATGTCCATTTCGTCACCGACTGTAGCATGCGTAACACGTCTTTAGCTCTGGGGCTTTGCACTAGCAATGTGCTGAAATGTTGTTTTTTTTGTTTTTTTTTTGCATATGTGTTTGATATGCCCTTTTATCTATTCTTATACATTACTTCTGAACCTCTATGAGCCCACTAGGCATGTTCACAGTGTTAACTCCAATATGTTGCTCTAATTAGATGCAATATTTTTGCTTTGAATCTCCTCAGTGGGGAGCAGTACTGGGAGTTTTGTGATGCATCATGTGAGGGAACTCTTGCTGCACATCTTGTTGTTTAATTACTGGATATGAGACCCCTGAGCAGTGATTACCCCCCCCCCCCCCCAAAAAAAAGAAAAAAAAACACAATTGTAGCCAACAACAGAAAAACTAAATTAACTCAACAGGAATTAAAGCAAAGCTATACTTAAAATCTAAGACCAAACACATAGAGACTAGATAGATAGATGATAGATAGATAGATGATAGATAGATAGATAGATAGATAGATAGATAGATAGATAGATAGATAGATAGATAGATAGATAGATAGATAGATAGACAGATAGATAGATAGATAGAGAGATGATAGATAGACAGATAGATAGATAGATAGATGATAGATAGTTGCTAGATAGACAGATAGATAGATAGATAGATAGTCAGATAGATAGATAGCTAGATAGACAGATAGATAGTCAGATAGATAGATAGACAGATAGATAGATAGATAGATAGATAGATAGATAGATAGATAGATAGATAGATAGATAGATAGTCAGATAGATAGATAGATAGACAGATAGATAGTCAGATAGATAGACAGATAGATAGATAGATAGATAGATAGATAGACAGATAGATAGATAGATAGTCAGATAGATAGATAGATAGATAGATAGATAGATAGATGATAGCTAGATAGACAGATAGATAGATAGTCAGATAGATAGATAGATAGATAGTCAGATAGATAGATAGATAGTCAGATAGATAGATAGATAGATGATAGATAGATAGATAGTCAGATAGATAGATAGATAGACAGATAGATAGATAGTCAGATAGATAGATAGATCGATAGATAGTCAGATAGATGATAGATAGATAGATAGTCAGATAGATAGATAGATAGATAGTCAGATAGATAGATAGATAGTCAGATAGATAGATAGATAGATAGACTGATAGATAGATAGATAGATAGTCAGATAGATAGATAGATAGTCAGATAGATAGATAGATAGATAGATAGATAGATAGATAGATAGATAGATAGATAGATAGATAGTCAGATAGATAGATAGAAGACTTCATATAATAACTGGACAGTAGCCATCTTGTGGCCACAGTAATTATAACCAAAATTCCAGGTGGAGGGAGCAATGGATGGATAGCTAGAATATTAAAAAAGGAGCTGCAGCACATGAGCCTCATGCTCAGAGAGACTGAGCAGAGAAAGTTGTTTTGACGGAGGCTGCTGTTTAATGCCATTTCAGGGTCGATGAAAATTTGACAACTGTCTGTTGCAGCATACAGAACAGTGTGCTCAGATGCACACAGCAATAATATTTGAAATATCATTTATAAAAGATATAAAGCATCTAACGGCAACAAGTAATGGCATCATGGAGTTTCCATTAACACCTCCACTTACTTCCTCCTTCCTTGCTTCCTTCATTTCTCAACTGCAGCGTCTCCATTTCCCACCTCCTCCCTTCATACGCCTCTCCTCCTCCGTCTGGATAGACTATTATCTGAGATGGCTGCTGGCTCATCTGTGGCTCAATTAGGCATAAACAAACATTTGGACATGTCCCTCCTGAGCCCCTCCTCTGTTGCTCCTTCCTTTTCTTCCATTTTTCTTCGAAAAACAAGCACACACACACACACACACACACACACACACACACACACACACACACAAGTGCTTGTCTGAGCTCAAGATAAATAGAGCTGTATAGAAATATAGGAGGAGTAATAGAGAGATGTTATCAGAAGAAAAAGCATTTTTGACCATCAGGAGCGCATTTCTACATTTTGCTTTCTGTAGACAAAACAATGCCTTGTGTCTCTAGAAGCTGCATACTTAGGATAAATGCAGACAACAGAGCTAAATTGTTAAATTGATAGCTCTGCGTAGTGTTCAGTATTAACACGATGTAACGGAAAATGAAGGTCCACCATTAAACACAAAAAAAGAAGAAAATGGAGAACATGCTTATTGTTGCAGCGTCACGCGTAGCTGACGTTAAGAACTAAAAATGAACTTGAAATACATTCGAAACAAATTCTGTCTCATGTTTGACCACTGCACGTCTTACGTGGGGTGCTGTTGCTACACTAACTCATGCTAACAAGGCACCTCACTGGTCCCCCAGCTGTCTATGAGCGCCACTGACAATCCCCTCTAACGAATAACGGCTTATGTTGTCGAATCATGTTGAGGTTTTAGCGAGCTACGATGTTTCTGCATTGAAACACAAGATGTTGTGGGATATGTGAGGCTCTGCTAGCGGGGACAGCTAGCATACACAGAGAGCTGACATATTTATTGCAGACAACAGTCCTATATTTCCAAATCAACTGGAATTTCACTGTGGCTTTCATTGTACTCTTACTTGTTTTATTTAAGGTTTTTCGAAAATTGTAAGAGCCAATTCCCCTGTATTTGTACTTAGTTGATGGCTGCACCTTTCTTTTTTTTGTTTACCACTGTTCCTGAAGCAGCACTTCTGTCGAGTTGCTCTGAATTTATTCCTTTTTCTTTCATAAAGAGATTCCAGGGAAATAAATCATCCAGGGAAATACCTGTCAGGCAATGAAAAGTACATTTTTGGCTAACTCTGGCCTTTTTTGCTTACTAGACAAGTGACTGAAAAGAAGATGGATACCTCTTCCTTGTATCCGGATATGTAAAATGTCAAGTTTTCTTTTCTGTGAATAAAATTCAACCACATTAATGATTTTGTTACATTTAGACAGGCGAGCTGTTTCAAGCTCTTTGTGTCAAGCACTTCACCAGCTGTTGCTTTATATTTACCACGTTGGACTTTGAACAGGATTTCACCGAGGGAAGGGACGCTGACCTGCTGCAACTCCGTATCCGCTTTGAGATAAAACTTTGTCCTACTTCCCTCGACAAACCACGCCTGACTTTATTACTTTGAAAGTATTTATGAGTCTTTGCAGATAAAACTCTATCAAGTCTCTTCTTTATCCTCCCATCTCCGTATTCTTCAATATTATATACAGATTCTCATGGCTAACCTCCTCTGTTCCAAGTGAAGATGTAAATCTTCACAAAGACATTCTTTAAGAAGATATCTGTTAGGATCGAAGTTTTTAAACAGCTCGGTTCTTTGGGTTACAAGACACTTCCTTCAACAGAATTAAACTATGAGTTTGTTGGATCATTGTACATTCTGTGTGAGCAGAATTAAAAGGATGTGGTAGGAAGAAAAATGTTATAATACAACTTTTTTCCCCCAAAATCCACTTGCATTCCTAAATACTACTGAAGGAAAATATGTCTTTTTGGTAACTTAGGGTGAACCATTTTTTTTTTTATATATATATCCAGCAAGCGTGGAGGACACACATAGAAAGCTCCCTAGAAAAAACACTTTGGAGAAGGTGTGTGTGTGTGTGTGTGTGTGTGTGTGTGTGTGTGTGCGTGCGTGTGTGTGTGTGCGTGCATGTATGTTCAGATACAACCTGCAGGATGTTCCCTTTGATCCAGAAAAGACGTGACAAGTTGGAGTGAGACCGATGAGGTCAGGGGAGTTAGACGGTGGACTAAACTGCTTTGTTTAAGTTTCATCGGAGACAGTTTATGCAGAACCGTTGTATGTTGCCGCTATTTCAATTCTTTCACAGCAGTGAAATGGGCCTGAGACCCTGAGTCACTAGGTTTGTTTCTAAGTGTGTGTGTGTGTGTGTGTGTGTGTGTGTGTGTTTGTGTTTGTCAGAGCTTATGCTGATTTACATGCTGTTTCTGTATTTATTTATGTGTGTTTTGATCAATATAAGCGTGTGTGGGGGTGGGGGAGGGTTTATGTATGTGAATGCACAAAAACATACTCCCAAGACTTCTCTCCCTTAGAGGTACATTAGGTGATTGTGTCACAGCAGGAAGAATCTCTCTCTCTCTCTCTCTCTCACTCTCTCACACTCGCCCTCTCTCACTCTCAGCTCCATGTCTAATTAACTTCACGCCTCATTTTGTGTGTGTTGGTGTAATGCATGTGTGTGGGCTTCGCTTTGCACTGTGACTTTTGCTAAAAATGTGAGTGAAATATTTATAAATGAATGTGAAATATTTAAGGAAAGGCTAAAATATTGGCCAGGTATTGCTACAGAAGGTGAGAGGAACAGGAGTCACAGGAACAGGAGCGAGCGAGTGTGATGGGTGACAAGAGCATTGGAGAGCGAGAGAGAGAGAGAGAGAGAATAGAGAGCGAGAGAGGGGAGAAAAAATGGGGGAGGTCGTGATTTTGGTGTGATGTTGTTGTGAATATCAAAGTGAGTGTGCCAAGAATAGCTGATGAAAGCTTTGTCACTGCGTGTGAGAGAGTGAGAGAGAGAGTGAGAGGAGTGTGGGAGTGTGTGACAGAGAGAAAGTGGGTGAGAGAGAATTCATATCTTTATGAAGTTAGTTAAAAATAAGTCCCACCCATTACCAGGCGACTGTAGAGAAACTAATGAGATTTAAGACTATTTCAGAACAATTTCAATTACGTCTAAAAAGGCAGAAAGGTTCGAAGCTCAAGCTCTGTTGCTAGTCATACTATTGCTCGCGAGGTGTTCTCCCATAAGTTCCCCAGGGGAACATTGGTCCTGTGGTGAATAATATATATATATATATATATATACACACACAGTATATCAGTGACAGTGTGTGTGTGTGTGTATGAGTGTGTGTGGAGGATTGTTTGAGAGTGTGAGACAGGTCATGTCACCTGAGGAGCAGATAAACAGGCAAAAAAATACAATAAGAGGGTGTTAATTTGCTAATTGTTGTGTGTTCAGTAGTGGGAGGTCTTTCAATAGAGGGATCACACTGAGCAGGATTACGTCCCCTGTATTACGTACTGTATTGACAACCACACACGTGCGTGCGCACACACAACCACACACAAGGGTTGCATATCACCAACAGCAAACTCATAGTGGTTCAATGGTTGAGCGTCACGCTGTCAGTTGTGTACTCACTCATTAATCACACGCCTGTTATAAATTCACAGAGTATCTACAACCTTGTTCCTGCAACACAACACCACAGTGGGGAATACACACTGTCTGTTCTTCCAGATAAGACACAAGCATGGACACACACAGAGCAAAGGCAGACAGCTACATGGAGCACACACACACACACACACTCATAGACAAAAGCGGACAAATGTATGATTAATACGATTGCATACACAAGTAGCTACAAAGATGTATTCTCTCATGTACATTCATGTAGAAGAACAAAGACTTACAGACACAGATGCTGGATGTTATGTAATATGACGTGCACTAATAGAGTGGAGAAGACACACAAGAGACACATTAAAGCGTGACATAAAAAAACAGTAACGGATGCACACTGATGCACACAGTTTAACTTATTCTCCTTTTTGGTGACATATAAACAGAAAATGTTTATTCCCCTGAACCACATCTCTCTTGCGATTCAGTCACTTTTAACTTGATATCATAATGGTGCCATTGCAGCTGTAAAGCCACTCACAATTCTAGATGGATGTCATTTAGCGTTTCTCCATTAAAATAACTGTAAAATAATGTCAGTAAACCTACTTTTTTCCTGCGTTCATGTCCACCCACAGCGCTTCGATAGCATGTTTTTATAAAGATATCAAAAGGAGGTTTCATCATAATTAGCAAGGCAGCAATACAACAAAATATTTTTACATAAAGCAACATTAACATTATCTGCAACAGCCAGCCAGTCAGCTAACACACACACACACACACACACACACACACACACACACACACACCTCAGATTAGATTTCCCTCTTATCTAACACACAAAAATGATCACACACCTGGTCTTATACAAATTAGCTTACTGGAAAAGCAAACAAACATTAGCCAGAAAAAAATGCACTGCCAACGTCAGCTTGCACGCTAGCCGGCTAATTAGCTTCTGAGATGCAGAACATTAAACAGCATAAACACACCTGCAAATGTCAGTTTGATCAGTTAAAATGTCACAAGTGGTACTTGTTTATCAAGTAATTGCCTTTCGAGATTGTGAGCAATTTTTCTCCCTCTGTACGACTGCTTGTTGAAACCAAAATTAAAAAAACAAACAAAAAAAACGCTAGCTACACACATGTCACAGAAAGCTAATGGAGACCACAAATGTTAAGTCTTTGCCACTGAATGAGCTGAGAGGGAAAAACAAGATGTGTTTTAGTTTGGTAGCTTTTAGCTCTAAACAAAGTTTAGTTGGGCATTGAGTAATCAGCTGGATAAAGATAAACGTTACAGCTGTTGCGTTCAGTATCGCCATGACATGAAGTTCCTGTCAGAAAGCATGTGGCTATGTGTATGTCTATGTATATTCATACAACACAACATGTATTCAACGCAGATGTATAAATCAGGATTTCCCTTCTGTACCATTGCTGACAATACTGTCTGTCCATGACTTGTAAACTATTGCACAAACTTTCTCAGAACAGGCTGGGTTCTAGCCTGGCTGCTGCCGTCAATCATACTGTCTCCAACCTCGGAGTATCACTGATATTCCCTGATATTCCTTCAAAGACCCGTTCCCTTCCTTTTTATGTCAATATATCAGTGTTAGAAAGCACCCGTGACATTGGGTAAGAACCTGCCTCCAACCAGCTTCATCATATCACAATTTTTTTTCCAAGTTGAAGTGACTGTGAGCACTCACCATCCGCTCTGCGCCATTTTAGTGCAAAATGACATGATTGATGCCTGAGGAGTGGCGGTAGTTGTCAGGGAGTTCCATTCAATCACCTGCTGTCAATGATGTAGGGTCAGCTAATCTCAAAATAAAAAGGCAAGCTTTAGAATATCTGATTTACTGATTAAATGAATGAAATCTGCTGACTTCACGGTAATAACAGGCTATCAGTTCTTCTTTCTGGGTCAAAAGAATCAATGGCCGTGGTTAAAAGCTAAATGAACACACAATTGTTCGTCAGAGCCCCCTCTTACAACACATTCTTATTCCCACTTTGTCAAACACATCAGACTTGTCAGTGGCCCAATGCTTGAAACTCTCTGACACCAGAACTGCGTCACCTTCCGGAACAAAAGAAATCCATCTTCAATTTTTCAACATGTCAATGACAATTCTAGTAGTGTTCAAAATGGACCCTGTTTTTTCACGTCAACATGATCTACATGGGGGTCAACATTCGGTTGTAGTTTCATATCGGACAGTTGTCTGTGCTAATTGGCCCTGATCATGACTGGCATCCCTCCTTGACAAAAAACAAGCATTTAGAGGAAGGACTTTGACATGGAAATTCACTCTATGTCCCTACATTGTGAAGTCGCTTAGCTTATAGCATCTCGCTCAGCATTGGGACGACTTAGCTAATTTTGGGCCCTTTCTATTGTTTCAAGGGAAACATATATAAAAGAGTAGGATCAGTTCAAATCTTTAAAGATTTACGCACTACAAACACGTGGTTAAGAAAACATTGCTTGAGTTTAAGTAAAATTGTCCTTTAGGATAAAGGACACTCCTGTTTGTGTTTACGATACCCGAATGATGTCTTGTGTCCATAGGTGGCTTTGTAAACGAAAGTGAGACAACAGGAAGTGCTTTCATTTGCAACTTCTGATGTCTGATGTGTGCAAAACCCTGTTTGTTTGTATTTTCCACAAGTACATTTTTGCAGCAGATATGGAGAGCTAACAGGCTGTAAGTTAGCTAACGGCTATACCCATCAAATCAGTTGTGTAGTTAAGTTGTTTTTCCTAAATAAAAGATTAGTTTAGATATAACACATGGCGATACTGAATACTATTGTTATTGTGCTGAAGTGGTTAGCCTACAGGCTATAAATTAGCACTTAGTTTGAAGTTAAATTTGTGTAATCTCGCACAATTTTATTGCACATCAATGGACTTTCACTATCTATAAAAAAAAAAAAATTATCTTAATAAATATTATCGTTATTGTCATTTTTCTGCCATTGGTTGACCATAGCTAATCCCGGCTAATCACGTGGTGTTTCTATGCATCTGTAAAGAAATGCACTTCCTTTCTTGAACATTAGGGGACATAATCTGTCTTTTATACCAAATTACGGACACCAGGCCATGAATGCTAAATATGCGTCACAATTGTTTTTAATTGCTCTGCTCATTCTAAATATTCTAATCGTGCAAACAGTTTCTAACAAACCTAAGTTATTAAAGTAGAAGCTGATTGGCAAGAAATCAACTGCTGTCTGGTGGACAGCTGGCACACACAATGGACAGCAGCTGTAGGACAGGTTCTTCGTTACTAAAAGGGCCTGTGGTGCCGCTAAACTTAAAATGCACCCTGAGACAAAAGAGTGTTAACATTAAAAGAGTCATTACATTCATTAAAATGCTGATGGTTCACAGCCGTAAAATGAGCGCTTATCCCTGTAAAATGATCCCAAATGCTGTAATAGAATCAGCCCAACAGCTCTCCACTGATTGCATGATGAAGCCTTTGAAAGCAGAGCTCTTTTGTTTTTTGGGTTTGTTTTTTCTTTTGTATTTTCAAATTGAGGCAGCATTGTCAGAGATCAGGAGAATAATATGACATGGGTTAATCTCCTTTCAGAATGGATTTTTCCTGTAGAAATTATGTAGAGCTGGTGTTGTTGTTGTTTGTTGTTGTGCTGGTTTACCAGCAACCAACCAGCCTGCAAGCAGGTCGTCTCAATGGAATGTTCTGGAGAGGCTCTGGAGCGAGGCCAGTCCCTCCACACTGCTCCCACTGTCTCCACGTTTCGCTGCACAAGCTGAGGATGGCATGGCCAATAAGCATGCCTTAGAGTGTGTGTGTGTGTGTGTGTGTGTGTGTGTGTGTGTGTGTGTGTCTGTGTGTGTGTGTGTGTGTGTTTGTTAAGTATCCATGCTGATTTTACCATGGTGCTTTCAAAACTAGGAGTCAAAATATGTTTGCTTAAAGTGTGCGTGCTTGTCTCTCTATGCACTTTACGTGTGCAACAAAATCTCTGGTCATTTTATAAATTTGCACACCTCAAATGTTGCCATGCCACTGTTTTTGTTTATGAGCATTATTTACTTTACAAGGGATATTCAATTTGATTTTTGCTTGTAGCAGTGATCCCCAACCTGAGGTCTGTGGTCCCACAGAGAGTACGGTGGCGATTTAAGTCATAAAATTCCAAAGTTACAATTGACAACATATTTCTAAAACAAGAGAAAAGGACACAAGTTAAAGTAATTGTTGGTACTATTAGCAGTATATCTGATGGACTATCGAAGGATTAAGAGTCAGCCAAGGTAAATTTAAGTCTTAGCAATTAATTTCATAAGACTTTTAACAAATATTAGTTGGTATTTCTGCGTTTACATTGTAGATGGACTAAGGTCGGATAATATTGGCTATTACCGCTTTAAGTTTTATCGCTTCTCAACTTGTGTCGAATAAAAAAAACGTGACAGGGCATGATGATGCTGAAGAAATCAGGATAGAAATCCAAGTTGGAAGTAGTAGTAATTCCGATCCTGAAGACTGCTGTGAAACTCCTCCGCCTTTCAGCGAGTGAATGACTTGAGTTTCACTTCAGTTTCATTGTTTTAACTGCCTCAGGACAATGACCCGGACGTTCCACGGGTACAGAGAAGCTAAATGGTTATTTTCGTCATGGTTGATGATAGAAGGAGGAGATGTAGTCGTAAATGCACTTTTTAAAGTTTGCTCTTGATGAAAAGGTTGGTGAATGTTGCTTTAACAATTGTTTGTCTTCATTTATATCGGTTATATCCCATTGTGCATATCCGGTCTTGATACCACAGGCTATTAGCACAGCTTTGTAATTAATGGCCTTGTCTGATTAGTAGTACAACTAATTTGTGGATTGAGAAGGAAGGTGTTTATTGGAGTTAACACAAGCTGAGTGTTGTGTTTTGCAGTCTGCCTGACCCTGCCTGAGCTTGCAGGAGCACAGATCTAACGTTCTGAATGAGGAGAGGCCTTGAGTTCAGGTGGAAATGATGGCCTGCTGATTCAAAGCACATAATGCGACTCTTTTTTTTTTCTCCCCTCTAAAGCCATCTCTTGTGTTGGACCCGCTGACAAATATCATTTTATTTTGTAGCCACAGCTTATCCATGCCAGGAATGAGCTGTAAATCCTCCATTGAGATGAGACAGAAATATGGAGACGCATACTTGACAGGCAGAAAAGGCCCCCCGAGGCGTTTTGAATATATTGTGTTGAGGCTGTAAATGTGCATCTTAGCAACAACAACAACAAAAATTGTTCAACTCTTCAAGGTGACACTTTATGAAACGCTTTTCCGATGGCGTTACAGTATGTCAGAGTTTATATGCGGCCCGCTGCTGCACTTTCTGGAAGTGATGAGAGGAACAGGAATGCATGTCACTGCTATTCTCAGAGGTCTGAAGGTGGAAACGAGAGCATATGGCTGTGATAGCACCAGGCTCAGTGAACGTCCGGGGGACTGACCTTTTCCTCTCCTGAACAAGCCAACATGCTCGTACAAAACTTCAAAGGTAAAGTGATTATGATATTGTACCTGGGAGCTGCTACAAGTGTGTCTCATGAAAAAGTAATGTCCTCTTGTGGCCTGTTGAAAGGAGGATTCTTGGGTTGACTTTACATCATTCCTGTGATCGTGGATCATTCATTGAATCGCAGGTTTTGAAGTATTTCATTCAGTCCCATGACAAAGGACCCTGGAGCAAAGGGGCAGGAGGTGAGCGGAACTTGAAAGTGATGTTACGGGAAAGTTTAAACACACGGGTGTGGACAGATTTGAGGCCGTATGAAAACTGTGCAGCATCAGTGGTGGTAAAAAACCTAATTCAACTAGAGGAACCACATTGTTACTGTGAAATTGACCTTCGACGACCAGACGTCCATCCTTGAGTCCCAGTGGGCTTTTGAGCCAATTTTTTTTCCAAAGAAAATTCTTCAAGACATTCATGGGATATCATATTAGCAGGAGTGGGACTGATATTGTGCAGATGTTAGTTAACAGTTATCTTGCCTTGGACCACCAACATCTTTTTTAGTTCATCCTTAGGTTCCAGTGGTCATTTGAACTGAATTTGAAGAAATTCCCTCAAGGCATTCCTGAGATATCACATTAAAAGGAATAGGACATGTTGACTTCGGCCTACGGCTGTTGGCAGCACAGAATTGTAACGTTATTACAAATAACCGATTTTACCCATAATTGTTAGAAAAGATAGTCTTTACATTTTAAATAAAGTAAATCTGCTCTAAAAGCGTCAGAGATGCACGAGGTTGTGAATCCCACATATCTTTAGTTTGGGGGTTTAAAAGTTGGGGAGCCTCTGGTTTAGGGGATGTTGTACTTTTAATTTTTCTGTCATTCCAGCCTTCCTCTCTCTTCTCTGTTCACTGTCATAACCACAACGTTATCATACTTTGACATATTGGCAAATACACAAATATTTGCTTGCTTGCTGGAGTCAAATGAAGAGCCTTTAAAAACCATTTCCCAAGTCTCTGAAGCTGGAACAAGTAACTGCTTAGCTTAGCAGTAAGGCTGGACCTGGCACATCTGAGGGGAACTAATTACTGCTGTTTGTTTAATATTTGCAAAAATGACAAGTGTTCAAGACTGTTTCATGTCAAGCACATTAACCAGAAAACAAACAGACCACCATGGAAGTCTCAGAGAGATTAAGTCCATCCTATAGCTGCTGTAAATCCTGAACAGCTATTTATACCGTCAGACAGAGCCAGGCTGCTTCTTTCCTCCTGTTTTTATGCAATAAGCATATCTCGCTCCTGGCTCCAGTCTCCTATCTCGCAAAGTGAAATGAGGGTTTTATCAGTCTCTTCATCTAACTCTTGGCCTAAAGCGTGAAAGAGAATTTCCCAAAAATGTTGAAGTCGTCCTTTAAAATACCTTTTTGTTGTTAGAATCTGCTTCAATGGAAATGATACTTTTAAAGGCTACAGGCTACTTTCAAGGAATCGATCACACCGGAGTGAAGATGAGATAATCATCACAACACTCTCACACAAACGCAGGGAATACAGATGACACGAATACATATTGGGGAGAAATTCTGCACCAAAACTCTCTAAAATATTACATATTCCATAAATGCCTTCTGGAGAAATGTGTGTCTGTGCATGTGTGCGGCAACTGTTGATGTATGGTTGGGTCATTCCAAAACAAGTGAGGTCACACAGTTGGACTGTGTGTCCAGCTCTATTGAGGTCATATGCTTCATAGTTACTGCAGTGTGTGTGTGTGTGTGTGTGTGTGTGTGTGTGTGTGTGTGTGTGTGTGTGTGTCTGTGTGTGTGGTCAGGCTGTTTTCAGCTGGTGAGTGTGTGCTCTGTTGTGATCTAGATAAGCTGGCGACGCCGTGAGAGTCAGTAGTCGATTGTGTTTGTGCCTGGCTGCCGTAAAACTGTCTGAGTGGGCATAAATGCATTAGACACACACGCCACAACACACACACACACACACACACACACACACACACACACACACACTGACATGACCTCTTGTGTCTGCCATTTATCTAAGCAATCTGTGTTTACGCCGGTGTCACATATCATGTAGTCTGTCTCGCTCACATGTACACACGAACACACACTAACACACACGCGCGCACACACACACACACACACACACAGATCCCAATGCTCGTTGACCCCTTCCTTCCTGTGCGTGTCTAAAGTTCACAAAGACAAACATGCATGAAGATAAATACAAGAAAAAGGGCATCACCTGAGGTACTACATTTACTGACAAGACACTTCAGTGGTTTCCAACCACTGGTCCGGGCCCTCACAAGGTCAGAAGTTAACTCAGAGGGGACATGTGATGATTGACATTCCCAAGAACGCATAAACGCTTGCAGACTGTAGAAAACGAAGTACAGCTTGGATTTTTTGGAACAGAACTGGTCTTGTTATTCCTCCGTTGCCTAAGTCAAGTCAAATTTGATCTCCAGAGCCTAAAATCAGGATTCGATTCAAGGAGCTTTACTATCTGTTCAAGGTTGGACGCCCTCTGTCTTTTCCTGTCTGATTTGAATGAATCCAATATAACATTGGTGAGAAAAGTTTGAACTCACTTTCTAAATGATAAAATGTAAAACTAGTAAAGCCAAGACAGTGCCGCATAACCCCCCCCCCCCCCCAAAAAAAACTGACTTGGTATCAGGAAACAGCTATCAGCGATGTATGAATCCAACACACACGCACACACACACACCTGTTAACGTGTGTCCACAGTCACAGTATGAGGGAGTGAAAAGCCTGCTGATCAGAAATCTCCTGACCTCACTCTGATCTGGTCCTTAAAGGCCGTGGCCTGGAGACCTCATGTAATCACCCCTCAACCTGCTGGCTGGACCTGGAAACACACGCAAGTGTACACTCATGAACTCCTTGGACTTACTCCGTGTCCATTTGTGTTTGCCGCTAGAGTGGAAATCAAGAAATCAGTTTGTTTGGACTTTATGATCAATAATCAACATTCGGCGACGTGAAGCAACACGGGATCGTGCAAAGAAAGCGAGGATTATTCCTCTAAAGTGTAACTCTGCAGTATTTGTGGCCTGAATAGAAACCCTTGGGAGTTTCTTTGGGAGATGTTGCTGCTGTCCTTAGAGCATGAAGAATGAGCGTTTGAAATATAAACTGCTAGAACGCTGCAAGGCCGGAGCTACAAATGCAGTTCCACACAAAAGAGCACACACTCGCCTCACACTGCGGTTCTTATGCAGATTACATTTAAGGATTTTATCAACATGTAATGCAACTGTTATGCTATAATCTGTGAGTTCTTAACATACACACACGCACGCACACACGCCATCACTCACCACAACAGGACATGCAGATAGAACACACACACACGCACAGATATGCAGATGCACCAATCTCCTCGCCCACACGACGTAGGTCTGTTCATGTTCAGCTCCCCAGGGTGGTGTCAGGGCCCTGACTGATGAAAACACAGGAGCGGTGGCAGTGTCAACGCCATAAAACAAAGGCTGCAGTGTAGATGAGCTGCCAGCCGTACCTCCAGTGATGGATTTCACCGCCAGCACATTTGCGTCTGAACACAAACCATTTAGTCTCTCTATATAGCGCTCTTTCTTCTTCCCTTCTGTGCTTGCAACTACCGTCTTCTCCCCCACTTCCTCCTGCACCACACATTTGTTTTTTTGCTCCTGTTGCAGCGACGTGATTTTTTTTGCTATATGCCCCATCTTTTTGTTGCAATTCTCTCTGCCCTTCAGCCATCTTCAGAGTTGAATGACTCCGTGTTTATGACCCCTAGAAAGGAACACATCTGTTCTCCGCCCGCCTCACGCTGTCTATTCCACTGTTGTTGGTATTCTCGCTTCTTCTTCTGCTCCACTTGTCTGCACACGTCTGCAGCGAGCCGGCCTCAGACTGTCTTTTGTCCATTCAATATCCTTCACAGGTGAAAGGGTCACAGCTAGCTCTGATATCCTCTAAGCCCTCTCTAAAGTAAGGGCAGTGTGTGTCTAGCTAATATCTTCCACAGGTGGAGACTGTCAGGCAAAGAATAGTTGGATTGGTGCTTTGTTTCAACTCTCTTTCATATGATGCTGTATTATCCATCTTAGCTGGGGAAGGTCATTTAAAGTTTCTGGAAAAGTTAGATTGTCGTTCACCTGCGTGCACCTCAGTCGAACTGATTGTTTAATAACATATATAGACAAATGTGTGTGTGTGTGTGTGTGTGTGTGTGTGTGTGTGTCAGGCATGACTCACTAGTTTCCCAGTGTCACTGGATACAAATTCAGCTAACTGAAATATGCAAAAAAAAAACTAAACCGTGTGACTATTAATAGCAGATGAAATATAACAGAGGCAGATTACGTTAACACCAGGGAGTCTCAGTAGGGAAATGTCCTCAACGATATTTAGTAGTCCCGCTCAACAACAAATAACACCCCCCCCCCCCACACACACACACACACACACACAAACAGACAAACACACCAACAACAATCTGGGTTAATATCATGCAATTACAGTGCATACATTTCATTTTGGTGGTTTGGAGCCTGATGATCAGGAGAGTGAATATAAAAGAGATTTGAATTGAGGTTTCCGTCATTTTCATATGGAATATCTTTTCAGTTGTCTTTGACATTTATAAATCTGATTAAACAGTGCTGGTTATTGTTTGACCTGAAACTGTTAAATTATTTATTGGGTCATGTTGGAAACACAGATGTTGACTTATTTTCAGCGTATAATACAGCTAATGTGTTAGCAAACAATGAGGTATTTATGTCTGAGATGGGAAACAAGCACAGAATTTATTTGGAGATTTGGAGTCTTCTTCTCTCTCAACCCCTCACCAACACACACACACACACACACACACACACACACACACACACACACACACACACACACACACATCTCAAAGCAGACGTGTTGTTTTCACAACAGTAAAGAACATCACAATGGCATCACCTCTGTCCTTCCATTAACATTTCAACTTGAACCTCTTGGTGTACTTTCTATGCTATTAGCCTGTTATTAGCTAGTTGCTAACCCTGTTTACATTTGATGGAGATGCAGCAGAACCAGAGCAGAGCTGTTAGAATTACAATTCCCTGAAGAGCTGACAAACATCACCTGAGCCAAACTTCTGCAGAAGAACAATCAGAAGTTTGATCAATCCAGGTAGAGGAGTCCATCCCTCTTATTTGACCCTGGAAGTTTATGATAAATGGCCAGCCTTTATGAATTACGGCTCTGTTTGGAGATGGTTCCATAAAACAAGCAGCAGTCCGCTTGCTTTATGTGTCATCGTAAAAAGCCTAAGGTCAGCGCTGTTTGAAGTCTGAAAACGAGATTCGCTGTGTGTTTTTTTTTTGCAGGGTGGCGGTTAATCTCTTGTGACATAATGTTCATTGTGGTCGAAAATGAGTGGGACTGGTGTTTCACCTCTCGTCTTGGAAGCCTTTTTGTTTTGGCTTCTCATGAAGCACTTGTGGTCCGAGCCTAGTCATGGCTTGTATGTTCACAGATTTGAGGCTTTGTGAACACATCAAAGGAAGGTTTTATATGTATGACAAATGGCCACAGACACACGCACGCACACACACACACACACACACACACACACACACACACACACACACACACACACACACACACACACAACAGTGATCCTATAGTCCCTGCAAACTTTTTCACATCTTTGACCTCAAACAGCACTGCCACATGACAGCCATACCTATAGTAGCCCCACCTGTGTATGCTGCTATTAGTACAGCTGCTTGTTTATGTGCGGCAGGGTTAAAATAGCTTTACTGACATTGTGTTAGTACTCAGTACTCCAAGGTAGCCCTATTTGATGCAGTGTTTGTTGTTGTCTGTTTGGCTTAAATGCCATAGGTGGTCCTGAGTGTTTGTGTTGTTAATAGACTGCCTAGCACGCTGCCAGTTGGCTTGTCTCATCAGTTTAACCGAAATCTGGCAGGCAGGCAAGAAAAAAAACAAAACAAAACAAAGCTAAATGTGTTTGCTCTTTTCAGTGCTTTAATTATTAAATGTACACACACTTTTCAGCTCTCACATTTGGCCCGTTTAATAAAATTGATGCAATATATTGCAATGTTGTTCTCATGATACTGTACTGATATTCTTGTGAAGTATTTTATCGCACCGTATCATATTATATCGCGTCATCATATCATGACACAATTACTTACTGGCTGATGTATCACAATGTGTATCCTGTAGTCAGTTGCAGCACCCTAACACTAACACGTACACATATGTGCTCACAAATGCAGTATTTTGCACTATCCAGTTGAGTTTTCAACCTTTTTTTTTGTTGCATGCAGCAACACAGAAATCATGAGGGAGAGAAAACTGTCATTGATGTGTAAATTCACTATAAATAATTCCTCTCTCGTCTCACCCAGAAGACCGTCCTGATGCATGTTCACTGCTTCTGCTCTCAGCTTAGCTCTGGTTCCCTCCCTCCTGTATATCCTTCCTTCCTTACATCATTACTTATGAAGCACCATAATGAAAGACTCTCATTTCCAGTGTTTTATATGACCCTCCATCATCCTTCCTCCCGTCCCTCACTTTGAGATGGACATATCGCATAAAGTGTCCAGCTTTAATGGAAAATGAAAGCGAGGTTGTGGCCTGTGCACCCACGCAGTGAGAAAAAACAAAAAAACAAAACAGTGGAAGTGGAAGTCGACGCCTTGCTCGGCTCTATATTCATAGGCAGAAAACCTGATTTCAGATCAGTCACGCTAGACTAGCAGCAGACACCTACTGCAGGGGAGAGGCGGGCAGGCAAACAGACAAGAGAGCTTTTTCTAGCTTCTCTCTGTCTGTTTTAGTGCAAGCTGTGTTTTAGTTTCGTACCCTATTTTGCTGCCTCTGTCTCTCTGGGCTTTACAAAGCTCTTGATCATTTCAGATCAGAGTCCAGCCAATCAACACTATAATTAAAAATATATATATATGACATCACCTTAATAGTTAGACTCTTTTAATAGTTCCATTTTAGTTTTAGAAAATTTAAAATGTTTCCTTTGGCGGTTTCTTTTCTTAAAATTTCTCATTTCTTCTCGTGGATTACTTCAGGGCACCATGAAATGGAAAAGTATAAATAAGCAGAGGTTTTTTGTTTTGGGTTTTTTTTTTTTTTCAAATTTTTTCCGCTGGTGAACTTTTAACATGATGCACTACAAATATTTCAAACTTGTTACAAACTTTCATGGTTTGCTCAGTCGACTGTGCCATTTCAGTCTGAACCAAAGTGGTGAACCAAGCCATCGACGCCGCCCCTCGAAGCTGCACTGCTAGTGGAAACATTAGTGTAAAAATACTCAAAAGACATCCTGTTACTGAAGCGTCCATGAACTAAAAATACATCTGACATTTATTTTGATACAGGGCCCAAGATGAAGTAATAATGCAGGACTTGCCTAAGATTTTGGAGCAATCACATGACATGAAACATTATTTGATGTTCTGCAGCGTCCTGAGGCGGTGTCCTGCTCTGACCCAATGATAAATCACCCATTCTTGTCGATAAGAGCACATACTGGTTTTTTTCTCAGTGTATCACCATGAGACTGTTCCATGGCCGTTGGGGCAAACATCAAGATGCTATTCACCGTCTTGATCCTCGACTTTGAGTTTAACCTTTACGCCGCCTCTTTTACATCAAACCCAAGTCTGTCCACTATCCTCAGCTGGCTTCTTTTCTCTGCCCTCCCCTCTCCTTCCACTTTTCTTCACTTCTCTCAGCGACTATGTTGAGGTCTCTTTTTCCGTCCCTCTCTGTTCCTCGTCTCGCCACACAAGGGGCAAGTGGGCTTCTGTCTGGCTTCATGGACGACCGCTGGGCTTTTAGTCTAATGGAAAGACAGCCGTCGTCCCATTTCTTTCTCTCACTATGCAAGTAAAGAAAACAACACTCCATGATGACGTTTGTCACACAGTCCCTGTAGCTACTACTGACTAGTGTACTAATACGTGCATTCATAGTGATAAACCCAAATTCACAACTTTAATCTGCAGTCTTTATTCCACTTTCAGGGGCTTTTGCAGAAAACCTGCAGATTTTTTTGCTGCTTTTTATCATATTGTTTTGTAGCCAACCATGAAAAAATAAAAAATAAATACAGCTACATTAAATAGATTTAGTGAAAAGCACTTTGATAAGCCAAGCCGGAACTACTTAGAATACAGTATTTAATGTAGCTGTAATCTGCATAATACCACAATTTTGTTATTAAATGGATGTGGGACATATTTGAGGTTGAATATAAAAAAGGCGGGGGGGGGGGTTCGTCAGTTTGAAATATCAGCGGATTTAAGCATGCTTTATTTTAATGGGAAAATGGTTCAGCCTCCCTTCTACAATTTATTTTTTTGTCTTTTTTTGGGTAAGAAGAAACGCAACCATGTCTTGCTTTCATTTAATGTGATAATTGAGGACAGAAAGTATTTGTTTGCATTTACACGTGTGTGTGTGTGTGTGTGTGTGTGTGTGTGTGTGTGTGTGTTGAGGTATAAGTAACAGTGTTAAGGGATCAACTGCTGGTGGGGTCATATCTGTTCAGATTAGAGAGCTTAGCGCTGCCGTCCCAGTGTAATTAACGAGAGACGGAGGGAAAGAAGCAGATAAAGACAAAGAGGCCAAGAAGAGAGTAAGTGCACATGGAGAGTGGTATTAAAAGAAACACACTCGGTGGAGGAAGGATTGTGTGTAATAACAGGGCGCCCGGTGGCCAGTGTATTTGTGTACATGATGAGCGTGTGTGCGGTGCAGCCAGAACCAACAACAGATACGATATGAAAGGGTTCATGTGGTTTGTAAAGCAGGGTTCAGGTTCTCTACTGCATGACAGGAATGGACTGTTAGAACAGCCTTACATGGATCACAGAGATCTGCACACAGGCACGTACACACACAAACACACACACACACACACACACACCATTTAAACCAGTTTAGATGTTTGACACAATATTGTTTCGGCTCAGAACTAACCTGATACGATACAGGTTTTAACTCCTGGAATCCTCTGGAAAATGAGCCCCACTCTACGGCACATATTTCTAAAAGACCAGTGATTGGGTAGTGAGTAATAGTGCAGTACAGTAGAGTAGTAGTGCAGTATGTTGGAGTGGTAGTGCAATATAGTGCAGTAGTAATGCAGTAAATTGAGTAGTAGTGCAGTTTATTGGTGTATTAGTGCAGTTTAGTGGTTTATCAGTGCGATTTAGTGGTATATTAATGTAGTATAGTGGACTAGTAGTGCAGTATAGTGGACAAGTAGTGCAGTTTAGTGGTTTATCAGTGCGATTTAGTGGTATATTAATGCAGTATAGTGGACTAGTAGTGCAGTATAGTGGACAAGTAGTGCAGTTTAGTGGTTTATCAGTGCGATTTAGTGGTATATTAATGCAGTTTCGTGGACTAGTAGTGCAGTATAGTGGACAAGTAGTGCAGTTGAGTGGTTTATCAGTGCGATTTAGTGGTATATTAATGCAGTATAGTGGACTAGTAGTGCAGTATAGTGGACAAGTAGTGCAGTTTAGTGGTTTATCAGTGCGATTTAGTGGTATATTAATGCAGTATAGTGGACTAGTAGTGCAGTATAGTGGACAAGTAGTGCAGTATAGTGGACTAGTAGTGCAGTTTAGTGGTTTATCAGTGCGATTTAGTGGTATATTAATGCAGTATAGTGGACTAGTAGTGCAGTATTGTGGTGTATCAGTGCAGCATAGTGGACGAGTAGTGCAGTATAGTGGTGTATCAGTGCAGTACAGTGGCGTATTAGTGCAGTATAGTGGTGTATCAGTGCAGTATAGTGGTGTATCAGTGCAGTATAGTGGTGTATCAGTGCAGTACAGTGGCGTATTAGTGCAGTATAGTGGTGTATCAGTGCAGTATAGTGGTGTATCAGTGCAGTATAGTGGTGTATCAGTGCAGTATAGTCGTGTATCAGTGCAGTATAGTCGTGTATCAGTGCAGTACTGCTCATAGCGCTTCTCTTTGCTGCTGTGTAACTGATGTCTCAGTCGCATCTACGCTAACCTCCTCAGAAGCCACCATTGCTGTTTTGAATCAACGTTGCTTTTCACCGTCACCCCCGCCCAGACATGCCCAGATCTCCTGAGAGCTCACAGAATGGTTAAAACCGCAGTGTCCCAGGTCAGCTGGGGACTCCTCAGAACAAAAGTAGTTATACTTTAAAGAATATTACATTAGTTTGACAAATATGATCATTCCATTTAAAAAGCTGACTTTTTCCATTTTGCAAAACTGGTCTGAGAAAAAAGTTTGTTCAAGATAAGCTTATTTGCTGTAATAATGGGAATATTTTCAGTTTTAAGGTAATATGCTGTCAAGAGAAAGTGTCCTGTTAAACTTAGAATGTCATATGGAGAAAAAAAAACACAGCTTTTTTTCATGCACTTTTCCTTTCAAGTTCATGAAAAAAACAGGCCGTTAGTCCCCCCCCCCCCCCCCCCCCCCGTCACAGTGCTACATTTCTTTCTCCCTCTTCACTCTTTCATCATCTGGTGACACCCAGCAATCAATCTCAACTGTCCCTCCTGGGTTCTGGTGTTCTAAGCGATCTAAATGCGGGACCCTCTCGTTGGCAAACATTTCAAGTTTGCACTGGAGGATGAGCGGAGACTCCGGCTGCAGGTGCGAGTTGTGTGATCCTGGTGCCGTTTGTGCTGCGAGGGATTTTCTGGTAAATTAGCATTAATTTAAAAGGTGAGAATGTGAGTTGATGCCAGTGTTAATGACACTTAATGCTGCAGCAGACAGCTGATGTAACGTAATCCTGTCTGTTCTTTCGTACTACGGTTATTTACATGCTTTTATTTTAATTTTTTTTGCATAAAAAATGCCTTTTAATCTCATTAATAGACACTTATTTCATTAACAAGTATATAAAATATGTAAAATGTGCCTTTATTCACGCCTTCTTTCAATTTTCAACCAAAAAAACAAACCCTCTGATTCCTTTAACAAAGGGGTTTTGTCATTCAAGGAGGAGGCAGCGATTCATTAAACGTACTTTGTATAGGAAAAACAATTGTTTCTACATTTATTTGAGGGGGAAAAAAAGAATATCGCTCCTTTTTAGCCAAACACCTCAGCAGTAATGACTCTTTGGAACGGAGGAAGACAAAGCCGAGTGGCAGGAAATCCATTAGTGAGTCTGCAGCAGGAGAGTGAAGAGACAGAGGAGTGATGGTTTCTGATAACGCGAGCTCAGCCACGCTGAAGGTGTCTAACATAAGGAGGAGGTCACTGGACTTTAAAGCGTTTGAGTCTGTCTCAACGCTCCCCTTCAGATTATTATTGTCAGACTATATTCTCCTATCCTAAAACAAACAAACCCACTGAAGCGGAGTGTAAAATGTAAAAAAATAATAATAATAACGAGCAACCGCAAGGAAGCGTTGGCGGCTATGAAGAACCAGATATTTCGACTCGTGCTCAGCAGGAGGCAGACAGCGGAATGTTTCAAGAGTCTCAAATGTCAGGCCTGCGTTTACAGCTCGCTGGGTAGCTGATGTGAAAATTTGAAGGGAAAAAAAAATCCAAAACTAAAGTTAAATGTATTCAATAGGTTGCAATTAGTGAAGTAGTTAACTGACATCAATCTGAAGGAATTTTATGAACTGAATAACATGCTAACTGCTAATTATGCTCATGAGGAAAACAGACAATTACCCTCACACCTCTCCTCCATGGAAGTCACACAACTGAGAGCATATGTTGAGGTGCGATGTTTGGTTACACTTCCATCAAAAATGGAAAAATAGACTTGACCAAAAAAAAAAAAAATTCAAGTTGCAAAGCTTTTCTTTGATACAATGGTGTGATACTGGCAACTTTTCTTTTTTTTAATTCTTTTTTTTTGGGGGGGGGGGCTGCCTCTGTGAGTAAATCAGCTCAACAGTTTTGTTAAGATATTTTTTCCTTCCATTTATCAGCTTACAGTTAAAGTTCTAAAAGGCGTCAAGGATTTGTCACATCCCTTTTCAACACGCGTGCTGTGAACCGAGCAAGTCGTGTGGAAGTGTTCGCCATCAATAGCAATGGCAAGAAATGAGAATTAGACAAATCATCCATCCAGCCGTTTTCTATACCGCTTATCTGTTAAGGGTCACGGGGGGGCCTGAAGCCTATTCCAGCCGACACTGGGTGAGAGGCGGGGTTCACCCTGGACAGGTCACCAGTCCGTCACACGGCCATCAGGAGCAATTAGGGGCTCAGTATCTCGCTCAAGGACACTTGGACATGGTCACTGGGGGAAGTGAGGATCGAACCAACGACCCTTCACTTGCTACACGTTGCCACTCTACCTCCGAGCCATGCTGCCTTGACAAATCATTACAACAGACACAAAGTAAAGATTCAAACCAGACAGAGATTTAATATTGGGACTATTATGCTATATGTATCATGTTAATATGATATAGTTTGCATCTGATAAAACACAAAAAAATATAATAATAATCCAAAACTGCTGATCAGAAATTGACGTTTATATCTGTATTTGCTGAATTGTCTCTGCTCATGTGCTTTCTGTCTGTGACGCACATAGAAAAATGGCTCTTAATGTCCTCAAGTGATCGAAACCAAACAAAAAAGCATCTGATTAATGAAATAAAAGTTTAGTGTGCTCATCAGCATTTTTTTGGTTCCTCGGTTTCTCTCTGAGAAATGACATAATTTTGCAAACAGAAATTTCATAACCGGTCTAGTGAACATCATCACCTCACTGTTTAATCCATCTGTCACATAACAATCAATCAAAAACTTGACTATGAACATTCGGGGTGGCGCACGGCGATATGGAATGGGTCGACGAGTGTTACTGGTAGTGCAGATACTGCTAACGTGTATGGAGTTTGTAGAGAGGAGGAGACGGAGTGGTATGAACAAGGAGGCTTATCTGTCCATCTGCCGTAAAGACGGGCCGTGCATGTGTGTGTGTGTGTGTGTGGGAAGCGGGGTGCATGTAAACAGCTGCAAGGATAGGCTTTATAACATCTGGATACACCTCGTCTTTGTCTTTGAGATTAAAGAGATGATGAAGGAGGGATGTTGGGCCTGAGAAGGAGATTAGCAGTGTTGAGACATCAGTGTAACTTCAGGAGGGACAAACCCTCGTCTCCCTCTTCCTCTCTGTTTGTCAAAATGTAAGTGGATACCAGAAGACCTCATTTCTCCACACAATGAAACCTGAACCACCTATTTAGCTTTGTGCCCTTCCCTTTGTTTCTGTTCCTGGCACCCCCCCCCCCCCCCCCATCTTCAAACCTTCTAATCTGTGTAATTTGTTGTTCTCATCTCTCACTTGTGTCACGCTCTATATTTGGGTACCATCCATCCATCCATTTTCTACTGCTCATCCTGTTAAGGGTCACGGGGGGGGGGGGGGGTCTATCCAGGGTTCACCCTGGACGGGTCACCAGTCCATCACAGGGTATTTGGGTACCATCGGTGCTATTTGATGACATGTTTCAGAGTAGGTTGAAGCCCAGTGCCTGACCCATTGCCTGCAGACAGTGCTGAAGTTCTGTGACTTTTTCTACCCCCCCCCCAAACACACACTCATGCACACACACACCCCAGAGGCTAAAGCAGCTGGCTATGTATATTTCTCTCCCTCTCTCCCTTCCCTTCATCCAACCCCCCCACCCCCCACCCCTTTTTATCATCTGCTCTAAAACAATCTAGAACAACACTGATGTGAATCTGTTGGACGGTGGTGGTGGTGGGGGGATGGGGTTATATTCAATTCAGGGGCTGCAATCAATATGAGACAAGATATGCCCGTTATACACAATTACATTTCTATTAACAACACAAAAAAAGCAACTACGATTTGGTTTCACAATTTGTTCCCCAGCTCTGAAAAAACATGACAATTAAATCATCATCAGGAAACGAGGAAGCCAATCGCTCTCCTTTTAAAAAGAATAAAGAAATGGTGAAGCGAGGGAGACGGTGTCTCGAAATAAGGTGGGATTGAATTGGAAGATTGCAATATGAATCAATATTCGACAATATGAGGATGTGCTATAATACTGTGTTTTTAGCCGTTTTCACAATGCAAGAAATAAGTAGCAACCATGTTTTAACCCTGTATAAGGGGAGACTTTTTGTAAAGTGGCACCAAATGAAATATCATTACATTTTGCTCACGGAAATTATGTATTTGTACTTGGGTCATTTTTCATCCTCCATAGTTTTCCGTGAATAATAAGAAAATAACCAAACTGTGTCCACCACTAAAAGATCCTAACTGACTCCCTATTTTCTGGTTTCCGCAGTGACGGCTTGTAATTCGAAAACACATCGAGATGACATGAAACACCGTTGCTTATTTTTGTGGTGGTTTCACTGGTTCCTATGAGCTAGGGTGTTAGCACGTTAGCAGCTGCAGCCTGGTTCATCCGTCGCCGTTCTTTTATATTTAGAAAGTAAAATCTTGCCTCACCATCATTATATTCTAAAAACAATTCATTAAATATAGGAGAAAATAGGAGACGCTGAGGCGTGTGACATCATCGTCAGCACCCCCCCCCCTCCACACTATTCAAAGCAAACACTTAGTCACACACTGCTGAGTTTGTAAAACAAGTTCTGTGTGCTTCTCAGTTAGTTTGTTTGAATACAAACAACCGTGTTAGTGTTTTAATAGTCTTGACTGTCGAGAGCAAGTATTTTTACAACCTCTCAGCAGTTGTTGGGGATCAAACTTGCAAACAGATCATCACCAGAAAGAAATTATTTATGTTTTTTTGCAAGCAATGTGTTGCAAGAAGTTTTTCTGTGCAGGGAGAACTAATCCCGTTTTAACAAAACCCATTCATGAATATTGAAGTCAGGATTGCAGGAGAAGGAGGGAAGGACGGAAGTGGTGATGGAAGAAGCCGTCACTATGACGTTACCCGTTGAAACGAGTAAATGATACTTATTTATTTGTTCGCTCTGTGGCTGAAGACATCAGACAATTCAGCGTCGTCCTGCATTATTGGATTACCCTTCACAAGGATGGAATGACAGCGTCTTGTTGCTGAGGCCTATTACCCGTCACAAGTGCCAGTGTGTGCGTGCGTGTGCATGTGTGCGTGCACGCTGATATTAACCAAGTCAGTGGCTTCTGTCATTCAGGTCTTGTTGTGCTCGATGAGGTGCACATGACTATGAAAAGTATCGACGGTGGCCTGTTAGTGCGGTGGCAGCTAATCCATAAACTTGGTCAGCCACATACACTTAAGGAACTCACACACACACGCACACACACACCCACCCACCCCCACACACACACACACACACACACACACACACACACACACACACACACCACACACACACACAAACTGAAACACATTGGCTGTCTATTGACTCCTGACCTTTACAGGAAGCAACATGGAGATCAACTGAACCAGAAGCCACTGTCAATCACGGACTATCTACCCCCCCCCCCCACCATCACTGCTCGCCTCCTCGAGTCGATTTTTATTTATTAATCAGTTTTTAGTGCATGTGTGTGATGGAGAGCAGCAGAGGACGACAAATCCATCAGCATCTAACATACAAAATTGAAAAAATATGTATACACCCACACACACACACACACATCGGCTTAGATCTGTGTGAGTGTGCATCCTGGCTACACAATCAACTTCTCTTATCCTTGTAGAATGGCTCATTAGTAGCTGTTTAATATTTAAATAAGTGTGAGGACGGTGATGAGTAGAATATAAACATACCTACAATTATACGTGCAATCAAGAGTATGTGATTTGCCTACAACACCTAGCATCACGACATTAGCGGTTCGGGAGCAGAGTCAAGCGGTTGCCATTAATGCTGGATGATGTGAGTGTGGAACAACCAGCTGTGGCTATAAATATTTCTGAGGCTGCAGTGGGTGGGGATGACGGGTGAGGGGTGGTTGGGGGGTCTGGCTCCACCTAAGATTGGGCTCTACTGTGGCTGGTTTTGGATGTGATGGTGAGTAGCTGGCTACTGTTACATCCCATAAAATATTTACATGAGAGCAAGAAGAAGCAGAAGACTTAGGCCTTTAAACCAAAACAAAAAAAATGATCTACTTTGATTATTAATTATGGATCGTAGCGTTCTGACATCGTTTCAAAAGCAAAATGCAAAGATGTTTATATACTGTGTATATATATATACATATATATATATATATATATACAGTATATATAAACATCTTTGCATATATATATATGTATATCATGCACTCGAATAAATGGTAACTGACAGCTGATAAATGATGAGTGTAATCGTCGTCTGCAGCATCTCCAGGTTATATATAATTATTTGCATGTTTACATCATCCATGCATTTTTTTTTACTCTTGTAATCAATCTGAGGTCATCAACATCCACTCACACATCTGAGTTCATCCATTTGGAAGCTTCTACATATATAGTAATCATGTCAGCTGACGTCCAGCACACAAAGCATTTACTTACTTGAACCCTTGATCCATACATGTAACATACACACACACACACTAGCTCTCCCACTCTAATATGCAACGAGCCTTTGCTTATACATTCCTACACGTCATCATGTACTCTTGAATACAATCTCCACAGGAGCAGGGACCTTTTTTAAAAAAATATATTTTCTAAAAGGTTCTTTATGTGACAAAGATCCTGCAGCTTTATGGAACCAAGAGGGCGGTTGGAGTAGTGTTCCTTAAAACATCCTTATGTGGTTATGTCCCTCAGGTCAGAATTCCCAACAGGAAGATTTAATTTATTTCATGGTTTTATCTCATGACATTGCTGCTGCCGGAGTCATGAAGGGGATCATATGAGATAAATTAATTTTTAAGAGGAGTTTTTCAGCTTCCTCAGTTTTATTAACATATTGATGATTTATTTGGTGGGATATCAGGGAACATTCAGAATGGTATTATAGGATGTTCCCTCAAGGTTTTTACACATCACATTCCTGAACATTTTTACAGGTGGTGAGGAGTTCTTTAAGAGGATGTTATTGGGTTAAAGATCAGGGAACATTTAAAAGTGTTCCAGGAACATTTAGGGGAACAACAGTAGGTTTTGGCTGTCAATTTATGTCACATTTAAATGGTCAAATAAAACAGTTGCTCCGACTGTAATGCTTTGCCAGAGTTTTGTCCTCCAAAGTACTTTTCCTTCCTCCCTTCATGTACATTTGTTTTTTTGTGCCAGAAACTTCTACCTCCTGGGAAAAAAATCCGTTGAAAGTCTGTAGACTATCTGGGTTCATGCACATTTAGAACTGAAAAAGTAAGAGAGAACATGGAGACACACACACACACAAACACACACACACACACACAAGGTTTAAGATGACATTTGGGTTACCTTAATGATAAAGAAACCTGTGCATATGTGCCTGTGGAATAAAAAACACAACACACGAACGAAGCTGAGCAGAAAATGAGAGGCAGCCTGCTCGTTTGTTGTTGGAAACAAAGTGCTGGTACATGATTTACTTGTTCTTTGCATTCATCTGCTCATTAAAGAGCAGGAGCTGGCAGAATGGCCAGCCAGAATTCTGGATTTACAGTCAGAATCGCTCGCAGACTCGCTGAACGCTGCATTCTCAAACACACAGAAAACACACCAGCAGGCCAGGAGAGATAAGTGGGTCACACTCACCAGCTTGGTCTTGCTTCATTTGCAACACCAAGTGGTGCTGCAGTCGTTAGGTGCAATGCATGGAAACGCACACTCACGCAGGAAAATGGCATGCGATCAGTTTATTCTCTACATATGTTGAAATATTCATGTGACTATCAAAAATATCTTCTTTGTTTTGGTTTGAAAGCAACACAAAGTCACAGCTATCGTCGTAAAGTAACAGGAGTTATACATCCCCACGCACACAATCTACACATTAATTTACTCATGTATAGATTAAATGCATGTGTTTATCGTAATCCTACATCAGAAGGAGATTTCGTCTCATAATCCCTCAGAAATATATTGTATAAATCTCTTTAACTGCCTTGAGGGATATTTTTGTTTGGAGATTCATATCAAATGTACATCGACGCTTCACGCTGGGGATTTATGACTCTGCAGATGTGCACAGATCCATCACACACGCACACGCACGCATGCACTCACACACAAACACACACACACACATAAGTGATGATAGCAGAGCTCTATCAACAGGTGGGAGTGTGGACTGAGGCAGGACCGTAGCTAACACCAAACAAGGTTGCCTTTCAGTGAACTGATGCGAGTGTTTGCTGAGTGTGATTTCAGACACACACACACACAAATACACATACGCACACATGAAATGAAACGACGCAGCAACCAAGAAGATTAACGGCGTGCATATTTCGCACTGACCTGACCAATAAACAAGCTGAATGCATGGAAATTAGGAGGAAGGAGAGAACGTGAAGATGAGGAAAAACAGAGAGCAGGGCGGAGCAGTGAGAGGATGAGGAGCAACAGAGTGAAGGCTTTCAGAAGAGTTTCCTCTGTTCGCTCTTTATCGTAAGACCGCGATGCCATGTTTCCGTTCCTCTACCCAACCAGCGCAGGAAAGCATTGATGCTGAGGTTTCCATTTGGCTTCTTTTACATAGCAGGAGTATGAAATACGAGTACGTAGTGATGGAACTCACTGACAATTTCTTACTTGGCGCAAGTTCAAGCCATCTTGTCTATGGCACAAATCAATAGAGAAGAGCGATGAAGGCTTATTCACTCATGAGCTGGGTGATGGATATATTTTCCAACATGCAGTAGCTATCTGTAGCGGTGCCAACATGTCTGTGGAGGGAAATAAGCAATGATTTATGACTCCACATAATCGCAGCCATTAGAACTAAATAACAGAACGGAGAAGCCACAAAATTCCTTGTTTATTTTATGTGTGACAGATGTTAAATATCACGTATCAAAAAAGAAGGCTGTCGCCACACTAGTAGCAATTTTTACTGAGCGCTGTTTATGTTGTTTGAGATGATGTCATCAATCACTTTTCCGCTGTAACGATCAATGGGAAGATGAAAGTTCTTTAATGATCATTGGCTTGTTTGTTTTTCAAGCTCAGTTTGATTCCTTTTCACTCTTAAGTCTAAGAAATTGCCCAAAATGTTGTTACAAACACTGTAGTTACTGTATCCTAGCAAATATGTGCTATTACTGCTTGATCAGGTGGTGCCAATTTAACCCATAAATCATTTTGTGGGTTTCAGAGAAAAAAAACAAATCATCTAAAAATATGTTGAATTATGTTTGTACAAACAATTTTACATAAATTAAAAAATATAATCTAAGTAATTCATGGTGAGTTCTGGAAAATGCATAGACATTAAATGATCGTCTAAACTCTAAACATTTCTGGATGTTGTAATGAATAATGGAAAAGTTCCTTAAAACAAACAACTGTAATGTTAATATTTCAATATGCGATCCAGATTACATTAAATCTGGTCTGCCATCTAAACCCTTCCAAACTGGAGTCCCATCCAACTCTTTTCATTAACTTCAAATAGATTATTTGATTAAAATGAATTAAAATATTTTGGGTCGTTACGAACTTGAATTAATGGAACTTGAAAGTAGAAAAAGCTGAGAACCCTTGAAAAAACAAATGAAATATGAATACATTTCTGGAACGGATAGCAGCATAGCTTAAAAGCAGACGTTCATTCAGGGAGTGAATACCTCCACACATCAAATTTATGAATATAGTTTGTTTTTTTCATGAACAGTAACGTCATAATCCACGAAACTTATATATCATTGATATGATATAAGTATGAAGTAAATGAACGTAGTATTTGTCTCTGTCTCTGCTAGGTTTGACTACCAGGAGCTGCTCCACAACTCCACCTTTTGTTTGGTGCCTCGGGGGAGACGTCTGGGCTCCTTCCGCTTCCTGGAGTCCCTGCAGGTAAATAAATGCCGCAAGCCATGTCCTCCACCACCATTATTCAGGGAGTCATTAGCCGCATTATCTCGCTGCGCATCTGCATTTCTGAACAATAAGCTGTACAAGAGTCGCATCCTGCAATATCCTATACGCTGTATAAAATGCCGTACTGTGCGCGCTTCAGTCATTCACTTCCACATAAAAATACTGAACCAGATATAGTAGCTAAACACCAACCGGCGAAGTCAAATTATGGTCTTTATGAAACCCTGTTGTTGTTCCAGCATTTATCCTGCCAGAAGAATTTCTCCACATAGACGATCTCTACCTAACATTTGCCAACGCAGCTCTCAGGAATAAATCAACAGCAGCCTTTGTTTCCACGGAGAAGAAAAAAAAAATTGTTAAATGACCAAATTACTACTTTTATTTTTCTTTACAGGAAAAAATCCAGTTACTCTGAGATCCAGCTAATATACAGTCGAGTCAACACTGAAGTGCACGGGATGCAGAATGTTAACGTTCCTGAGCTGTGGTTTATGTAGTTGTTTGGTTATTGACACTTTAATGGTCACATCTGTGAATGTTTTCCCCAGACTGTTGTGTTGTATTGTGTGTGTGTGTGTGTGTGTGTGTGTGTGTGTGTGTGTGTGTGTGTGTGTGTGTGTGTTGAGTACAAATCTGGCCGGAAAGTTTTATTTGCTATTTGCTTAGGCCTTTTAAACTGAAATGGGTCCATTAACAGGCATGCTGACATATGCACGCATGCACACACACACACGCGCGGGGACACACACACACATGCGGGGGGACACACACACATGCGCGGACACACACACGCGCGGACACACACACACACACACACACACACACACACACACACACACACACACACACACACACACACACACACACACACCCTGGTATTGTTCATTTTGAGTCCAAAAAAAAACAAAAAACGAAACAATGAAGAAACCGCAGGCAGTGGAGCGAGAGAGGCGTTTAAATCAGTGGGTTTGCTGTTAGTTCTCCATCTGCCACCCAAGTTGACGGTCTCACACCAGAGCAGGAAGCAGTGGCGGCTGTTTTTAGATTTCGCTACTGAACTCACTGGCTGCTATGTTGTTTTCGGTGAGTGTATGTGTGTGTGTGTGTGTGTGTTTGTGGTCCGGAAGCATCCATAGGAGCCTCCATCGCTGATGTCAGCTGAATGGAGATACACACACACACACACACACACACACACACACACACACACTTGGCTTGGCAGTCGTCATGGTCCTTTTCTCCTCCGGTCTTGCTTCTTTGTCCTCTCTTTCCCTCTTGTTCTCTCTCTCTCTCTCTCTCTCTTTTCCATTCAAGCTACTTTTAAAAGATTTTTCGCTCGTGTATTTCATTTTAGTGCCAGGCAGGCCCACAAAAGAACTGGCAATTACCAGTGTGGTAAGAAACTTTCTGCCAGCTTTCCAATATAAACACATTTGCACACTCCCCCACATACGCTCGGAGCCTCCCCTTCTTCATCTCCCAAAGCAAACAAACTAAAAACAACTACACAGCATATATTCTTTCATATAACCCACCCGTCAGACGGAGAAGGGTGTGTGTGTGGGGGGGTCGGGTGGTGGGGGGTGGGCGCAGTTGTGAGTGTTGAAACTCACCCTCCCAGTACTCCGGGGGGACTTAAACAAGCCTCAGGCTGCAATTCAAATTTAGAGACCTTGGATTATCACTCTGGTGGGCTTCACGCAACCTTGCTGTAACCTGGGGCTGCCTCCGACACACACACACACACACACACACACACACACACACACACACACACACACACACACACTTACCCATCTTCCCATTTGCTCAAGTGTCCTTCAGCAGGTCTATTCTCAGATGAAATTCAGGAGGGTGGGAGACCTAGTGGGCCAGATAGAGAGAGAGAGACAGAGAGAGAGAGACAGAAAGAGAGAGACAGAGAAAAGAAAGAGAGACTGTTTGATCTCCACTCTTTTGGCTGCTGTTGCTGTTTTTGGTGGGTTTAATTAGAAAATAAATAAATGAACACTGAGACCTATCATCACTTCAGACCACAGTGAGTAAAGAAGAGTGAGAGCGAGAGAGAGAGAGAGAGAGCGAGAGAGAGCGAGAAAGAGGGGAAGATGGGATGAGAGTGCAGTGGAGAGAAATGAAAACAGACTACAGAGGGAGAAACCCTCACAGGGGGGGAGACCAAAGGAGGGCTGGGGAAAGCAGAAAAAAAGTGCAACAACATCAAAAAAAAAAAAATTGTCAGCGAGCGAGGGGATGAGGCAACATCAAAAAATCAGCTTCAATACAGAACGAGGTATCAACTAGTTCCTACTCCTCTCATCCCTTCATCTCTCTCTCTCTCTTCTTCCTTCACTTACTTCCTTCCTTGCATAGTGGCCGCATCTAATTAGAACACCAGCGCTGTCAACCTTGTCCACCACATTTGTGTTCAAACCTGCAGGGCTTCCTGCAAAACATAACAGTTATTACTCATTCCAGCCACTCGAAAGGGGTCACGCACAGTCAGCAGCACGTAAACAAACACGTAGCAGGCAGCTGGTGGTGAACTCGTACAGATTGTGTCCATGCAGCTGTGGTATGTCATGATGTTTATTGTTGGGAGCCAGAGAAGCTGAACTGGAAGGAACCCAGCCTGCTCGTCACAGCTTAACTGATGTACATGAAATTTTGCAGTAGATGTATCACTTTCACTCTCTCTCTCTATTCTGTTTTGTGTGTGTGTGTGTGTGTGTGTGTGTGTGCATTCATTCAGGCGGCGTGTATCCCTGTTTTGCTGAGTAACGGTTGGGAGCTGCCATTTTCTGATGTCATACAGTGGAACCAGGCGGTCATTGAAGGAGATGAGAGATTACTGTTGCAGGTAACACACAGAAATGGATGTACACAGCAAATACACACACACTCTCTCTCTCTTCCTCTGAAATGTCATGTAACATGGTGGCAGGTGGACCCAGATAGCAAAGCTCGGGGGCAGCTACTGAGGCTTCACTTTGTCACACAGACGTCCACCACATAGTTATTTATCATTGCCTTTGATGTGTTGACATGTAAGGATGTAAAAAGTGTCACATTTTCAAAACTGTCACCCATAGACTGGTTTAGAAAGCAAGCCTACTAACGTGACGCTCTATTAGTGGTTGTATTAAAGCTGCAACGGACATTTATACCCCCCAGTCAGTGAGTGTTTCTCTCACTCTTGCAGCACTTATCTATTCTACTGGTTACCAGGTTAACAAAACTAACCACAAATGGTCCGAGTTGGAATAGCAGTAATAAGACCGATAATTTAGTGGGTCTAGCTCGTAACTATACATTTCCTGATGCTGTCACAAACTAACAATAACACTCGTCAGAGGCTAAAGTTGCGGGTTGGGCGATTGCTATTGTTAGTTAGCGAACATCAGCTCAGCTGTCCATCAGAAAAGTGGTGACATTGGCTTGGCTTTTCAGACCCTTCTGGTTTTTCAGCCTAGACCACCGTAGAAATGCTGAACCAATATTAACCCCCCCGTCTTGCTCCTTTGTTTGTCCGACAGTATTTGAGATGGATGAAAGAATGAATCCTTACGTTTCTCAGCCATTTCTCTGGTTAATCAAACACCGGTCCATGACGACACGCAGAAAACACCTGATATTGACATGTTCGTGCTGTTGACCCAGAGATCTTTTGAGGTTTTGCAGGCCATCCCACTGTAATATAAAATGAAAATTTCAGAACTGATTGATAATTATTTCAACACTATAACAAAAAACATTTTAGGAAAATTCTGACTTTCATTCTTCAGTTTTATAAAAGTTCTATGGATATTTGTTGTTAAAAATGCTTAATATTTTTGTCCTTTGCACCTTTAACTTAACTGTCAGTTCACGAACTGAAAACACATTGAACAGAGCTAATCCAACTAACAAGGGCATGAATACCTCAAGGGGCAGGCATGAATGTGGTAAACACGATCCAGTATGAAGGGATAAAATACAGTACTGGACTGATGAAAAGTAAAGAAGTTGACTGGGTGGGAGGCTGGACAGGTGAGGACCAGACGCAGGTGATCGCAGTCGTAAAAGGAAGCAAAACCAATAAAAACCAAAAGAGGGAAGTGATTTTTAAAATAAAACAGGAAGTGACTATGAAAGGGTTCAAGCAAACAAACCCAGGAATATGAAACCAAAAACGTATTAAACAGGAATTATGTAAAGATGAAAGGTGAAGTCCAAAACAGTAAAAAAAATAAATAAAAAGGGACTGTACTCGATCAATTTTTAGTGATGAGTTAATTTGAATTTCAAATGATCAAATGATTTATAAAGTTACCAATGCAAAGACCTGCATTCAGGTTTTAACAAACGAGTGGAAAAACCCAAGATGTACAAATGACACTTATCATAAAAGAAATATTCATAGTTTTGATCATTTGAGAAAGTTACTGCTTTTTAACATTTTTTTATCCTTTTTTTTACCATCATTTTTTATCTGCATTGATAATGACAATTCAGTATATATAATAATAATAATATAATTCAAATAAAGACAGAATATCAATAATAATAATTCCTAGATTTTTGTTTTCCTTTAAAGACAAAAATAAAAAAGCTAGAACAAATTTTCTGTGAAGCGGCTTGTGTTTTCCATTCTATTCCTCTTTCCATCAGTGCTGAGAATAGAGGCTTTAACTCGGATTGAATGTAATCATAATCACTGGGAAACATCCACCATGCAGAGCCACAAAGCGGGCATTACCTGCTGTATCAAATGGCGTGGCTGCATGTTGGGGCGCTTTGTGATGAACCATAGCGCTCTTAATCCAGCTCTGCGGCTTGCTCATCCTCGCTGTGTGCTCTCTCTCTCACACACACACACACACACACACACACACACACACACACACAAAGCCGACTCACACTTGGCTACAACCTGTATCTCTCTCCCGAAAACACAAATTACACTGCATTGATCCGCTTTGATCTCCACCAAATTGACGACATGAATTAGAATTCGGCTAATGAAGAGAAACAGAAGCGTTCAGAATTGAAAGATGTGCAAAACTCTCACAAGGAAGGGTAACACACACACACACACACACACGACTATTTACTGTCTGATCAGAGAGATGAGACACCTGTCCTTCATGGAGGAAAGAAGCGACAAAGGGAACGGCAGGAGGAAGGCGACATGTATGGGAGCAGCTCCTCTTATACGTGTGTGTGCTGAGGGGTTGAAAGAGTATGAAAAAAAAACGGCAGCCTCTCAGCTTTTTTTTCTCTCCACTGGCACTCATTAGAAAACGTGTGAAGACTAAAGGGTTTAATAGAGTCAACTGCTCACACTTTTTCTCCATCAAACATGGCTGTGCTCCTCTTTTGATTAAGCCGCTGAGCTTAACTCTCTGTGATTAAATCAATCTTGCCGAATCCCTCCAAGCCCCCCACTTTAGTCCTCATCAATTACGTTCTAATTGTCAGAGCAACTGACCACAACTGTTATGCTTTCATTCGTTTCATTTGGCAACATCTTTGTTTTTTTTTTCTTCTTGCTCTTCTTCAGGTGCCATCCACAGTGAGAGCGATAGGAAATGAGAGAGTCCTGGCTCTCAGACAGAGGACCCAGATGTTGTGGGAAGCCTACTTTTCCTCTGTGGACAAGATCGTCCTCACCACACTGGAGGTCAGCCAAGAGGCTGGGTCACACCGGGAAGGGTCACAGTTAGCTAAATATTTGGCCGGTGATTTGCATCACATGCTAGCCAGCTGCTAGCAGTAGTTAGCTGCTTTTCCACAACATGGCCAGCTCATTAAAAAAATAAAAAATATGCAGCTGCTATAGTAGTGTGGCTATGTGTTGCACAACGATGACACAATGGAGCAGGAATGACTCGGACCAAACACAGGAGCCTGCACTGTTGTCAAAATGTTGGCATGAGCTCATTTAGAAACTGAACAGAGGTGATCAGGCACCACCACTATGCACATTTCTCATCATGATCTTTTGCTAACAGTCAGTTAGCGCGGTCATTATCACCGCTTGGTAGTATGCTTTTGTGGAGTATCTAGTTCTCCATCAGACAGAGGCTAGCTAACAGCCAGCAATATGGGGCGCCGTCCTCTTAAAAGGCAGCATATGGTCACCACTGACAGAGGAACATGAGAACAGCATTAGATTGTTCTTCTTTTTTTTTTTTCATTTCAACCTCAAGCCCTACCAGGCCTAATAATGGCAGAAGAGAAAAGACTTGTTAATCTGACCCAGTTGATGATTCAAACACCAAATTAAATTACACATTACATAAATGCAGGGCTGCACGGTGGTGCAGTGGTCAGCACTGTGGCCTCACAGCAAGAAGGTTCCGGGTTCGAGTCCCGGCTCGGCCACGGGATCTTTCTGTGTCTGCGTGGGTTCTCTCCGGGTACTCCGGCTTCCTCCCACCATCCAAAAACATGCACTTGGGGACGAGGCTGATTGATACTCTAAATTGACAGTAGGTGTGACTGTGAGTGTGAATGGTTGTTCGTCTCTCTATGTTGGCCCTGCGATGTACTGGCGACCTGTCCAGGGTGAACCCCGCCTCTCGCCCGTTGACGCTGGGATAGGCTCCAGCCCCCCCGCGACCCTTAATGTGTAGGAATAAGCGGAAGACGACGATGGATGGATTACATAAATGCAAATGCAGATTAACCAAAAAGAATAGCTAGAGTTGTCGGAAGTTTAGCCGGTCCTCCTGTTTTTCTCTGCAAACTCTTTATTTGCAGGGTCAAAAGTCAAAGCGTAAGTCCTAAAATCTTGCCTGTTGAGTCTTACAGAAACTTCTGAAGGCAAGAGCTCTAATTGATGCCAATTTATTGAAGAAAACGGAATGTGGAGCCAAAAAAAAAAAAAAAAAGCCCAATGTGCCTGTCAATTCAGTGGAGTAGAACTTGCTCTCACAAATGAATTCACTGATCCTCGCGACTCCTCTCTCTGAATTCTGATACTCAGAAATCAATACAGTCAAATCCTCACTTGAACTTTGGCCCACGGTGGCGTCAAATTCCTCTGTGATGCTAATTCATATCTGATTTTAACTTCAATACTCAGATTTTCTGCTACATTTTCAACGACGACAAAAATCCTTTCCAGAGAAAATAATCTACTCCGGCTGTAAACACAGGCTTGCCGTTGAACACACAGCCTTAGTTGCTACATCTCTTTGGGTTGTAGCCTGCGCATCATCTGTTTCTACATATTGAATCAAAAACTACCCCTCTGTCAGTACGATTATGGGGTTTTGGAGCCTGACCTGTGCTCTACATTCCTACTCTCGGTTTAGTGTAACACTCGATGTATAGGGAACAGTTTCAAAGAAGTCCACATCCGATTCGCCTGAGGTCTCTTATGTTTGCAAATATTAGTCCCAGCCTGCCAGATTCTCTCTCACGACACTCTTTGACTGCAAGTTTCTTTTTCCATAATAATTTTTTTAATCGTAAAATCAAAGACAAGTACTAGCTTTGATTTTTTTTCCTTTATATCTGATTTAGCTGTACAATATGCAGGCGAAAGAGATTCTTTCCACAGATGTTCACAGCTTTCACTCTTGCCCACACTATCTATGTCTCCGTTTTTGAACAAGATGATGAAGAGAAAAGTACTTGGATGGTATTTGCTCCAGCTATAAGATAGTTTGCCATTCTTGAAAAGAAACATGCAAAACAAAAAAAAATAACAATAATCAGCCACAAAAAAAATTGTGGGGGAACAAGAAATTCAAGCTCACTGAAGAAATCCCAGAGTTAAGTAGTAACACTCTGATGTTTATAAAGGCAGGTCTGGCAGCTTCTGTGAGTGTGTGTGTTTGTGTGTTGCTGGGGATTTCAGCTGCTGGAGATGATAAAGAAAAGGTTCTGGAGGTTGGTGATAAGCTGCTTATATACATACAGCAAGCAGAGGGGAACCTCTCCCCATGGGAGACAGCTGTTCAGTCAGCCTGAGGTCAGCGAGGCAGAGGGCTTCTCACTGGAGGCCAGTGCTGCAGCTCTGTGGACACCCCCTGCTGGTGTAAATAGGTAGTACATCAGATTGTAGCGCTCTTATATGTAAATACAAATGCATCACAGCTCAAATTGCTTTATATTAAGCTTCAAGACTCTCATCCTCCAGCTTAGAGGGGAAACATGGGAAGGCTTGTACTAGATAAACACAACGTGCTCTTTCTACTCTTCACACGAAAATTCACCCCTTTCTTCTCTCTCCAGATCATTAAGGACCGGGTGTTTTCTCACATATCGAGGAACAAGTACATGTGGAACACCCTGCCAGGAGGTCTGCTAGTGCTGCCTGAATACTCCACTCACCTTGCACATTTCCCTTTCTACTACCTGGGGTTAGGTAAGTACACCCTTCATTTAAATCTGGTAGCACAGAAGGCAAATCTTGATTGTAATCAAATTGCTGTGCCAGAGCTGCAGAGGTAGACATGTAATCATCTCTACTTCAGCCAATTAAAGCCAAGGGTTTATACTCATTTTGAAATTCTTTTTTTTTTTTCTTTTAAAACTACATCCACAGATTGTTCATTCAAATTGTTTTGGTAGAAAACTGAAAGCTAGTTTGTGGCAAGTTGTGCCTGACTGTAACTTACCACTGGGCTGTGATTAGGCATGATTATACACACTGCACTGATTGCAGAATTTTTTTAAGTAATAATTTTATTATATTACCCAATAAGTGTATTTTGCCATTCAAGAACAAGTTAAAAGATGTCTGGCTCCAAGACAGAGACTGGTATCTGATTAAGATTTTACTAGCGGCTTCCAAGAAAGCCATCGCAAGGAAAAGGTACGAAGAAGACCCCCCTACTTGGAGGAGCTGGATGGAGATCATTGATGAGATACACGTTACGGAGAGACTCACACATATTATAAAACCGCAACAATCATTATGCGAAAGCAGATGGGAAAAATGGACTGTCTACAAAAAAACAGCATAAAGATTGAAAGTAATTTCACTGACACTATGTTCTATATGTATTGTGTTGTTTAAATGAGAAAATCAATAAAATATGTTAAAAAAAAAAGATGTCTGGCTCTTTCTGCATTCTGGAGTCAGAAAGACATAAAGGAGGAGGGAAAGAAGTCTGTGGGCTCAGGACGTCCTGCTGTTTTTACTTGTATAAAAACACACATAGTAAGGTGTCCCTTGTCACTCATGTCCTTCAGGGGTTAGTCCAAGTCAGGAGTTCACCGCCGTCATCCATGCTGTCTCACCGCTGGTCTCCCAGTCTCAGCCAATCATGAAGCTTCTTCAGGTGGTCTCCAAGTCAAAGTACTGCTCACAGGTACCCATGTAACATAGTTTAAAATGTGAAGCTTTAGTCACAAGCTGATCTTTTGATTTGCCTGAGACACTTCATTGAACCCCGGCAGATATTCTTGATCACTCTAAAGTTTTCACCTGTGATTCATGGTTCTTGCAGATCATCATTATCTGGAACAGCGAGAAGCCACCACCCAATCGGAGCAAATGGCCTCCCATGCCTGTTCCCCTCACTGTGACAGACGGCAGGAGGAAGGTGAGGACCGCCGCCGCCTCCACTCTCGCCTCCCACTCTGGCCTGCTGTGATGTCTGAGTGACAGCTTGACAAACTGTCAGTCTGTTTACGTGCCTCTTCTCTCCTTCTATGCATGTCTCTCTTTCTCGGGCGCTCTGCTTTGATGTCTCATATCTTCCCTCCCATCCATCCGACATGTCCAATGATCTGTGTGGTTACTTTTATAAATGTCACTCATTTTAAGTGTTTCCTTTCCATTTTACTTACATGGCATGTTTTGCCTCTTAAGGCAAAAAAAAAAAAAATTTAAAAATTAAAAACCTATAGATCCGGTCGTCTCAGTCACCATCGACTGTAACATGATCATCTCTGAGTCACTCTCATAATCTCTCAAAGCACACGCCAAATAACATCTAGCCTGCAGTATCAGAACTACCATTTACTGCAGTATCTCTCTTTTCAGACCACCAGTCGCTTCCTACCTCATGTTGCCATAGAGACAGAAGCAGTGCTGAGTCTGGATGAGGATACAGTCCTGTTGACCAGTGAGGTGTGTGTGTGTGTGTGTGTGTGTGTGTGTCGTGGTGCTGCACAGTTTAAAAAGTTTACAACTGTAGAGCTGCAAAGTTATGTTTTAAATCAATATTTCCAAAAAAGAGGTAAAAGGATCCAAGTGTTCCATCTCTGCAGGTGAATTTCGCCTTTTTGGTGTGGCGGAACTTCCCAGAGAGGATTGTGGGATATCCTCCTAGGAGCCACTTCTGGGATCCTTTGAAGCGCTCCTGGGGATACACCTCCAAATGGACCAATGAGTACTCCATCGTCCTGACTGGAGCTGCCTTCTACCACAGGTACATCAACACACTACACTTGCTGTGATCGTTTCCGCGGACGGCGCAACCTCCCAGAGATCTTTGCAGCTTTACAACAGATGGCTGAGGCTCATGGAAAAGTCTTAAGTTTTGCAAGTGTTTAGTCATAAAGCAAAGTATAGGAATATTAAAATTTAAATTGATGGTTGCGCCAGAGGTTATCACAATTTATCCTGTAGGGGGATGTGAATGTCTGTACTAAATTTCATGGCAATAAATCCAGGAGATATTTCATTTCGAACCATAAATGTGAATCTCATTTCTTTATGAAAGTCGTATATTCTCTGGCCACCGTGGATGTCAGTAAAAATAACTCGTAGTTTTTAAGAATTTTTCTATCAGGTCGAAAGTGGTATCAAGCTCAGAGATTTACTGAAATAAAAAACTGTTTAGAGCAAGCGTGCTCTGGAATAATCTATATTTTTTTTGTGTGATTACAGGAAATACATCATATATTTAAATATGACTCTGCAGAATCAACATTATGCAACTGAGATCAAAGCAGATAACTCCATGAATGGCCACTGTACTACAGGGCCGCTTTGCAAACTATTATATAGATACGAGATTTCATTCGCCAGAATCAGCCAGAAAAACACAAGTTGTTAATTTTAGTTCCCCAGCACAAGTAAAACAAGACTGTACGAGGTGTGAATGTAAAGTGAATCAACTAGCGTGCCAGTTTATGTTTAAAGAAGAAAGTGGAGAACATATGAATTGTACCACAGGGATTTAGTTTGTGGTGCTCTATAAATATCGAATCCCACTGGTGGTGAAATGGTTAACTTGTCCCAGATACATATCATCAGCATACATTCGATGGTTTCTGTTTATGTCTGTAAGTCGTCTTCCAGCGTTACAGGTGCTTTGATTCATGATAAATCATATAGATACCTAATTTTTCATGTATCAAATTATACATTTAGCTCATATTCTAATTATCGCACAAGGGGTTAAGAGTGTGAGTAGAAGTGTTGGCAAATGTGACTTAAATATTCCGTCAGACATCTTGATTTTTTCCCTCCCTCTTTGTAATACAATAATTTCTCCTCTTTAAAATTCATCACACAAGGACGCCGAGTGTTGATTTAATTGGACTCTTGCACATACATCAGCGGCACCTGTGGGAATTCAGATGAACCTGTGATCCCTGTCAATTACAGAGAGTGATTTATGATCACAAGAGCTGATCCAATGCCACATTCATAACTGCAGTGCCAGACTGTGTTTGACTGTGGAGGGGAACATAATGAATACAAATATCCAGGCATCTCAACAACTGGATGGATCGCTGGAACGTTTCTACAGAGACATTTGTTTTTCTTCTCACATCAACAGGTCAAGATATTTGCCAACTCACAGATGGTGAGGAAATTTAGCAGGAATATAAGTGATTAATATAGGTTATTGTACCAGGAACTTTTGGAGGTAATCTGGATCAAATGGAAAATCCTGGATCCTGAAGACAATGCGTGAACAGATTTTGATGTTAATGTTCTGTTTCCACGTAGTCTTCCTTGGTGGAAGAACACAGTGTGTGTGCTTGCATCAGCAGCAGCAGGTGACTTTACCTGTTACGTGTTTTATTAAGTGCAAAAATAAGACCGTTTCCCCCCTAAGAGGTGCAATTATCTGCCAGTGGAAGAGGTAAGATTTCTTGAAATATGATGCAGTGTAAAAATCAAGTTCCTACAGCATAATAAAAAAAATGCTACTTGTCACGAGAGCTTGTGAAGGAATTAGATAAATATACTTAGACTTTGAAAAAGTAAATGTGGTGCTAAAGGTTGCAGATTGTTTATATTTCAGTAGCAATACACACATTTGTATATTTTCATCTTAGGTACTACCACTACCTGTTTTCCCACTACCTGCCCCAGTCTTTGAGAACTCTAGTGGATCGTACCGCCAATTGTGAGGACATCCTGATGAACTTCCTGGTCTCTGCTGTCACCCACCTGCCACCCATCAAGGTAGCTCAAAGGAAGCAATACAAAGAGCTGCCCAGCCCGCAGGTACCCAGCCGCTTCCTTCGTGTTTTTGAATGTCAACACCAGGGTAGTGAGTAATATTTGACCCCTCTTCTCAGGGTACCAAGAGCGTTCCCTGGGCCAACCCGGAGCACTTCAACCAGCGTCAGGAGTGTGTCAACACCTTTGCCAACTGGTTTGGCTACATGCCTCTGGTCCACTCTCAGTTCCGTTTGGATCCCGTACTCTTCAAAGATCAAGTGTCAGTCCTCCGCAAGAAGTACAAAGACCTCGAGAGGGCGTGATCCTGCTAAACTGGACAGTTTGTTCTTGTGGCCTTTTGGACAGAAATGGACCAATCAGAGTTGAACAAGGACAGGAAATGTTGAAAGGACTCAACTGAAACTGTGACAAAAATGATCAGACAGACCCTGGTGGACTGTTCTGGACAACATAAATATAACTATGAAGAGAGCAGCAGGGCCTAAAAGGTTTGGAAATGATTCTCCCACCTCCTAGAATCCAGGAAGGCAATGAAATTTAGGGGCCTTGAGAGGGTTCTCATAGGGTCTCTCATCTAGGAAGGACAATCTATATCAGAGCACTGAGGAAGGAACACACGGAACGCCTCTGATGCGAGTGCTGTTGCTGTGATAACGACAAAGTAATGCCCCCCCTCCCCGCCCGCCAAGGGACTAGGTATTGGTGCCATGTACTCTGGCTTTCAACGTGTGTCTCGGCATTACTGTGCACAGGGACAGTTGCCAAGGAAACAGACAATTGCACATCCAAAAGCTAACTGTAAAACCAATAAAAGAATTTGTAAATGCAAACTGTGGCGTGGTGTTTGATCAGTCACTCCCTTTTCAGTGCTTCCAATACAATATCATTCTTTTCACCCAACTCTCTGCAAAATGACAAGCGAGATGGTTTTTAATACCCTCAAGTGGGTCAAATTTTCTTTTGTATCAACTGGTGAACTACAGCGTTTAGTTCTGAATCACACTAAACCCCATTTCTACACCTTTTCTTTTGTCAATTCAAGCACATTTAAAGCATTTTCAAGCTTGTCAAGCTCCAACAAATCCCAGCATGAGCTGTTCCTAAAGGTCTTTGTGTCTTCATGCACTATTTTGGAGGAAATTTCGACCATTGTTGAGCAGTCAATAATGACTCCATTTTGCGCTTAATCTGTGGAATAAATTATCTCAAGCCAAAGAAGTGTTGCAACAATATGAGACACCATTGTGCATGATAATCAACATCATATACGTACTTCCATCCTGACAGGCCAAGTACTCAGGGCTTTCAACGGCCACCGGCTATAACCTCAATATTTACAAGAGATTTTTGACAAAGAAAACACAACACACTCAATCTCCCCCCAGATGGAGACCAACATGGGTCTATGGAGGGTTAAAATCAACCCACAATAAAATGAATGAATAAAATGTGTCACCAACCCAGAGATTTAATATCAAATAATACAAGCTGAAATGCAGCTGAAACCTTATTTTCTAACCATCTATTAGGTAGGAAATTGTTGAATATCCTGTTGGGCTGATTCCTTCAATTAAGTAACGATTCATATTATAAAACTGCAGCGATCGAAAGTGCTTTCAAATCGTTTCTAACAGGTTTTAGAGACTCTGAGATTCAAGGTCATTATGTAGTCACTGTCTGCAGCATCTGAGTGGATCTACAGTGAAGATTTATATTTCACCCCCCCAAAAATGTATACATTCACGTTATTTTGAGTTAAAAAAACACAACTTTATTTTGTACAAAACAAAATCAAAAAACACCCTGACTAGTCTCCAACGATTTACAAAATCAAATTCACCGGCAAGCAATTCTTAAACCCCTCGGGGTAAACAAACAGGTGTGTTGTTGAGGACTCAGGAAGACTAATTAAGCACATGCGCTAACACACACACACATAAACAAAACACCTGAGATGTGTAGCTGCCAAAGGGTCTAATTGGAATTCAAGAACCCACAGTTTTTCACACAACTGATAATAAGGGCAGTAGTTTCTGCCGTAAATGCAGACGTCAGATCAGCTGTCAGGAAGAATTAGCTGCAGGGAACTGAGGAGTGTCTGGTGTGGAGCCAGCACCTGCGGGCTAAACACCGGGGAAACCACCGTGCTTTAACTCTGCTTTTGTTTGAACCAGAGGCAATACATCTTTCTACTCATTATCTAAGTAGTGAGACGACAGGAGTCCTTACCCTATTTGAATAAACATGAGGCGATAAAATAGCAGTTGGAAGAAACTAAATTTGTTTTCAGCTGCCTTGGTTTAAAGGAAAAAAGCCTGCTACAGTGTCAAAGGTGCTGTTGTCAGAGTGACACAAAGATTGGCTTAAAAGTTTTATCCTATAGTAATCCTCCAGTAACGACTTCAAAACAGCAAATTGTTTTGAGTGAATTTCAATTATCAAGTGCCAACAAATAAAGGCTGAGTTGAAGGTTGTGTCTTATATTCAAGGTCCAACAGAAAGTCCTTTATTTCACCTGGCTTCCGCTACTCTGCAGTCCATCATTCTCTTCCCAAGGTCATTTCCTGAGTGTCAACATGGCATTGACATCCCACAGCAGGTTCCTCATCTGATCCATCAGAACCTTCATCTCCTGGTTCTTCTGACGGACTTTCTGCAAATGGAGCGGAAGACAGATGACATCCATTTGTTGCACTTATGTGAGAACACAGGCCGTGGCGTTTAGCATTCAGGGCAGGAAGAAGTGGACTTCCTTTAAGCAGTGCACTGTTTACTCAAGATTCAGACTCGACCTTTATGGGCTCAAACTTCTCTATGACAGCACAGAAACATTTTGGCTTGGAAGACAAAGGTGATATTGGCGTAAAAACACACACAATGTTCTCAGTTATATTTGTTTCTCTGCTAGACAACAGGGCTAAAACGTTGCCCATTTCTTGCGCCTGTTCAAGACTTGTAAAATTTTGATTTTGTAACTGCAGTTTCTTCTGACAAAAGCCCCTTTATTAAACCGGTGGAAAATGTTTTATATCAGCCCAACCCTTATGCAAATGTCAGAGAGTCTCTGCATCTCAGCACCAGGAGGCCAATTTAGCGGTGTCACTGCCTCCTAGAGGAATTAAAGGGGAGCTATTATGCTCTTCCTTCATTTCCATCATATACGCTCAATTGCCAAATTAGTAGGTAATCCTCCCTCCATGAAGACGGGAGGATTAAATAGGACTTAAAGGGACGAAACAAAAAGTGTTTCAGACAGAGGATGAACTGAGGGGGCCGCATAAAGGGCCAGTGTAACATAAATAAGGATTTTAGTTGATCTGTGAATCATGCAAAGCTTCTGTAGCAGAAATATGAAGCTGGATATGATAAACACATTACATTTCAAAGAGGATTTTTTTTCTTTTTATCAAAAACCCATTTGGAAGCCAACTTTAGTATTTATAATTTGGAAGTGACAGCATGTCACATCGGTAATTTACCTTGATGCATTGTTAACATATTTTCAAAGGAACACACCTCTAGAACCTCTTGCCTCTCCTGGTTGACAGCGGGACTGCAAGGCTCCACTCTGACACAAGACAGTTCCTCTCCAACATACGGTACAAGCTGAAAACACAGGACACACTCACTCTCATTCTGTTGCTCCACAATCCCCAGCTGTTTATAAATGATGACGACCCTGGAAAATACTATGGTGAGGATGGCTGAACAGTTTCAATGTGCATGTCCATTCTCATTTGTGCTCAAAAGAACAGAAAGAGTAAAAGTCCATTTTCAACAAGTCCCCTTCTTCACCAGTGTTTAACTGACAAGTTGCTGACCTCTGCTGGACCCTCCTGCAGGTCAGCCGTCATCTCCACGCAGCGCTCGTAAAGCAGCCGAAGCTTTCGGAAGAGCAGAGCGAGCTGCCGAAGGTGTTCCTGGAGCTTCCCAAAACGGTCCTGGTACATTGCCTGACTTTGGGTCACACCGTTCGGAAGCTACATCCACAGATATAGAGAGTCATCTGTCAGTTTAAGTGGCGTTCATATTTTTACTTCAGATGGTGGTGGAACATATAAGCAGACTTTGTTAGACAATTAAGTAGCATCTACAAAATGATGGGTCACACATGATGCTACAAGCTACGCTATGAGAGCTGAGTACAGGAAAGACAATAGCTCTGTGTAATGGGAAAGGAGGGAATCAGAGATACACTGAGGAAGAGTGAATGTCAATTAGAGACGGATCAGGTGGAAAAGGATTGATGAATAAGACAAGATGCAGCCTCACAGAGGGCGGAGGATGTTTGCCTCATAAAACAAGAGACAGTACAGAACAGAACATCGCCAAGTGCACTGACACTCTGAAAAAAGGAACCAAAAATGCACTAAAACATATATAGATTACAGCTTCTCATTTTAGATGACTTGGCAGCTTTGCAAGACATGAAAAAGACTATTTATACTGTAAAACCCCCATTAGTCATGTACTGCACAATACACACAGGCACATACATCACTTTTTTCAACGTAATGCAGTTCAGTGCAACAGCTTAAACCGTTGCTATACCAACCAACATCTCTCTGATTCACTGCCATGAAGATCGGAGAGAGCTTCACAACAAATATGCATGACTGTAGGAGGGCATTATGTGTGACAAAAAAGATACAGATACTGTTCAGGATGATTTCCAATATGTATATTCAGAAGTGTATGAAATGTGACGCAGAATCAACAGTAAACCACTTCAACAACTACAAAAATCTTCAGGTGCTGCAATAGATTAAGTTTAAAGCCACAATAAAATTGAAGTGAAGACCAATTTCAGAGTTTCAGAGAGAAACACAGCATGAGAATCCTATTCCCTCATTCGACTTGTTTGATTAGAGCTTTATCGTTCACAATTTAGGGTGAAGACATACACCTGAATGTTGTCTGGGTTCCTGCTGTTCCTAGTGCAAGTATCAGGGTTGGAGGAGTGGTGAAGATGAGACGTCATTCCCATTATGCAGAGTTTCAAACACTTCTGGTCTCGTTTTCGCACGAATTATTTCAAAACCCACATGACTTCATGGGAATTAGCAGGAACCATGCATTTTCTCTACATGATAAACCGTTATCAATAGCACAAACGACCTTCTGTTTACTACCTGCGTGGCTCGGGTGATTTGAAAGATCTCCATTGTGCGGGTGACAATGTCCTGGACGGTCTCCTGTCCAATGCGACACAGGAACACTGGAGAGATCTCTCTCAGGGCTCCCTGCGGGGGCATGGGCTGCTGACCCGGGGCTGGAGCAGCACCTGTGGGCAGGTGGGGCTGCGGCTGAGGGGGCATCCCTGCCATCCCTGGTTTCTGAGGTAAGGAGGCTGCCATCACTTCAAGAGTGTGAGCCAGAAAGAGTTCAAAAAAGGTTATATACAGATAAAAGGGGTTTGGAACACAGTGCCCTAAAGTAAACAATGTGACCAATACAACGTTGTATGTAAGTTCTAAATGACTATATAATTCGTTTCATAAACGGCAGGAGAGCATGACACATTCTCTTAAGTTCAAAAGAATCAGTTACGTAAAATTAAAAAATGGTACGTTCGCTTCAACCGAGCATTTCCACAAAGAACCCGCTTTTTACTGATCATGTGGGCGAAGCTAACCTCGGATGCTAAACGTACGAGCCTAACAATACGCTGGCATGCAGAGGCAGCTAAACGTCTCAGCTAGCTAACTAGTTGGCGTCGAAAACGGAAAACTACTCACCGAAGTTTACGACGTATTGTGGCTGGAGGCAGTACAAATATTCCCGGGGAGTAACCTTTTCTCACTAATTATTTCAAATAAGTCATTATTATACAGGTCTCAGAAAGCTCGGCGCGTTACTGTTTTCATTGCGTCACTTCCTGTGAGTGACAGCTCTATTCCCCGCCACTAGATGGAGACAAACGATCTTGATTTCACACTGACCTCAGATCCTGAATTGAAGTCAAACTCATTTGAACGACTTCTACTTTAACTTTTACGCATACATGAGTTTTTACGGTAAAATGAAAGTCTTAACTGTAGAATGCAGAACGACCTGTCTGTGCATTTTGTTATCTTATTACATTATAACCCCACTGTAAATGTGAGAATTGCACTGTGGTTCATTGAGATAGTTTATTTTCATTTCTGTGAGTATTTATTTTAAACTTGTGTATATTTGCCATCATATGAACATTTGATGGAGTACAAATTGTACTGTATACGGCTCTGAAATGTCATGTGGCAAAAGTCTGCACTCCCTGTCACACCCACCCTTTGAGTGAATATGTAGATGGTCACATTCAGTAACCCTCTCAATATAGTAATGATACCAAGGAATCCAAAGATTATGTTCACCCTCAGGATTTTTTTTAAAGAGTGTGACAGAGATGCAACAAATATGTATCCATTCCAAGAAAAAACTCCCGCTTTTCGGTCTTTATGACTTCTTTTCGTTCACAGTTTCTGCTGCTGTAACAGTGCCAGTTTCCCCACTGTGGAACGAATAAAAGCTTTATCTTGTCTTAACCTGATGATGATGATGGTGATGACGATTTGAGAGCCGTCAACTCTGAGAGAACATAATCAGAGCAGCAATGCACACGACCTGTGGAGGTCAATGATTGCACATGCAAACATCGTGACGCACGCGTACTTTTACTTTTGATTCTTATTTAAGGTCAGTAACAAAGTATACTTTCACTTGCACAGAATTTCAAATGGAAGCATTCGCTGTTACCAGAGTACCATTTTTTCCGAGATATTTCCACTGCTACTTCAATAAAGAATGAATGCACTGATTCCTCCTCTGTCTTTCACATCTATAAGTGTTTGACTGTCATATATGGATGTAATAATTGTATTACATCATTGTAAACCGTACTCGCTGCACGAGTAAACTGTAGGTTCTTTTACTCATTCTTGTCTCAGTATAATTGAAGAAAAAAAAAAGAATACAATGACAGAAAAGATCATGTGATTATCAGAGTAACACTGAGTTCCCCTGAAATAAAAGAAAGTATAAATATTTTGTCATGTAATAGATTTTACTGGAATAATTAGTTTGATAAATGCTGTGCAAAAATGCGATCATATACTTTGACCTATTCAAGAACCAAGCGAGAGGAATCTTTTAATAGAACTTAACCGCCTGGAAAGCTTCCATTAGGTCAATCAAGCCCTTTTGCAGCACACATTGTGCGGTGGAATGAACGTCACATGCGTGGTAATTGATTTCTTTGCAGCTCAGCCGGAACAATGGGATCCGGCAATGGCGAGTCATTACCCCGCGTTCTCTATTTGTTAAATTAGCGACTCTCGCAGCGGTTTACACAAGATCAAAAGCTGAGCCCACCGTGACGCAGCTTCAAGGAACTAATTTTTGTTTTTCGTGCACTTACGGTCAGTTTAACTGATAACCTTGACAAAAACAGGGAGTCAGGGCACCAGTTCTTATCCCTGTTATCTATCTATCAGTGAAAATGTCACCATATTCGTTGATATGATTATCTAACCAGGACGGCATATTTCATTCACAGGAGGGCAAACAAACCATAAAAATGAGTGTATTCTGATTTTATGAATGCACAAAGAAATAATCTTTTTTAAGGATATTTAAGATCTGGGGTTAAATGGTTAAATGGCATTTTTCATTTGAGCTACAGCATTAAACACTTGGCTCGTACTTCAAATGGCTTTTCTTTCTTTTTTTTAGCGCCATCACTTGGATTCATCCAGTTTTAGTTTCATACCACGGAATAAAAATCCCTATCAAACTCAAAAATAGCTCCACCGTAATGAATTTCGACAGAATCTTTCTTCAGATTGTGATTCCCTGAGCTTGCACCGCGTGCCTCTTTCAGCAGTTTTTCATTGTTTGGTTTCAGTCGAGGTGAGTTCCTTTCTGAGCATCAAATAAATGTTTGTCACAAACTTGACTAAGGAAGCATTCAAGAAAAACTGTTTATTCAATTATTTATCCAGGAAGGTGCGGAGGTGTGCAGCATCGGCGGTGTACTTTTGTGAAACAGTACAAATGTGGAGTGTCACCATAATTGTAAGCTCCTTTGTCACTCTGTAATTTCATTCTATCATTTTTATGGCTGACTTCCTTCAACATAGCCCACCAACTGATCTATAAAGCACTTCAGAGCAAGACAGATGGATTGAATAGATCGATGTTTGAATGAACTGATTGTTTTGCTGCATAGCCTGATGAGCTGCGTGGGAGAGTTTTATTTTGTATCTTGTAATGAGTACCAGTTTGAAGGTTAGAATGGACTCAGTCAATGCAGGCTATAATTAGGATGTCCTTGCTGACATGAAAAGTCTGGATTTTCCCCGGCAAGCGGAGGTGCTGTTGTGCTTCCCTCTTCAGAGTCAGCGTGCTACGAGGAGGACAGACTGTCTCCAGACTGGACCTGCTCTACCAACTGACCTTGGTCACTGAGCTGCTGGAAAAAAGAGGAGATGACAATTTCTCTCTCCGCACTGAGGGAGGTTGCATGACAGCTACACATTCAAAAAGCAACCGTTTTTTTTCACCGCCACAAGAGATGCTGTCAGTGTGAACGGAGAGGAGAATAGGAGATAAAAGGCAAACTTGATGGTGGCACAAAAAAAAAAAGAGGAAAAAAATAACTTTATCTATATAATCAGTTTTGGGTGCAAGTCTGAAAGGTGGTGCAGCAGAGCGTTTGTGTCTGTGAATTACATCCTCGTGTGGCGATGTGCAGACTTCAGGTGATTGGTGACAGCACCTTAAAGCGTGCGACTTGAAGGATCTTCGCCACGTTTTGCCTTATAGGTCAACTGGATCCAGTTTGTCTGAACACAAGTTTGACAAGTGGTCACACTCTACTCTCGCCATACATCTGGATGTCACTGATGTCAAGACCTGTAGTCCTTTAGCACGTATCATTTTGGCAATGGGGACAATAGTGGATTCCTTGCACTGGTTGGGGGACCCAGCCAGAATCAAGAAGGTGCTGCATTAATTTTTGATTCCTTCATTTTGTACTGTTGAAAAAAACAACAACAACAACAACAACAATTTCTGCTAGACCAGACATATTTTCATGTAGTTTGTGACCCAATTCTAGGTCAAATTATTTGAATTGAATTACTCAGCATGGGCAAAATATACTATCAGGTTGATGTAGCGCTTCAAGAAGTTTTAACGTTTAGTTATTGAACTTCAGGCACTGGAATATCTGAAAGCCTTTAAAAGGCATTCCACCAGGAAATACGCTGCTTAGTGATAATAAAGCTGATAAAGCTCTAATAGGGTTTGGCTTTGCTTCAGAGCTGCCAAAACAACTTGATTCTGTTTCCTTCTGTCCTTGATGTTGAAAGGTGATGAGAGTAAACGGAGACAACAGCCATTTTACTGCAACCTTAAGCATTCGTGTGCTCATTAGTTAGAAAACGTATTCAGTGAGGTCTCGCTGGATGTGGACTTGAAAGTAGGGAAATGCGGACAACCATAAAGTGAAAAAAAAAATACCAGGTTATATTTTATTGACCGTGGCCTCTCTTCTCTCTCTTTTTTAAAATGACTTACAATTCATTCCACACAAAGCTGAATATTCTTCAACCTTGTGAGATGATAAAGTGGAGCCAGAAATATTGAAGCTTACGTATTTGTTTTGCAAGTGAAATTAGAGAGAGCGAGAGAGAGAGAAAATATATCCAAATCGAATTATTTACTTTCAAGAAGAAACAAGATAGCCCATCAAAAAAAATGTGTTTTATGCTACAAGATGTCACATCAGTGCTTTTCACTGCAGAAAGTGCTAGTATTCCAATTTTAGCTCAGGTGTACAAACGTAATATCAAAAAGCACAATGGCACATACCTTTGTGCTTAAGCCAGTTATTCTCCCTCAAAAATGTACACTTTGAATAATTTTATGTTATTAAAGTATCAGTGGAAGCCTTTGCTGATTGGTGTCTTTGGTTACATTCCATTTTTAAGTGGCTTATCTTATCATCCATTTTCAGCAGTTTACTTTGTTTTTTTAAATGAGGCTTTCTTGTGAGGGAACAGAACAGAGAGTTAGTTTTCATTTTTCCACAAGAATTTATTGTATAAACACTAACGCACACAATATCTGAACAGGGAATTAATATGCTAAAGGACAGAGAGATGTAAGAGTATTTAAAAAGACCGTCTCAAACATTTGGTTGTGCAAATGTAGCTAAGCTGTTCAGAAGCATTCCTCGTGGTTTCTTGATCTTCATTTATTTTTCAGTCTTAAATTCAGGTTCCCAGAGAGTTTAAAGTCAGAGTTTGCATTGCATATTTATTGTATGTATTTATTGATGTTTTTTTGCCGTGGAAATTTCGGGTATCTCAAACTTTTCTAGAGCAACGTTAGCGAACGTTAGCATTGCTATCTTGTTCTCCTAGTCCTGAGGGGAACATCAAGATGTGTGGTTTCAGAATTTCAACTTCATTGTGGGGGGAAAAGTTGTAATATTATAGCCTATGTAAGTCAACAGGAATATGTGCTCTGGATGTTGCTATCCAGGGAATTCAAGCAATAGTTTCATTGTTACTATCATAGAAATTTGAAAACCATGTGAACAAGAAATTTCACTTGGTTGTCTCATCTGTATCTTAAAGAATGCAAAAGTGTCTTGCATTGTGTCGCCTTGCTAATCTGTGTTTTCCCAAACATTTTCATTTTTCATCAATCAAAGTGGAGAGGTGCCTGATATTACCATTAACGTGTAATCTGAGTTTTACTCATATTTTGCGTAATTACAGCTTCAGAAACATAAAGTTGTATAGGTTACGTAGCGTACCCAACCTTGAACTGCGTGAGACTGACTTAGCAGCAAAAGCCTTTCCTCTCCCTCCAAATATCTGATTAACATATCAGACACATACTTATCTACTTTTTGTTGGCTTAAACACAGTTAGCTGTATTGGAAGTGGTCCTGAATAAATTTGTGTGTGTGTGTGTGTCTTTCCAGTCTCCCTGATTACTATCATATATTGTGCAGTGCTGGCAGGTATAAAGGGACCAGGGGAAAGTTGAGGTCGGCCATTTAAGACCTTGGAACAGCAGATGATCAAGATGGAGAAAGAGGCTTGTCCTCTGTATCTGGTTGAACGTTTATATCCATAGTAAAACTTTAGCCAGTTTAACTTTTAAGCCTATCTGATGAATGACAAGCTGATCTCCTGTATCTGTATTCTTCAACTCAAAGCCCATATGTGCTGAGGTGATTTTAATGTCAAATCAGTCATAGGTAAATTAAACATTTTACATATACAGGATCACCACGTCAAAGCAAATTGGAAAACACAAATAGATTTGTTTTGTTAGATTTCCCTCATTATTACTGATACAAAAGATGAAACTGCTTTTCATCAAATGGATCTTGTGTAACTTTACACTCGTTTTCGGGATGAATTTATTTAATAGTTTTTTAATACTTTGACAAAGAAAACAAAATAAACATAAAAAGTTTCTAAATCTTGAATGAAGGGAGCAGAAAGAGAAATAAAATCTTATTTTCTCTGTCCCTTTATGTTTGGTTGGTGTTGCAGGCATATTGAATTATTGATTTTTTTTTAACTAACTATTTAATACAGGACATGTTTGCGCTATGACGTTGAGAATGTTAAATAATCTTTATTAGGTCTGTTTTGTCTTGAGCTCGCTATAGTGTGCGTGTCCCATCGGTTGGTATACCTCTGTGAAACGAACAAAATATCTGACCTAATTTAATTTGTCACAAATCCTTTCTTTGGCTGGATTGAGCTCCTCTTTAATACTAAACATGAGCACGCGACAAAGAACAGCACTGAACTCCAACAAGGGGTGAGAGCTGCAGATATAGGCAATCAATTGTAAAACACGCAGGCTGCAGGGCTGAGATTAACTCCAGCAGCCTCTGCATTATGCAAAACGCAGTTTAATGTCTCCATGGCTCATGTAGTCAGCTGAAGCAGCAGGTGCGTGACCTTTGCATGCTGTAGCCTCGACATGATTTGTCTCCGGGACAGAGAAACGCGACACTGAGGCAGGCTTTATCGGGCGTAGACCGCCTGTATAATGCTGGCAGGAAATATAAAATAAAATGACGACGAGCTACAAGGAGCGATAAAGGAGTGGAAAGAGATTTCTATCAGTAAAGACAAATTTATCCCAGCAAGTCCTCTAACTCAGCAGGCTTATGTAGGTCATTTGTCCTGATGAAAAACAGTTGAGGCTGAAGCCTGAACTGGGGAATTAAAGTCTGGGGTTTTTGACAGAAATCAAGTGATCCGTTGACCCGTGGGTCACCCCCACCTTCTTCTCCTTGTTATGTATTGACGTCATGTCACTGTCTTTCTTCTGGTCATAATTATATTTATACCAAGATGTTGTCGAGCACTTGTATTCACGTAATATCTGGTCAGGTGTCTTGAGAGATATTCCATCTTATCTGGTGTTATAATTGAATTGGTTTTAAAGCGATACTTCACCCAGAAACATTCTTTCGCTCAGAAGTTTGTTTTTCCCTTTAAGTGCTCATAAATAGGAATCTGTAGCCAAACAGGATGTTTGCCCCCTCCTGCGTTTCTTCCTTGTGTCTCTAGAATGCAGAGAGAGCCAGCTACATATATTAAGCTTGAAGTTAATGGTGACCATCTTGGCCAACTATAAAACAGGAAAAATGACTAAAGCTAAAAGCAGTCTTTTTTATAGCCCACCAAGTTTGGTTCTCATTCTCTGGGGAACCAAATCACTCAGGGCCAGCCCCTCCTGAGTGCTTGTTCTCTGTTGCACTGCAACAAAAGTATCGTAGCTGCAATATTTTTCTTCTGTTTTTAGCTCAAATCAAAGTTTTTTTGGGTGGACTACTGATCAGATCAGTTTGGTAGAGTTGGTAAAGGGATGGTTTTGGTTCAAGTCACAAAGAAGTGATGCAGTGCTGAAAAAAAAACATCTTTGTTTGCTCACGACACTTGTTTGTGAGTACTTGAAAGGCAAAACACACCATTTTAGTGCAGTATCACTTTCATGTACTTAATTACTTAATTTCAAGATACTTCCATTCTTTGTTTTTGTGTTTTTTTAATGGGGCTTGACTGTTAAACCAAAGGACTGTTTGATGCGTTCTACGTTAATTTTCAATCCGTGAATAATTGTATGTGATTGCTTTAGAGGTGAAATGTTTGATTTTAGAATTTAAAATTACATTTTCGGACTTACAGTAGATGGTCTTTTCCACTTTTAACCATGATTGGTATAAAAACCTTCAACATAGATGGATTCTCTTTGAATAAAATGATTCATAAAATTCCACTCAAGCAAATTTATTGTTACTTTAACAAAAAAGATATTTTCATGTGAGAAAATGGTTGAAAGCCGGATGTAGACGATTCAATTTAATCCGCTTTAACCTTGAGTTCATAGAAACAGATAGAAATAGGAGCATGCCATTTGCATCTGATTTTAATATTAAAATGACACAATTTTTACACAGAAAAATCAGAGTTTTAAAATCACGTTCAGATGCTGCAAAAAAAACATATTTCATGAGTTGTTGTTTTTTTTGTCCCTTATGTAGTTGTGTCATATGTGACAAGACATTATCTGTGACTGTAAGGATTACTGATGACACCATAGATTGAGAATAAATTTAAGAAAATATTGGTTTATTTCATCAAGGAGAACTGACGTACGACGGCGAATCAAAACTTCGTCACATTTATGACGGCTGGTGAAGGGTTCTCCTCCGTTTAATTTTTTTTAAAAGTGGCTTCTTTGCTTTTGTCTTCTGTTCATATCCTCTGAAATGTGATCTGATTCAACTAGAATTACGTTTGAATTTTGAAATTTATTTCGACTACAAATAAAAGTTTCGAAATGTATGTATTTAATAGCAGCACTTATGCCGTGAGTGACGCTCCAAAGACAGGGAACGTCTTCTTGGCAGAGTAAAGTTTTGCATTTGTGATCTCGGTCAGGGCGGAGACGGAGTCCTGGCTTCCTGGCATGAGAGAGGTGTCGGGTGAATAATCTGAATGACTTATAAGAAGCTTTCTGCTGGACTCACACACATTTTACATTTAAGACTATAAGAGATAGGTTAGACGAGTTAGTGACCCTCCTGAAGGGAACCGTGAAGGGAAAGAGCTCAGTCTGGTTCCTACACTCTGTCTGCGGGAGGAACGCATCGTCCGATATGAACCATCTCCTCCTGGGGCTTTTTTCACTAGCACTGCTGGAAAAGGTAAAACTCCCCTACACCTGATGTGATTTCTAAGGTGGAGAGATACATTAACCCAAAAAAACCCAGATATAAAAGGGTTATCTTAGGATTCTATATGTATGATGCTACAATACTTAATAAACCAATGAATTAGGCCGTGAGACTCGTTTCACAATATTAAACCCAGGTGTACAGGCTCGTGCTCTCCTCCATCATCTCAAAGACCGGTGCGTAGGGAAAAGAAAGTCCGGAGATTAAATAGAAGAGGAAATCTCAAACATGGTCCTAAAACCTTCGGTAAACTTAACCTGAGCCTGATGCATCAGGAGATATTCAATATTAAACCCAAAACAATGGTGGTGATGACGATGTTGATGATGTCATGTTTGGAAAACAAATGCAAAAAGTCACTGTGTTTCCTATAAAGGTTGAATTGATGGAACAGCTGCAATGACCAAACTGAACCGGAGCAAACTCATCTTTAAAAATAACATGTAGACCAGAAAATGAAGGACAACAGCAACTTTTTTTTTTTTACTTCTTCTTACACCCTTTCAAATATTTGGAGTGGTTGTTTCCGCCAAGTCTTTTTCCACACTTTTTTTCAACTTAGGCATTCTATATATTTGATTTGTTTTGGTTTATTTCTCATGAATAATTCTGTAAAATTAAATAATTGATTGAATGTTGTGTCATGACAAAGATTCTGTTACTTTGTTTTGTTGTTGTTGTTCCTCTCATTTCTTTATCCAGACGGCACAGACTACAGCATCAACTGTAACCATGGCGATGAATACCACCACCAATGAAACCCAGCCGTTGGGTAACAGCAGCACTGACAGCAACAGTTCTGGTTCTGGTTCTGGTGGTGCCATGTTGACTGCAACAGCAACGGCTTGGCATTTCCCGGACGGTGCGGGTGGTTCCCAGCTAACGGGCAGAGGGAACCATCCGTCCATCTCTGTCATCCTGCTGCTGCTGGGAACGCTTGTCTCATCATCACTCTGGTCATGAGCGCCCTCTAGAGGCTCACAAACTACAATACAGCTTCACGCAGTGCAAACCAGAAGTGGTTTAAGGAATATTGGTGAATTTCAATTCAAAATCGTGATTTATAACATTAAACAATTTAAATATAAGAGACTCTAACAGAGATCTGTTGTATGATTGTGACAGGAAGAGAACAAATTTGAAAAAAAGTTTGCATTTTGAGTAAATTCTGTTAGCTGCTGTTTATCTCAAAATAGAAAATCCCTCACACGTGTTGAACTTTGTGTACTTTACAAGCTGTAATTTAGTCCAACCAATATTTATTGTTTATTATGAGACACATCACCAAGTGGCCTAGGAGTTGTGCTGACAACTCTGGTGGAGGTTTGTCTGTTTGCTGGAAAATACAATCTAGTATGATTTTAAGACTCTCAAACTGATGCTGAATTGGAACTGATGATGTCATCGATGCTTGAGTGCCCCCTTGTTTGCATGTGTGTATCTGCTCTATGTACCGTTGCTATGTTAAAACTACAACGCTGAATAAACAAATTTCAACGACCATAACAAGTACATTTTTATTACAAGTATGTCATATTTTGAGTACAAATGCTAGCGTCTCATCTGCTTTACCTGTTTTTAACTCTTTCTATGCTGAATTCTAATTTTTAAACAAAATGTTTTATTCGAGAGAGAGGGATTTGTGCTTCCCACTGCGAGCAACACAGAAGCTCATTTTCATCATGATCCAGCAGCAGTCATGATCATTAATAATCTAAATATTATGGGCTTATTCAAATGTTTCCTTATCAGGTACCATGACTAATTTAAATGCTGGTTGTAAAATCGAAAGGAACAAAGCAGCCTTCAAGGAAGAGAAGACACGAGAGAAAAGATGGGGGGAAATGCGAGAATAGATGAGTCAGCGAGTCATAGTAGGGGGTGGCACCAAAAGGACACTCCCCGGGGGCGCTCCGTTTCGTAAATGTGCGGAATGTTGCCATTTGCCTTGTAAATGCACAGACAATGTCAATAAAATAGAATCGAATAAATCGCAAAACGACAACTGCACATCTATAATCTATTATCCGACAATGATAAAACGAGGTCAGATCTGGTCTAAAAGCACAAGAAGTCCCAAAAACAAGGCTGATAAATCCTTCAAAGTAAATTAGGAAATCACTGAATTATCTTCCTCAAAGATTAGATTAACCTCTCTGCTGATAAACTTAGTATGCTTTTTTAAAATCAAATGCCGAAGCAGAATTACAGCAAAAACCGTTGTTGAGTTCATTTAGTTCATTTTAGTTTGAAGTTTAGATAAGTTGAGTTTAGTTTTGTTTTTGTTTCTTTCATTTTCAAAATCAACCAACGTTCCCCGCCACCAGAACACCAACCGTGACATTCAAGGTCCTTTATTTTTTTGTCTTGGAATTCATTCTTCAGTGTGACCTTTATCCAGCGACACAGTACAACTACAAGGAAATACCCTTGAAACCCCTGTGTTTATCAGTTTGTCAATAATACACGGATTGCTTTAATTTTATTTCTATTTTCATCCGATGAATAATCAGCCCCCTCATATGGAACAGTACTGCACAGTACTGCACAGTACCAGTACTGCACGGATGCTTTACATAAAACTATGTCAGAACAGGAAGATTTGAATGAAAGCCTGTCATATAAGTTAAAAATCAACTTGGCTGTACCATCCAAAGGAGGAAGTGGAATATTTTTCTATAATTATTAGCTCCGTAGGAAATATCTTGAAAGATATTGCGCAATAAAAAGCTGCTAAACTGAAAATGTGACTAAAGTTCACTAAAAAAGATTTGAGATGTTGGATGGAAAGATTGTCATGTCACTATGCGACTCTTTCCTCAGAAGTCATAATAATGCCATAAACACTACAGAGAATCCATGGTGATTGGCTGCAGTGATTTTTTTTTTTTTTTGGGAACATGGACACACACACGCGCGCGCGCGCGCACACACACACACACACACACACACACACACACACACACAAACACACACACACACACACACCTCCCAAAACTTCCTGGAGCACAATTTAAGTTGTAAAATGACACCTGCCCCTCAGAACACCTGATACTTGTGTATAAAACACAGAACGCAACAGCTTCCCCTCAGTATCAGCGAGCCCTTGGATGTAGAGCGGCAACAGTAGCAGCACCAAAACAGAGATCAACCTTTGTGTCCGGATCGTTTCACCTCTGGAGTAACAGTATTCTCAGCATCATGAAGATTTTCTCTCTGGGATTTTGCACGTTTGTGGCTCTACTGGCGCAGGTGAAATTCAACCCTTGTTGTTCTAACAGATCAAATACAAACAATTATCTGGCTTTTGTATTATTCGTAATGTTTGCAGTTCATGTGATTTAACCAGCTAATCGTCACCTACAAGTGTCAGTCAATCAGTCTGCTCTGTTCATTGCAAAGGCTCAATGGGTTTTCGGCTAATTTGATATTTATTGTAGCTATCCACTTTATTGATGGTGTAATCATGGTATTGAAATGCTTCTTCCTACTACTACAAGTCAAACTGCTGGTAACAGTATGTCAGCCAAATCTGGATACACAGAGCCAGGATTCATGACTTTAATGTTCACAGGTTTGGGAACCGTGTTCCAGCCGAGAAAGGTCCCAGGGGTGTAACGACGGACATTAACATAAGTGCTGTGAGGGACACAGTAATTTCACAGCAGCTAAAGCGATGTATTCTTTTTATTCCTCTTCAGACTCAAGAAACTACCCTTACAGCATCCAGCAAACCTCCAGCTGTAACCAGTGATGAGCCTGTTACTTCCTGGAACAGAACAACCGCCCCCACAACGACTCGAGCCACCGATTCTGGTGAAACTACTCTCAAATCTTCACTCACCATGACCACCATGCATGAACCATTGAACACAACCAGCACAGAGGAACCAAGGAAGACCACAACCACGGTTACGCCAACGACCACAACCACAGCTACACCAATGACCACAACCCTCCCTATAGGAATGACAACAACCACCCCTACAACAACCCCCCCTATACCAACGACCACAACCACAGCTATACCAATGACAACAACCCCCCCTATGCCAATGACCTCAACCACTCCTACACCAACGACCACAACGCGCCCTTCACCGACCACAACCACCACCAAACCAACAACCACAACCCCAACAACCACTAAACCAACGACCACAACCACAACCCCAACAACCACTAAACCAACGACCACAACCACTAAACCAACGACCACAACCACTAAACCAACGACCACAACCACAACAACCACTAAACCAACGACCACAACCACAACAACCACTAAACCAACGACCACAACCACTAAACCAACGACCACAACCACAACAACCACTAAACCAACGACCACAACCACTAAACCAACGACCACAACCACAACAACCACTAAACCAACAACCACAACCACAAAGCCAACAACCACAACCACCCGTAAAACAACGACCAGAACCACCCATTCCAATGGATGCTCAGGACTCCAAAATTCCCTGCTGTTTTCCATAATTCCACTGTTGGTTTATTCACTCTGCCCCTGATCAGTCTGTCAGGGTCGGGTATTATGGGGCGTTATATGGTATTATAGGGTATTAAAGGATCTGATAGGGTATCATAGGGTATTCATGCAGTCAATATGCCAATGAATAGACACCATTTTATCATGTATTAGCTCTGCATGGCATCAAAAGTATGTGCTTGTCAAGTGATGTACATTGTGTGTGTGTGTGTGTGTGTGTGTGTGTGTGTGTGTGTGTGAACTGCCGCATCTTCCAGTGTCAATGTTTTTTTTTGAGGTTGTGTGGCCCTCACGCTCTTGCAGATGATTTCTGGCGCTCTGCAAAGATTATATATTTAATATTTGAACAATCATTTCTAATGAAAGTATGTCTATTTGTCCATTTTCTATACCGCTTATCTGTGAATGGTCGTGGGGGGGCTGGAGCCGATCCCAGATGATTTCGTGCGAGAGGCGGGGTTCACCCTGGACAGATCCCCAGTCCGTTGCAGGGAATGAAAGAATGTGTTACATCTAAAATATGCTACAATTTTGGACGTAAACACTTTATTGATTAAAATATTAACATCTAAAGAAAGAGTTACAGTATTTTAAAAAGAAAGATAATGACTAGTAATATTACTCAATTGGATTCCTGTTAACAAATACAACTGTAAGATACAGTAGAGTCTTAGTAAAACATGTTTCGATGGTTTAAAAACTTCTTGATTTGCAATGTACTCAGTGACAAAATAAAAATTCTATTTCAAATATAGAGATGGTGCAGTTGTTTTACTTCTGTTCATACACTTTTTTTTAAAAAAAAAGAAAAGATTACAGATATAAAAATCGGAATAAACGGTAAGTTGTGCTACATTTTTTCGCATGTAGAACCAGTGACAAGCAGCAAGAGGCGTGCAATGAAATTAAATATCATGGAATATAAGAAGGCAGCAAAAGATCATTTTTGGAAGTTTATTTTCAAACTGCCACCTATGATGTCGTATGGGAATAAAAAAAATGGAGCTCTTCCAAATGCTGTTTAATCTTCAGATCGACAGATGGCCAGCAGAGCCTGCAGATGATCGCCCTTGAATTGTTTCTGCGGGGAAGTTTATTCACATGTGAGAAAATTGTTTCTTTCACATCCCTTGACAAAAATAGAAGTATTTGAAGTTATGGATACCATGTTCCGCAGTAAAGTACATTCAGTACCCACCTGTAGAGCCGTGTAGAGAGACGTGCCGGTTAATGTCTTGTAGGCAGCCCGGATGCAGAGCAGATCTTCCTCGCTGTGAGACACCATTATGCCCTGCACTACTGGTGTCTGTGAGAGTGAATCAGCAGTTATAAATCTTCAGTGCAGCCATGACTACACTAAATACTTCCTATTTATTCCTATTCCATGTTTTTTTTGGGAGTGCTCAGAGGTGCAGCCGTTCTGGCAGGCAGTGACTGGGACCATTTCCCAGCTGGTGAATAACGGCGTCCCCCTGCAAGCCAAACCTGGTATCCTGGGCGTACACCCTAAAAATTTTGCTGTAAATTCTAAACAGTCAGTATTGATTGATTTTAGGCTCCTCCAAGCTAGAGGATCGATTGCTTTTTATCTGTAAAAATATGCAAGTGCCCTGAGTAAAAATATGGTTGAAGGAAATTGCAACATACCTTACATTGGAAAGACTTACATGCATAGTTTGAGGGAAAAGAAAACAGTTTCTAAAAGTTTGGAAACCTTTTTTGGAATATTTGGAAGATGAGAATGTTACAGTCACTTCAACATCGGCACTGCTGCTTTTTCTGTTATTGATTTATTTTTATTCACTTCTGTAACCACTGTATTATTTGAATCATTATTTTTTCTTTTTTGTATTGTCGTGTATTCCACTAATGCATTGTTTACTGTCGCTTTGGTCATTGTTATTTGTAAGTTTCCTTTATGTAAAAACTCAATAAAATATTGTTTAAAAAAATACTTCTGAGGCCCCATTGAAACATCAAGAAATCTAGAATGTTCTGTAACTGACATGAGACAAAGTATTTCCCTATAATATCATGGCAATTGCAAAAGTTGAGAAGAAAACCGAATATCAAAACCTTCTGTTCATGCATCGTAACTATCTCGGCAGCCCACTTGCAGTACCACTATAGCCCACCAGAAGGCAGTCACTTTAAGTTTGCATTTGAACAAGTTCTCGTCACCTCCCAGAAGTATCACTATAGTCCACCAGGGGGCACACACACACACACACACACACACACACACACACACACACACACACTGAATGAGACTGATGAGAGTCTTACCTTCATGGTGGTCAGTCTTTTGGCGAGGTACATTTCAGGGTTTTCAATACACTGCACTGTTATGACACAAATAGTGAAATGTCAGCGACGAATCGACCTGGACAGCACATGCCAGGTCTGTACCCATGTTTACCTAAAACCGTCAAACCCAGTCGAACGTCTCCTGAGAATCGTTTCTCCAGAGTTTGAAGCACCATCTGACCGTTCTTCAGCTCCAGTCCCATCAACACTGTCCATCAAACCAGAGCCATTTAACACCACTGAAAATCTTCTCACTTAAACAAACAGGAAAGAAAACGACACGCCTCACCTTTGTTAAGATGATCTGAGTCTCTAGCAGTGAGGATGTCAATCCACAGGCCTGCATCAGCTTTTTTCCCATTTAAAGACGCAGAGAGAGACTGAAGAATGAAAAGAAGGATTTTTCACAGATGAGTTGAAGCATGTTTACTGAACAACGCTGCGAGGCGGCTTTCTTCTTCTTTGAAACGAACATATATGAGCCAAGGTGATGCGCCTGATTTCTGAATTGTATCCAACTCAGCTTCATATTGTCAATGTGGAATGGTGGTAAGTGAGTCATGGTAAGTATCTTTCATGCAATAAAGGCATCAAATTAGTCCAAAAAAATAATCTTTAAAATGACAGACACGATTGTGTCACGTCAACACGAGCATTTATTCATGTGTTAGATGTGTCAGAGCTGCTCCATGTACTCAACAAGGTCACACACCAAAGGAGCAGTTGAAGAGAAATACCTCAATGTCTGTCTGGACGCCGCTGGCCACAGTTTCTTTCTATTTGAAGAGAAATGAATGACAATGAATATTTATGGTCATATAATCTCACAGATTAGACCAAAAAAGAAGTCTTGATTTTGTTCATGTATCCTTTGGCGCTTCTCTGCTATTTCTAAAATAACGTTGCTGTTGTTTTCTAGGTCCTGTGGTTATTAGTTTTTCGGAGTAAAAGAAATGAATGTTCCCGTTACATTTAGTAGAGCTACGACAAGCTTAGCGAAGTCTCCGCTGGTTTCTCCTTTCAGGTCCTTTTCCAGGTCTTTTTTATACACTGAAACAAGACAAATATCAGGATATGGAAGATTATGGACAACAATCAAACTCTGAATTGTTTTTTTTCATAAACATTAGAGGGTTTTAGTCACTTACTTTGGTTATAGACAGCACTGATTTCTTGAAGCTGCTTGTCAGATCTTGTGCAGAGAATCTCGAGGAGCGTTTCCTCATCGGTTCCTATACCCTGCACGCACCACACACACACACACACACACACACACACACACACACACACACACACACACACACACACACACACACACACACACACACACCCTGTTCATATCCTGGGATATGACATATATATAAAAACAGTAGAAACACACACACCGCCATGGCCCTCTGCAGGCGGACAGCCTCATACTGCACAGGCGGCATCAGCAGATCCAGCAGAAGAGTCTCCAGGTCTCCAGACAGAGCTTTCTTGATGGCAGCGACCAGGTCCTGGGACGACACAGAGCCACACTAAACACACGTACCTCTGAGTGTAACATTTACGCAGCAGCGTCACAGGAAATGTAAGGTTCATTCACTCGCAGGGAAGAAATCTGAGGTGTTACTGCAGCAATAAAACAGCAGAAGGAGAGCATTTAAATAAACAGACATGCAAAATAAAGTTTAGGAAATGTGCAGACATTGGGATATGACGAGTACAAAACTGAAAACCATGTCAGAGTTTGGTAGTGGAGTCGAACCAAAGTATACATTTAATAATAATCAAACACTGGAAAAAAAAAGCTTGGAAATACTGAAAAAACGAATAATACGCTTGTGATACAAATTTGTTAACCATAAAACCAACAATGAACAATAAAAGCCTGTAATTTTTCCTTTTTCTGTTTATTTCAACTTGTACACCAAGAAAATAAAACGACCCCGTAAAAGTCCCAACTTCTTTTAGTTTATACAGCTCTCCTCCCTCTCCAAACAAAGGCGCGTTCAAACTCTGCTGAAATATTATTTGATCAGCAAATACACACGAGCAAACATCGCATCAGTCGACCGTCTTCTCGACATTCACAACATGACTTCATCCTTCATGCTGTTTCTGAACATTTTACTGGTTCAGTCCCATGAAAGCAGCGTTTGGACCACGAGCTGATTTACCTTTTGTGTTACATCCTCAAAAGTTTTGGCGATCACCTGCCTCTGACTGTTGTTCCGGTTGGTCAGGATTCCCACCAGGGTCACCACATCTGAACACAGTGTTTGAGGTTGAAATTGAATATGACACACTTAAAATAACAACTCAAAAAAGGTATTCTTTTAAAGAACGTTCTCTCAAAGGATCATTTGTTCCAAAGTGCATTAAAAGGGGCGGAGAATGTAAAATGTCTCGTATCGTATCAGCTGCACTCGTGCGAGCGGCTTTACCTTTCTTCTCCAGAGCAGCTTGGATCTCCACAGCATCTTTGTCAGGGTGGAAGTTGGAGAAGGGTCTCACTGTTCCAAGGGTACCCCAACTCATCAACTGTACCACAGACATGATGAGACCAAAACAAAAACAAAAAAAAACCCACAAGGTTAAACACAGTTACAGCCCAGAGGTAAGAACAAGACGGGATGAAGGCGTCGGCAAAAGACAAACAGTTTTTCTTGTGCTTGAAATTAAAGACTGCAGTGACAAGCAAGCGCGCGTGTGCGTGTGCGTGTGTGTACGTGTGTGTGTGCCATCACCAAGTATTTCAAGGAACAGTTATGTTGATACATTCCGAATTAAAGTGACTTTCTTTAATCTACAGAGGAATTCACGCGCAACACCAGAGGAAGTATCAGAGACAGGAGGGGGTAGCGTAGGAGTAGGAGTAGTAGATAGTGACTGAGGACGATCCTATCATCTTAAAATGGGGCGACTAAGTAGGTCAGAAAGAAAAACAGGAGGGGTATCAATGACTTACATGAGACTTGAAGTATTCAGGATCCATGGCTTTGTTTGACCTGGATCAAGAGAGACGAGACTCATCAACAGTCTGACAGTATGAACGTGACTCGCGATGAACTGTAAGGTCAGTTCAAGTGTTTTGTAAAAAACAACAAAATAAAACAACAGCTTTAAGAGTCTAAAACTGATGGAAAATAAAAGCTTGATATTCTAAGAGTGCTTCTTTTCCTACCTGTGGTGGAATGTTGCTGTTGGAAGCAGACGAGGTAGTGGACTGTTCCTTGTCTTTTTTTTTTTTTTTTTTTTTTACAACCTCCTTTAATCACCCATGTATCTCTGTCCCACCCACCTAAGGCCACACCCATAGCGGTATCACCCTGCTAGACGCCAACATCCAACCAATCAGACGGCAGCCCCTTGACACCTTTGTTAGCGCATTTAGAATTGCTATGGTAACCTGCCTGGAAAATACTTACATTCCTGACAAAGGAGGAATCCAGACTTTCAGGTTTGTGTACAGGTTGACCTTTGACCTTTAACGACAACAGGCTGATATAACAGAAAAATAAATGGGAATTGGATTTGTTCTAAGCTTAAGAATGTGTAAGAATGAGACTTCATTCTGCAAGGAGGAGCTTAACATCTGGTTAAAACACTCACCACTACCATCATCATCATCAAGTGAGGTGCAAATTGGTTTCAGGGTAAAACCGATCTTTTGTCAGCTTTCAACTTGAGAAGGTGAAATGGAAATGCTGTCATGCAAGGTAACAAAAAGGGGCTTTCCAGCTCTCAGACTTGTTTTTTTGTTGGTTTGCCCTTGACAATGATCTGATACTCCCCAGAGACCAAGAGAGGAAAACAAGAGACAATTTTCAGTTTCAAATTTATCACATAGAAATTTCAGGTCATATCATTAAAAACAACAACAACAACAAAAAAAAGAGAAAAAAACAAAGACGCTTGATAACAAAACCTAGAATGAAGGTTTACAGTTTTTGTAGTATTAACGTGCCCGGACCCGTGTACTTCCTGGTGGCTACCTGCTTCTGTACACCTGCAGAAGACACATGACACCTGTGTGGTTAATATCAACAAAGCCGCTTCATGGCCAACTTAGCGAGTATCAACCTGTGAGCTCAACGCCATTTAATGTTCTGAGTAGGTCTGAGCCCACGTTTTTTTATACTACATAAATGCAAAACAATAACCCTTCGAGGATACTTAACCTGGCGGTTGGTTTTGTGTATACAGGAGAAAAAAAGACAAAAGTACGAAGAACTATGAAAGAGACGAAGCCTCTATAAATATTTGAAAGACACGCTTAATTTTATAATGGTTCTAAATATTAAGGGGCTTATTAGAAAGTCCAGAAGTATTCAATTCTATCTTAAAACAAAGGAATGGAGGAGTTTTGCGAATCAACTTGAAGTCCTCCTGTTGCCTCCGTCAAACGAGCGCAGTCTCATCGTACGGGATGTGGTGCAGACTCTAACACAAGTCCTTACACTGACAATGAATATGGCCAGAAGTGGTAGGGGCTTTTTTTTTTTTCCCCCACCCCAGAACATCATAATGTCACACTGACCTTTTGGATACCAAAGGTCATCTCTTCATCATTTCATGCTGTTAGACATTTGTGTGACATTTGGTCAGTTATGAGTGTGTTTGACCCCAAAATCTCTTCAGTTCCTTCCCGAGCCCACAGTGGACGTTGGCGCTGAAGTTGAAGAAATTCTCGCGTTGGTGAAAATGAACATGAGGTTTTTTTTGTTGTTTTTCTGCCTTTGATGGTGTTTATTTTTTTATTCAGCATTTAAAACCACTCCCTTTTACATAAAGCTGAGTATCAAACAATAACAGTTTGTATAAGTAACATGTATTTGTAACTCACTGATTATTAATAATTAAACAAAACGGAACTTGACTGTGATGCGCACACACACACACACACACTAAGGTACAGTAAATTGCATACCATGAACGTGGAAAACTGCAAGATTTCCAGCAAAAGTCAACGAAACAAACAAATAAGCAAACAAAAAACACCAAAAAAAGAGTAAAAATACCTTAAAAAGCAAACGTATATGTATATATATATATATATATATATATATTTTTTTTTTTTTTTTTTGCATTCTCCACATTCTTTGGCTTCATTAGTCCAGTGTCTAATTTTTAACATTGAATAGCACTTGGTGTTCAACTCCAGGAAAATGATGGCGTTGGTCTAGAATCATCAGTTTGTGCCCTTGTAAACAAAGTTATGAAAGCATCAACAAACAAACAAACAAACAAACAAACAAACAAACAAACAGTGCATCTATGGTCAGAGAATTGGCATGAGCCTGGACTCATGCAAACGGGGGTGGGGGGGTCAGATTTGAATAGTCAAACGAGTAATAAAAGCAGATAAAGGGACAGACATGGAGGAGGTCAAACAACACTCTTAACCTCCAGATACATGGGGGGGGGGGCTCCTTTCATATGATCCCACTCTTAGCCCATCGCTGAAGAGACTTCCTTTACTTATCAGAAGGTGAGTTCTGAATGCGATGCACTGCTTACAAGAATATTCACTGGTGTTTTTGCTGGTTACAGCAGCTCTACCTCCCACTGTTGGCTTGGCCTCTCGTCACTCTCTGGCATGATCACCACCTGGTCTTTGTCATAGGTTTTGCCACCTGGAAGATTTTTTTTTTTTTTTTTTTTTAAAGGAAGAAGGAAAAAAAGGGCAAAAAATCATTATTTTGAGGAACAGAGCAAAGAAAAACAACTTCTTGAGTCTTTTTCTGCAGAACAGTGAGACAGAGATCTAAATATCTCAAATAAGCTCTGAAAATGAGTTCCACATGGATACTTCACCCTCGGAAGTTGTCTTTCAAGGGCAGGTTCCCTTTAAGGTTTTCAGCTCCCCAAAGCAGCTCTTTGATAGAATCTATACTTACAATACACAACTAACTCTACTTTGTGGGAGCTTTGACTCTAAGACTCTAAAAAAAAAAATCCACCGGGGGGAATTTGATGATTTTAACCATTTCAGGAGCAAAGCTCTTAGTGACTGTAACTAACCTTGTTTATCTTTTGAATTCTGAAATTGTATAAATATTGATTTCTATATGGCTTCTGACAGCATGGTCACAATGACAGGATTAAAAAAACAAAAGGAGATATCTTGTATCGTACCCTGGATGTCTGAGTCGCAAGTGCAGAGGAAGTCATGTAGTTTACCTTTGACGTCGAGAACCATGCCAGGGAAAGTGAGGTTGGTGATCAGTCCTTTCATCTGGGCTGTCCAGGTCTGGATAGGCTGGCGGGTCTCAGCCCATAAAACCACTTTAGCTCCTGGCTCCACGTTGGTCATCACCTGGAGGCTCATGGTGGGGGCCAGCTGAAAATAGGTCATCAGAAGGTAATCATGCTGTGAATTCATTTCAAAGATACCAGCAGAGCAATAAAAGTCTCTTCTCCTCACCTTGCTCTTGATGAATCCGTCCTGATAGAACCAGACGTCACTCATGGGTTCTGCTTCTGCCGTCACCACCACCCGTCCCGACTTCAGCTCCTCCACTCCACCCTGCACCGACATGAAGTGACCTCGCTCTTTGTTCTTGATGCGGAAAAAGTGACGCTTCTGCACGAGGCAAGAAAAAGACAAAATATTGGGGGTGAGAAAGTCAAATCCCCTGTTTAAGTTGGACAAATATTACCGCTGACATAAATCACGCAGCGCCATTTACGAGGAAAGCACACCTGTCTGACTGGATACATGGAACCAATGGTTTGTATTGAGCTAAACTTTGGCCAGTTGGTGATTTCGATTGGTTCCAGGAGGAACTGGCGCCCCCTAAAGTTGCTGTGTTCACATATCACCCAACTGTAAAAGACAGAGAACATTAGAAGCATATCTCATACACACGAGCAGCGTTGCCCTAAAGCCTTATGTTGCTTCATCATCCATTTACCTCTCCATGGAGCCACAATAATCTGGATGCATACATTTAAGAATATGAATAAAACTATACTTTAAATTCACTTGGAAAATGTTGACTGAGCTAATAAAGACGCATTTTCATTTCCGACCTAAAAAGTTATTTTGTATCCAGTGAAGTCGACGCCCCCCCCCCCCCCCCCCAAACAAGGAATATCAGAACATATCTGCTTTTCAGTTTATGTTGAAATTTGATGGTTAAATAAAAAAAGACATTACATTTTTGTAGATGCTGCAGTAGAAATGTCTTTGAATGAGTTCCAATCAACATTTTCTGATGCTGGGACGAGGCAAGGACAACCATACACACAGAAACACACTGACCAGCCACTGTTGACTCGGAGAGAGAGAATGTGGTTGTTGAAACCCTCGTCCACTATGTTGGGAATCTCTAGGTCTGTGGTGATCTCCCTCCCCTCCAGACACTCCAAACCAAAGAGAGAGATGGAGGGAACTGAGAATGTCTACGCAGGAAGAGAGATCCAGCTTCAAAGACACGCAAACAAGAGCATAAAGAGCATTTTTCTGTGTGTATCATCTCCGTATGTCGCACCAATGGCACGGCCTTGACAGAGCGGATGGGGGTGCTGGGAGGGCAGCCCATGCTGGTTAGGTCGGGGTAGTCGCCTTCTGATAAGACAAACAAGTTCCCGGAGTGCTCTTTGTTCTCGTACAGAACCCAGCTGAAACACAGAATGCATTGCTCGTTTTTAAACAGCTGAATCAGCATTAACTATCAAATATTAACCTTTTAACTCTCTCTTATCTTGACGTTCTTCTCATGGGATCACAGGCATGAATATGAGTTGTTCATCGCTTGTTATCTGTTGCTTCTTTATGGTTTCTCACCTTCCTCCGGACACTCGGCAAGACTTGGTCAGTAACTTTTCTGTCACTGCTTCCTGGTTGTGGTCAAAGATGTGACCTTCGCCCTGGAAGTCTGGCTCAGGATACAATATTAGCTGAAAAACCGGGACAGAAACAACAGCGAGTGAGAAATCAGATTAACACGCTGATGTTTTTATCATTATGATACTATTACAGACATTAAAGTACAGCAAATACTGCAAAAATACCACTAAAGCAATGTTGCTTTGTCCTTGAGAAGGATCTCGTAGTCGTTTCTTCCATCTGCCCTCTGAAAGAAATGAGAGGTGCGCATGTGACTCACCTCATTCCTGGTCCTTATGCTGTCACTTGGAGCCTAAAAGCAAATACACAACAATATCATACACCATAAACATTCAGATCGCATCTATATTTTTGAGTATCATCTCAATGGTTCTCACCAGAAGAATGGGCTGCACTGAGCAGATGCGATTATCCTGAGAGCCCCAGTCAGCGCAGTTATTGTAGAAGCCTTTCTCCAGGATGTACTGGTTCCCAGAGAAGTCCACATGGGAGTAGGCGACCCAACTGGGGAGAGGCAGACAGTTCTTGTGTTATTTTATATCTTGAACATCACGTAACAAGAGGTGCAAATTGAGGAGGAATCAACTTACGCTCCACTCAGCACTTGGATGGAACGGGTGGATGTTTTATACCCGAAGAGCTCAACATCAGGGATGGCTTCCGTCACCTCGAAGGAGTTCTCCTCCTGCATGCCACTGTCCTGCTCCTCCGACTGTTCAAACATCACCATCAACGGGTCCGTCAGGTCCTACAGAGGAGCAGACCATTACTCTCTGTTTGCTCCGGGGAGACTTTCATCTCATGCGGAGAAAAGGACAATCCAAAGGTTAAGAAGCAGATGGGTTGAAGTTGTGGTTGAAATACAACTTTTCATTTGTATCTTGATACTCATTCAGATGTTCAGGGATGAATATATCAGTCCTGTCTTGCTGTTTTGGTCAATTTAATACGCAGATCTAATGTGGAGTGGAGAGGAAGTCACTTTTTACATTAGTGAAGAGTGCAATGATTTATGATGTAAAGCAGCACGAGCAAGAAGTTGCAAACATCTAAGTATTTTTAATTTATCAACCTCCGCTGATAACAGTTTTTCTTTCTCACCAAATATTTCATCCACACGCTTGCAGACACACCTTTGCCCTTAGAGGACTTAATTATTACTCTCCCTCTAATTAAGAAATACGAGCTGGTATTAAATATTCCACCCTACTTACTGCACGTATCAACCTGACAGAGCGCAGCTCTGAGTTGCAGCCTCCCCACACCCTCCAGTCATGGTAGTCTCCCTCCTCCAGCAGGTACTGGTGGCCTCTGAACCCCTCCTTCTCATAGCCCACCCAGCTAGACAGACAGAGATACAAGGGGTTCACAAGCGTCTTCATCATCACTCAGAATCACAACTAGACAGCGATCTGATTAATCTAGAATTGGGTGGATTCTTTCTTAGCCCCATTCTACACCTCTTCACCAACTTTGGTGAAAATAGACCTGATTGTGTTTGCTTCGTGTTTTGCAGAGAAACATGAACTCAGTACTCACATTCCTCCAAGTATTTTGAGGGAGCCCACGCTGTACATGAAGGCCGTCTGCTGCCTGTCTATCCGTGTCATGAAATCTCTCATGTTAGCGCATATAGTCCTGGATTTTCCCGTGAAGTACGGCTTGTCGTAGATCACCATCTGGTAAACGGAGAGTGTGTCATTCCTATCACTGCTGTTCCAGTCTCAATAAAAGTGGGAGCGTTGCTTTGATGTTCTTACCTTTGGTTCACTCAGAATTTCCACTCTGGGTTCACCCTGTCATCCAACACCAACACAATCAGCGGATAAACTTTAAATACAGACTTAGATTCTGTCAAGAATATAAAAGAAGGGTACTTACTACTTTGAGTGGATGCAGTGAACCCACATATGGGTGTTCTACTCCCCATGCAGCAGGATTGGAGTACCCCCCCACCTCCAAGACACGTGGTACGCCCTCAAAGAAGGGCTGTGCGTATACCAGCCACCTGTGTCGGAGGGCGGACAATTACAATAAGGTTTTTACTCTAAGGTACTGTCCGTCATACAGCAGTAATGTCCTCCATTTTCCCAGTATTTCACTCACAGCCCAGCGTTGATGATGATGGAGTTAGCCTTGATGGGGAAGCCAAAAATCCTGGCATCCTCCGATGTATCTCTGAATATGACCTTCTTGCCCTCGGCGTTCTCCTCTGGGAACAGACTGATTTCTGGGACACTGTAGTCCTGGAGGAGGACGGAAAGCATCCAATAATGACCACTGCAGTCCGAGGGAACTGACAAAACACACGTAGGAGCAGTAAAACGGTACCACAGACAATAGTATCGTCTTTTAACGGGGCAGTGCATCAGATTTAGAGTGGCAGAAATGAGATATAACAATTATAAATACATTCTGATGAATGCATAATCACCTTAAAATAAACCTGAGGACTGAAGTGTTCCCTACATACACATCGCAGGCTCATTCTAGGCTAAAACCATCAACATGCAGCTCCACCAGAGCAGATTAGGTTTGTAAGCTAAATGTCAAAATGGCTCTGCTGAATAACGTTGTATTGTAAGCATTCCATTATCCATTAATGTCACCGATGTTTCCCAGGAAATGACTCACGTTACATGACAATAACACACAGATTCTCCAATATTCTTCTTCGCCAGTGAAATAGGTGGTTGAGAGAAGGTTGCAATCTGAGCCTCCACCACTAGATGCCACTAGATCCTACAAAATGGCATTTTAAGAGGATCTCATATCATTTGAAATTCAAAAACTAAAAGATTTGAGGCTTCAACATGCTAGATTATTATTTCATACTGCATTTGACACACAGAAAGACTACAGCTGCAACATCTAATTATATGACAGAAAATTAACCAACGTCTATTTTGATAATTCATCACTTTTCTATTTTTTCTAGCAAACATGTGAAACATTTCCAACTCCAGACTGTAGAATCTACATTTTGGCTGATATCTTTTTCTTTCTTTCTTTGTTTGAGCTCATTTATGAAAGAAAATGCAGAGTCTTTGATTTTGGACAGTTATAATGACTGGGCTCTGGTATCTGGGCTCTGCAGACATTTTCTCGACATTTGACGGACTAAATAAACATAAGCTATGATAAAGATAATTATTAGGTGCAGTCTACCCTCCCTCCCAAACAAAGGAAATGTTTGATTTTGTTGTATCATTTCTTTTTGATTTATCACTCTCGAAGATCTGAAATTGTGTTAGAATCAGAACAACAGGTGCTCTTTCCTACCTTTGACACTAGATGGTGCTACTAAACTAAAGAGCAATCACCGAGGAGCTGTGGTTCAATCCATCTGTGAGGATTATTCCAGTTTTAGCATCAGATAGCACAGCAACCAGCTGCTGAACTCTCTTAATTTTTTAAATAAACCAAGACGGGAGACTTTTTTTCCTTCTCTTACCCTGACAGCTCTTCGAATAGATCCAATGATGAACCTTCTGGCTGGTCTTGTCTCCGTCTGCCCTTCACTTGTCTCTCCATTCTTTTCACCACTCTGCTCTTCACTGTTGTTCTCATCAGCCTCCTTCGGTCCATTCGGCTGCGGCTGCGGCTGCGTCTGTGGCTCCTCTTCCTCTGGAGGACTGAAGGGGTAGCCGAGCTCGATGTCACCCTCATCCAGAGCAATCCTCTCCCCTTTGAAGTCGGGTTTCTCATATAGCACCCATCTAGAGAGGAGATAGGGACCATTAAAAGGTTGTAGGGTGCGTCGTTGTTGTTCACTTCTACATGTCAGAGCTTCATTGCAGAAGCTAGCTCTTATTACAGGTCAGTGGCTGACATAAATGTTCCTCCAGCGTGTTGGCGTTGCCTCTACTGATGCTAGAATGATCTCATTGTACTAAAGTGTTCGCTGGTGGTGGGACTGCAAGCTGGGTTACGGCAGGTTCACTTTGCAGGCTACACTCATAAAACATTCCACTTCTAAGTGGAAGTGTGTGTTTAAGCTTGCGTGTGGGTGTGTTAACTACTGAAGGTATTTGCTTGTTTTGAAACAACACCAGCAGAGAGGCTTTCGTTGGAAAAGACACGGTTGATATTTCTAGAAAAACAAGGAGCATTGGTGACATCCCATCTAGCTTTGCCTTGTTAGTGATGGAGGTTATAAAGGCCTTACGGCTTTATTGTGCGTATGGCCCGACATCTGCAAGTAAGTAATCTTCCCAGAATAAAAAAATAGAGACATTTCTAGTTTTGAGGCCAGTACTGGTGCAGGATTGCTAATCCCACTGCTAGTGCTTAATGCCCTTTTTTACCTTCATACTGGTTTAAATTCAGTTTGGATTGTAGGGCACATGCATTTAACTTCAGGTAGTCAGTAAACTAAATCAGGAAAACTATTTTTTCAATACTGAGATCACAACTTACGTCACCTAAAAGCCGTTTATGTCACACTTCCTTAGTCTAGTTTAAAAATTACTTTTGGAACAGTTTTCTCTCCTATCAAGTCAGCAGTCACATTCAGAAGTCTCAGGGGCAAATGGACTAACAAGTTAGCACCAGTTTGAACTTTAATTAAACTACAGTGAGGGCCTGAAACCATGGCAAGGTGAATAAAAACAGATCACACATGACTAAAGGTGAATGTCAAATAACTCGCCATAATTCCTGCATACGGATTAATGGAGGGGTCGAAGGAAAAGTGGATATTTTGCGAGGAACATGGATGTAGGTGTATGTAGGTTATTAGTTGGGATCTATTTCCTAAAATAACCAGTGAATTATGAGTCTCACCCTCAACTCATACTGCAGGGGGCCTTTCTTGTTTCTTGCAAAAAGCAGTCGACAGCCCAACCTCCTCCAAATATGCTACCTCCTACTGTTTCGGAGCGTGAAACGTACAAATCGCACCTTTACGGGAGTGTTTCGGTTAACATATCTGTGTAAATACAGGGGGTAAGGTTTATGCACTTCAACTGCTCACCCTCCTCTGACCACTCTGATGGAGATGATCTCCTGCAGCTCCCAGGACATGGCATCAACAACATCACTGCGCACCTCGATCCTCCGGCCGCACATCCCGGGACGGTCAAAAATATACATCTACATCAAAGGTGGACAGATGGTAGATTCACTGTTTGCTTCATTTCATCAAACTGGGGGTACAAGGAGGAGTCATGCAGCTCAGAAAGCCTCGGCAAGCACAAACATTTCATGAAAGAAATGTACTTACAGTTTTTACACACACACACACACACACACACACACACACACAAAATTCTGCTCCTCTCAGCTCACAGCTGTGCAACAAAAGCCTTCTTGATTTTCTAAAAATGATTACCAACAAAAACAGACAGCAGACAGACAGATACAAACTCAGTAGTTAACCCTGGTACGGCGAGTCAAGTCAGTTTTGATCACACAGTTCATGAACTCAGACAGTGACAACGATAGCATGGCAGATCAGGTCAAATTACGGTCATCTTACAGAATTATTGCAGGCAAGAGCTCAGTGTGTGCTGCGGAAAATCCTTTACATAGCTTTGTGAAATTAAGATTGAGGTTGATTGCCTTTAAATTTTGTTTCCAAGGATAGATTTTTTTAATATCTTCCCAATCCTTCATGGTGTTAATTTTGTGACACCGCGTTGGGTCACTTCCTGAATTATATCATTATTGTTGCACCACGACAAAATTAAAATAAGCACATCTGATTTCTGGCCTTAATCAACTTATTCACACGATTTAAGTTCTATTGTCATCTAAAGCCACCCCCAACTTATCAGTTCACCGACCTCCTTGGCGTTAGGAATTAAATCAGTCTGCATTTGAGAACACTGTCTTCTAGGAGTTGCATCTGAGTACACTAACTTGTTGAAAAGGTCACGGTTCAGGCATGTTTCGTCCATTCAGGAATGAGGCCCTGCAGCATGGAAAATTACTGGTAAGATGAACCTGAATGTCAATTCCACCGCTGGTAATCAGAATCCTTCCTTGGACAACACTGGTTAGAAAATGTATGTTCTTCACCTGCGTGCAGGAGCAGGCCTGGCCTTTTCAAGATTAAATCACATCAATCATCGCTTGAAATTTCAGAAGACGCTTTCGTAGCTGTTTGATTATTTGGTGAGGAGCACGTTGTTTCACCAGACGCAGCGTGACTGAAAATATGTTGAGCTATCAGTTCTATAAGGACGATGATGATATATGATACTGAGAACATGTGGACGTTGTTATGTTCCTGTGAATGAATAAGTAATAGATAACATGACCACAGTTGGTCACTGCACTGAAGGTTTGTTATGTCTAATGTAGCTATCACTGACATTACCAAGTCTGCAGAACCACAACCTGAGCACACAGTCTTCAGCTGCTGGTAAAGCTCTAAAAGTCCAAGCAGAAGCACTTTTTGGGTATGGCCAATTACTCCAATCCTTTCAACATTGCATGTTTAGGGAACAAAGTCTGGTGCACTATAAATCAGTCATTGTGTGTTTGGGGCATAATATGACGTAGAGTTGGTGTGTCTGCGGGAAAATTTAAGGGTTTTCTGTTGAGAGAACAATCTGTCTCTGATTATTCAGCCTAAAAATATTCAAGAAGCTGAATGTTTGACTATTCCTACTCAGGAGATTCCTCTGTACCCACGCTTCCTCCGTCCTGTCACAGTTATACGATTCTAGCGGCACGTGGGGATGTTAATGCACACGTGAAAAAGTTTACAAGCAGTCTTCGTTACGGCCCAGTAAAGAAATCACCTAACTCCAGACATCAAAGAAGTTTTGAGGTGAAGCAGACGGGGCAACTGAGTGGTTCAGACACCGGCCATTTACGTAAGACAGAGAGCAGTGTGTTGTGTGTTGTGTGTCAGCTGTCAGCGTGACACAAAGAAGCACCTGTTTATTTAGTTGGTGTTGCTGTAAATTCCAGCTGTAATGAGTGCTCAGCTCCAGGTTGAGGTTGGGCGTATCAGTGACAGCAGCTCTGAGTGTGAGCCCGGATTTTCAGCAGCACACAGATGAAGGCTACCAGCTAACACAAGTGTTTAACCTGCAGACTCACCTTTCCGGGGCGAGGATTGAGCTTCCCGTGTTCTTTCTCTTTAGTGAGCTACAAAGAAAAAAGAAAAAAAAGACAGAATTATATTTCTATGTTGAAGATCTAGTAGCTAGCGTGTGCAATTTCTTGTTTTCTTCACAACTGATTTACTGAACCGCAATCTAGATAAAGAAAAAGGCTGCAATAAATCCTCCCTGAAGAGTTTTCTTCTGAATCATGCTCATTCAAATGTTTTGCAGCTGATGTCGAACAACAGGGTGTGTGTATTTGATTGATTTTATGTATAGGATTTAGGGTTGAGTGTATATCACCCTGTCCGACAGGTTCTGGGGCGCCAGGGAGGAGAAGCAGAGGAAGAAGACATTTTTTTTTCTGATAGGACAAGCATGTTTTTGACAGATGGGTATTTATACCTGTTCAACCTGATGCTCTAGGGTGCTATCACCACCATAATGACAGTGTGCCCTCACCTAGACTTTCCTCTGAAGCTACGCTGTCCAACGCACTCAACAACCCATGAATGAAGTCATTGTTTGGACTTACAGACGACATTCCCCATCTTATAATCTCAGCTGATAGGTACATGGAATATTTTGGATGTTTCGGATGTGTGATGTGGAATGTGGAATGTGGTTGAAGAATGGTGAATCGCAAAGATGCCTGATGTGCAATAGTGTGTGTGTGTGTGTATTTGGTATCGGGTATCACTTAGCCTCTACACTGTGAGAGCTCAGTAGGAAACAGGTTATCATCTGGGTCGAGTTACTAACTAACGAGGAGCTGCTACTGAGGCCATTATTTTGACTCTACTCATCAATAACAGTTCCTATCCTAATCTAATGTAAACAGGCATTCATAAGTAAGATATACTCTGAGAAAAATAACCACACTCAGGTCAAAAACAGCTAAACATGTAGCACTCAGAGGCATTCGGCCTCTTTAATTGCAACAGGAAACCTCTTTAGTGAAACAGAGCTGAGATGTTGAATGACCCCCCGGTGCCTTTTCAGCTCTGACCTAGTAAATAAAAGAGAGGGACTCATTAGTGTCTGCATATATTTTCCCACTGCAAAGCCTAATTAAAATAGTAAGACCTCCCTTGGTACATACCTCATTCAGTGTTCTGGTATTTTGTACATTTAAGCTGTTTTCACATTAAAAAAAAGTGTTGCGTTTTATTTGGGGTAAAGCAGTTGAAATGACCTCAGGCAAAGAAAATTAAACTAAAAAGCACTCCAGCCACTGCCAGTGGGAGGCACACTGACAAAAGCAAGATCCCGTCATTGGGCTGGAGCAGCATTTAGCATCTACTGTGCAACGTGATGCAGGCCGTCTCAGAAGTTCATCACTTTCTCGCAATATTACCTATCTCTCTGCCAAATTTATACAAAATCCGTTTATTGATTAGTTTTATACCTTGCTGAAAAGAAAAAAGAAAATGAAACAAGTTGTGATAAAAAAAATCCCTGTTCTTCCCCTTTATTCAGATCTTCTCTAAAAACTGTTCTTCCGTGCCCTCTCCTCCCACCATAACTTACTTCAGGAGTTTTTGCACAATCCTGCTCCCAACACTGAAAACATTACCTCCTTCGCAGAGTTAATGAAGCTTCCACTGGCTAAAGCTAACTAATTAGCGAGGATAATCCTACAAAACTTCTAAAAACAGCTTTTGTTTACTCATCTTAAGCTAATTTCTCACAAGCCAAGTACTCGTGGTCAGTCATGACTGAGCAGCGTGTCTAGACCCTCTTTGTCTGGGTGTCCGTCCCCTCCGTCTGCTCATGGAAACACGAACAGGGGTCATGGTTTCTACTGAACAATGCCCTGGTACGCAGGGTTTCGTGGAGCCATGTCCTATACATACCATCGTTGTTGCTAAGCAGAAAAACCTGATCCAGACGCTGACAGATGATGAGACAATAACAGAAGAGTACTGACAGGAGTATTGGCACCTGTCCTGCGACACTCCGGTGAGTTACAGCATCTCTCAGAGGCGACAGACCCAATATGGATGTAATGTCTTGAAAATGTAAAATTATTATAGTAAAAGACATTACTATGTATTAATTATAAAAGGTAATATCATAGGTCATATTTAACGAGTACTACGGAGTCAGGAGCTCTTTATTGCCTACGAGTTGCTTAGTTTAAGCAAAATAAGCTGACGATGCAGTAAACAAAACTTGAGTCTTGATCATCTTGTCTTGAAAAAAACTTTCCACTGAGATGCCAGTTGTTAAGAGAGTCTGTCTTGTATTATGTGTGAAAGTTTTGGGTTTTGGGTTTTTTTTTGGACTCATTTAGACAAAAATACTAAACAAGACTTTTTTTTGCAGTCCATAATACTATCACATTCATTTCTAAACAATACTGGGATTGCATTACAGGACCTTATCTACAAATCTATTTCTAGGCTTCTGTGGGTTGTCAACATTTTTTTTTAAAGAGAAACTACTGAGCCAAACACATTATTCGTGCACACTTGAGGAGAATCAGATAAAAATTGTTTTCTTGCCATTTTGTATTTACGAGATCATAGTTTTTTTTGTGTGTTGTTTTTTTTTTTTTAAACCTGACATTCCTTGGTGCAAGGGCTGCACGGTGGTGCAGTGGTCAGCACTGTGGCCTCACAGCAAGAAGGTTGCGGGTTCGAGTCCCGGCTCGGGCACGGGATCTTTCTGTGTGGAGTTTGCATGTTCTCCATGTTCCTGCGTGGGTTCTCTCTGGTACTCCAGCTTCCTCCCTCAGTCCAAAGACATGCAATTGGGGACGAGGCTGATTGATACTCTAAATTGACCGTAGGTGTGAATGTGAGTGTGAATGGTTGTCTGTCTCTCTATGTGTTGGCCCTGCGATGTACTGGCGACCTGTCCAGGGTGAACCCCGCCTCTCGCCCGTTGACGCTGGGATAGGCTCCACCCCCCCCGCGACCCTTAATGTGTAGGAATAAGCGGAAGATGACGATGGATGGATTCCCTGGTGCATAAATGCCATTCAGAGCTCAGGTGAGGCCTTACCTTCGCTTACAGGCGATGACTGGACAGCAATGGGAATATTTGGTTAATTACTCTCCTAGATTGTTTGCGTATTTGACTGATGATGAAAACTTGCTCGAGCTAATTTTATCACCAGGAGTCAGTGAAATCAGCAGTTTGGCAGCTTCGTCTTTAACCTGCTAAAACTTGCACCGCTAGGTGAAACATTTGATTTCCATGTCCCCGAGTAAGGAGAACACTGCTGTCTTGTCTAAGCTTTATTTTTTTTCCTAAAAAGGAAATACATTAATTGATGTGTTTCTATATATGAGAGTCACTCCTTACATTCACCAGTGCTAAAAAAAACCTTCTGACAAGACTAAAACCTTCATCAGTATCTGACATGCATTAAGCTGCTCTTCCAACTCTGCTGCTGTCCCTCCCGGCAGCACCTGCTATCCTGTGATATTCATTACCGACGATGGAATGTGTGCACTCAAAACACGCTGGATATAAATGTATATCTCTGACAAAGATCTAAATCTCCAAAAAGGGGACAGATAATCGCTTCGTCAGTCACCCCTGGCAAGTATTCCTTCAGATTTCTTCCTGTCAAATCATTTTCATCACATATTACACAAACAAGCGTCGGAAAAACACAAAAGACAAGGAGTGGCTGAGTCTCCGCAGGAACAGACAGATAGTTGTACTGGGTGGGGAGCCCAGAGGAGACTCGTGAGGAAAAACAGAGGTAGAGAAAGTGTGCTCATGGTTTACATGCAGCATGTAATCCTCTTAATGCTTTGACTAATAGAGATATCCATTGACACAACAAAGAGAGGGTTTTAGTCTTTTTCTAGTGTTGGGAAGTTGGTATTGTTATTTTTTCCAAACCAAACGTAATCCATTCATTTTCCATTTTTCATGTTGACAGAAAGGAAGCAGGATAAAGCCGTAAATACATCCTTGTTAGCGCCCACCTCATGAATGGACATAGTACTAAAGGTTTGAGGTACAGATACATATCTACTCCTTTTTGTGCTGTTTTACTTTATCTTAATTTGCTGTATATATAGATCAGACATCAGTGTGTCAAGATTTTATGTTATATAGCCCTATATTTGCGTTATAAAACACTTTGAAAAAGCTAATATGCTTTGGAGGTTTACCATGAAGGTCCCAGCCAAACTAAACAAACTACCATGAGGCTAGCTTCCTGTTACCAGCTGCCTTTCTGTGCTTCCTCGGTGTTGTACGCTGTCGACTGACCTGGAGTTCAATTCCTGCCTGAAAAATGACAACAGATTCGTGGACCTCCAGTCGGCCAAGCCTATCATCTGTGGTTAGAAACACTCGGGTAATATGAGCCGTGCTCCTGCTACTTCACGTCTCAGGGGCAGGTTTAGCAGGGCCAAACAACCTGTGCAAACATTAGTATTAAAATGACAGGACATGCCGTAGAGTGATAGTGAGACTTGTTACACCTCTAGAATACACTCTAATGTTTGCATGCACAGTGTACAATGCTCTAATCCCACTATGTTCAGTTATTCATGGAAAGTAAAATGATCATTCAAAACTGCATATTGTCGAGCCTCCGGTTCCCTCAACTAAAAGTCATCGGGTCTTTTGAATGGGGTTTTGGTTAAACGCCTGATAAAACGTCTGTGGTTTTCAAAAGAGCTCGATATTTTCATGCTTTGGTTAACAGCATAGAATCTGCCAGTAAACACCAGAGAATACAGAGGATGTTGAGGACATCACCTTGAACACGCAGAGGAAGAAAGAAGCCCTGTGCTAGTTGTGGTGACGTTGAAGTCATACATCTGTGGTAGCATAACGCAGCCAATGGACTGCTAGGATAAAGATAGACAGCGGTGTTCATCTGTTAAGATCATCACGCTGAACACAACATGTAAGTATCACAGAGCTTATTCTTCTGCAATAATCCGAATTTCAATGTAAAAATCGCACTGGTTTTACATGGAGGGAAACCACAGTGATGCTCAAGTCTGTGTTTGACCTGGTCATCCCTGCAGCTTTCTACTGCAGACAAACATCATTAATGGGGTCTGTTCTGAGGTTTCCTGACTTGATCTAACTCTATTAAGGAGGAATTAAAGGAAAACTGAGAGGGACGCCTGTGATCCAGACTTTGTTTGTGTTGAGATACAGGCAGCAGAGTGAGAATGTGTGTGTGTGTGTGTGTGTGTGTGTGTGTGTGTGCATGCGCATCAGAGTTTGTGCAAGTGAGAAGATGCTGGCTTTCCTACCAGCAAAAAAACAGTTTAAGACATGTCCTGCTCATTTAAAATCACTTGAATGCTTGCGTGTAAGAACTAGTTAATTCATGTGTGACAAGTCTGGATACACACCCTTTTCTGTGAGATTTTATGATGCTACGTGGTTAAGAGTATGTACAATACCTGAAAGGTACATGATGTGACCACAAATGAACATTTGCCCACTACTGATGTAGCCCCTGAAATCTGGAGCTGTACATACACAATGAGTCTATGTACAACAACTAAAGCTACACAAAAGGGTTATTACTGCTCCTTTCCATCACAAATGACATATGAAGTCATCTCTCTGGTCTACTGTAGGCTGCTCTGAGTGAGGCTACATACCAAAACAGTACAAATGATGATATGTACTCAATGCAGCTCAATCCAGATGGGTTAATACAGTTTTGGCAACCATTTCAAGCGTTTCTGTACACCAAACAATATGGAAGGCCTGTATAAACAATGCTCATGGTGTCATACTTGTCTTGTGAAATGAAGCAAACAGCTTCTGGGTTGTTGTTTTTTTCTCACTATGCAGCTTCACCTCAGTGTGCAGAAACATGCATTATTCATACACTGTGTCTGCTCTGAGCTTAGGCCTTCTCCTTCATAAATTAGTTCTACACTGTTCACCAGAGACGTGGTAACATATGAATCCCTACATTCTAATTTTCATATCATGTCAGCTAAAGGTTGTATTTCTGTCTCCTGATCAATGATGTGCAGTTGAATGAAAATACTCACATAGGCATCAGGGAAGGCTCGGTATTTGGCAATTGGATTCCTCTCAGGTTCAGGTTTTTGGATCTGGGACCCGCCAGAGAAGTTGCTAAACAGTGAGGTCTTTTCAGTGCCCTCATGACTGAAGTTCCTTTGCAGAAGGGGAGCACCCAGAGCACCAGTACCTACACCCATCCCTGGTGTCTGGCCAAACAAACACAAGGGGGAATCTGTGGTGGTCAGCGGTCTGTTGAAGTCTAAAGTGGGGCTTGGTAGAGAGAGGCTGGAGGATGGAGAGCTAAAGCTTAGCGGTTGAAACCGATTTGTAATTGTGCTGGGGTCTTCAGCTCCAGCCAAGGAGGAAGGAAAAGGGAAGGCTAAATGTTCAAAGCGGGAGCCAATTGAGTCCGTGCGAGTGCTGACATCACCGAGCTCCTTACGGTCATTGGAAAGTCCAGTTTCTGGTAGGGAGCCAGTACGGAAGAGCGTACGATGGGGCTTTCCATTTTCCTGTGCCTGGTCGAGGGATGGTGACCTGTAACTTCCAAAGATGACACTGTTGTCCAGACGAGAGCCTGTGCTGGACGACGGAAGTCCCGGTATTCCATTAAGCACTGGGGATTTTAATTCCTCAGGGGAAGAGTCTGAGGTTCTTTTCATTACAATACTGCTGGCAGTAGATGCTCGGAGGGGCAAAGTCAGGCCTCTCGTTGTCTGCTCCTGCTGGAGATGGAACATTAAAAAATAAGTTCACTCACTCGAGGCATTTAGTTGGTTTAAAACCATCAAACATGAACATAATTGTGTTTTTTCGTTCTCACAGCATTGCTATGCAAAATTTTTAAAAAACAACAACAACAAAAAACCCAGCATTTCGGTACGTCACAGAGGAAAGTAATTAAAAAAGTGTTTTAGCAGTGTAGAACAATAAAACGTTCACAGTCAGACTTAAGGGTAAAGAATGTTCTGTACCTGCTGGCCCTGCTTCATCAACTCCAGCGGGGAACGTGTGTCTCTGTTAGTGTTTCTCTTCAGCCCGAGGTCAGGGGGCAGCGTGTAAAGTCCGTTGAGCGGCTCAGCAGGGGTTCCTATTGCTGCCATCTTTGTAGTGATGGGAGAAGCAGGGGTCTCAGACATGGCAGGACTGAAAGCATCCTCAACAATAGGCGGCAAAGAGGACATGAGGACTTGAGGAGGCCCACGCTGGATCACGCCCCTTGGCCTCAGTGAAGGTCCCATGT